>NW_027187278.1:6123170-6223170 GCF_028583685.1 Petaurus breviceps papuanus | reverse complement strand
AAAACTAATTTATTAAAAATTAATTGTTCTCAAATTCCAACAAAAATATAGCAGATACAATTATTTAGCAGCAAGAGTTGATGAAGTATATCAAACTACCTTCAACATAATTTACCTGTCTAGGTACATGTCTAGATGTGACTAGATTGATTTCTTTTTGACAGAATGACAAGAAAGATGTGAATAGCTATTCTGCTTGCCTTAATAAGGAAAATAAGTCACCTTTGAATTTGTTTTATTTGGACTTATTTAAGTTTTTAAAATAGCTGTATTTGGTCATTGAATTATAGCCGGGTGATTCACAATAAGGTTGGATTAAGTTGTTGCTATTGGTGCAGTAGCTGCTGCTATTGTTATTCTTATAAAGTTATTATAAAAATGATAAACTGGATTCCAAACACACCAGTAGGTAGCCTCATAAAGCAGCCTATAATTGAATTGGATGGATCAGGGATGAAATAAAACCATTTTATTTAAAATTAACTTTCATTAAATGATGAAATTGCAAACGGATTTTTTTTTAAGCCTATAACTATGTGGTATTGAGATTTGGTAATTTGAATTTTTACTTAATACTTGTTACTGTAAACATTACCTCCCTTGCTGAGCTGATGTGCAATATAACTCTTGGACTCTATGTATTATGACTTAAGTGCATCTGGAATCTTCTACTGAATTTAAGGGAAAATATGTAGTATCAGTACAGGTACACAGGTAATTGAATCTCTGATATTTAATTTGAATTATTGCACATGCTGCAGTTCTGTGTTGACAGGTAACTATTATTTATGGGAAGATGATCTATGACTTTAAGTTCTCCTGACAGTCTTTGTGTATATTTCTTTTACCCAGGACAGTTGCAATTTAATAGTGCATTAAAAGACCATGTGCTATGTCATTTGTCATGTACTATGTTTATATAATCTATGCTATTTCCTGTTTGAGCCCTAATTAATCTAGAAAACACCTCATTAACTTTTGAAAATCCTCACTTTATTTTAAGGTTAATTATTAAATTGTTGAGCCTTTACTGATATACTTGTGATATATAAATATATTTTGCCCAGGCCTTTGTTTCATCAATATAAAGAATTCCTGATAAACCACTCCAAAACTGATGGGCACATTCTTAGAAAGTTATCTGAGATTCTAAGAAGTTCATTGACTTGTCCATGGTCACAAAATAAAAAAGCAAACAAAGAGGTTTTCAAAAATTTCCCCCTCTTATCCCCTCTTCATCCTCCTCCTCCATCCTCTACCTTTTCCCTCCTCCTCCCTCATTGTCCTTTCTCTTCCTCCTCTCCCTCCTCCTCTTTCTTCTTCTTCTGCCTCTCTTCTCCCTCCAACACATATGTTTTAAAGTCATGTAAACACACATATAAATGTCTACAACTAGATTTAATAATCTGTGGTAGTATCATATTTTATTAATTTCTCCAAGCTATACTACAGACTGCCTCTACCATGACCCAGAAATCTCTTCATCCTAGAAGTTTGTTCTAGCCAAGAAATTTGCATTTTGGAAGTACCCTATGGTCCTTTACATTTTTGATTGGATGGCTTTTTCCATAATCTTCATTTAAGGATGGTGTTCAGGCCAGCCATATCTCATTCTTCTTTAGACTGCACTCTATAGACTTTCTCTAGCATATACCTCTTTTCCTGCTTCCTTTTATACTTTGCTTTTCCCCTTTAGAATGAGAGATCTTTGAATTCAGGGATGGTCCTTCTTTCTTCTTATATTGCCATTTCAAATCCTGTTCTCACAACCTATTTTGTTTTTTACTTCAGAAATTCAGAATTTATGTTAAGACAGCTTTGTGGAACTATTAAGGGAATATTTGAGCTGATTGTGTTGCCCTTTTCTTAGGAGCAAAGAATATTGTGTTGTTTCAGGTTCGCAGGGACAGCCCAGACTAGGATCCTGTAGATTCCCTTTGCTCTCAGTGGTCTGATCAATGAAAAAAGTCTGATTTTTATACTTTTAATCTGAGATGCATAGTGCTAACTTGAGTTTGGGTTTGAACAACCTTCCTCTGGGTTTGCTCTAGTTGGACTTCCAGTAGACCACTGTTTCTCAGTCCAGCTATTATCAGCCAACTGGAAACTACTGGGTCAGAGGGACAGAAATACAGATTGGAATTCTTCCCTGGTTATTCTTTTGTAAGTTTTGTAAGTTTTACAATGGCCAAGAGGCTAGTAATCGAGACTCCACTCCACTCCATTCCTTTAATGAGATCCACAAGGCTACTGTTTGCTTCTGAAATTACTTCTTGATCAGCACACAGTTAAGAGCCAGTGACTATTCCTCCCTTTGGAACACTAGCCCTAGTTCCCCTCCATCAGGTCTGAATTTAAGATATGGAATTGGGTCAAGAGAAAGAGAACTGTCATTTGAAACTTTTGCTTTCATCATGCACAAATTTAGTCCATTCCATGATGGACTTGAGACATTGTCTTGAACTGTTGCCTAGAGTCTAGCTAGCTGGAGTGAACTGTGCAGCATGGCTAAACCCTAACCCAGTGCCCAAAGACCCATGCCAAACAGGGTTTCATGTACTTCCCAAATAATACTCAGTTATGTGCATTTTCTAGATCTGTCTGGATAAATTAAATGATACACAAACTTCTTCATACACTCTCCTGCCATATTGACTTACATATTTTACCATTATATGTGGTGGCAATAGTTTTTATTAGTAAAGAAAAAGTTATATTGATATGTAGTTATGATTTAGGATAAAATCTCATGTACTTTTTCATAAAAAACAAGGATAATAATAATAAAAAGTCAATAAATGTTAAAACATTTGACTATTTTCCCATTTCAAAAAATGCTTATAAGATAATCCGTGCGAGAGAAAAACAAAGCAGTAAGTTTTTGGAAATGATATTCTATTTCAGACAAAGCCTTTACAATAATTAAATGGTATATGGTATTTAAACCAAAAATGCTTACTGTTTGTTGACATTAAAAACAACCAACCAAACTGAAACAAGCAAACAAAACATGTTTGTTTCGAGAAAACTATCAGCTCAAAGGGCCTCTTCCAGCAAGCCAGGTCCCAAGCATATCTTAAAACAAATCAATATTCCTTGAAGTACACAACAGCAAGTAAAAATGTGTTTAATAACCTTATTAAGATCATGAAAGAAAAAGAAACACAGGGACATATATGCTAAAAACGTGTTAGCCATTATCACGCACAAAATACAGTGCAGAAACAAAATGAAAGATGGATTTCCTTAATATGGTAAAGTCCTCTATATGTTTTTATTTTTAAAATTGACTTTTTTTCAGATACAAATTCTCTTTAATCCCTTTTCCCCACTCACTGAGAAGACAAGAAAAATAGAAACTCTTACAAATACGTTCAGACAAGCAAAACAAATTTCTGCATGTGCCATGTTCTGAGGGGTGGGGGAGGGAAAAAAGGGATGAAAAAGCATGCTTCAATGTCTACACTGAGTCCATCGGTTCTCTTTCTGTAGGTAGAGAGTTGCTTCATCTTTCACAGCTGCTTATTTTTTTTTAATGCTGGTACAATATATAAATTGCCTCCTGGATTCTGTTCAATTCACTGCATTATTTCATCCAAGTGTTCCTAGTTTTACTGAAATGATCCCCTCAATAGTTTCTTTACAACATAACAGTATTGCATTATATCCATATACAAAAACTTTTTCTACCATTCTCTGTTTGGTATCTTCTCTGTTTCTATTTCTTTATTACCACAAAAGATGCAAACCTTTTGTATACATTGGCCCTTTCTATCTTCCTTTAGTCTCTTTGAAGAATAGACCTAGTAGAACTATCCCTTACTCAAAGTATAGGTAGATATACTTCAATAGCATTTGGGAAATAGTTCCAAATATTTCTCCAGAATGGTTTGAATAATTCATATATCCACCAAAAGTACACTATTGTATCGATTTTTCTATATCCCTTCCAGCATTTCTAGTTTCCTATTTTTGCCAAAAGATAATCTGATGAATTTTACAACTGAGTTTATTTTAATTTGCATTTCTCCAATTGTGATTTTGAACATTTTTATACAGTTATCAATAGTTTTCTTCCTTTAAATTCTTCCTTTTGGTATCTTTTTTTTTAACCATTCTAGCAATAAGAGAATCACTCATTCTGGTAAATTTGATGCAGTTTTATATGTGTGTATATGTGTACATGTATGCATTCACATATAAGCATATATGAATACATATGTATATATAGTTATTCACATATATATGGGTGTATATGTATTTATGTATGTATGTGTATATGTATAAAGATATATACAAAAGAGACCTTTATCAGAGAAATTTGCTGAAATATTTTTTTTTATTTTCCTCCTTACCTTCTAATTTTAGATGAATTGGTTTTATTTTTAAATTTTCCTAGTGCTACATAATCAAAATTATCTATTTTATTTCCTGTGACTCCCTATATATTACTTGGAGATGAACTATTTTCCAATGCATTGATCTGACAAGTAATTTCTTCTATACTCCACTAATTTTTGTATGGTCAGTCTTTTTCTATGTCACATGTACACTTTGAGCTTATCCTGGTATATGATGTGACATATTGGAGTATACCTGGTTTTTCCAAACTGTTTTCCCATCAAATTTTATCAGAGAGGGAAATGATGCCCCAATTGATGATTTTTGGGTATTTATCAAATGCTAGATTTCTGTGTTCCTTTCCTTCTATATATTGTGTAACCAATCTTTCCATGGATCTATTTCTTACTCAATACAAAAATATTTTGACGATTAAAACTTTTTAGTATAGGTTGAAATCTGGTTCTGCTAATCCCCCTTTCCTTACCATTTTCACCATTGATTCCAATGATCGTCACCTTTTGTTTCTCCAGATGAATCTGGGTATTATTTTTTCTAGCTTCATAATGTAATTTTGGTAATTTGAGTGCTATTACACAAAATAAGTAAATTAATTTAGATAGCAGCATCATTTTTATTATATTAGCTCATCTTAGCAACGAGCTTTTAATAGTTCTCCAATCATTTATAACTGACTTTATTTGTGTAAAGAAAGTTTTATAATTGTGTTCATATAGTTCTTGTATGTGTCTTGACCATTAAACTCCTGAGTTTTTATACCATCTGTAGCCACTTAAAATGACATTTCTCTTTCTATCTCTTCCTGTTGTGTTTTCTTGTTAATATAGCATAATGATCATAATTTATTTGCATTTGTTCTATATCCTATAATCTGATTGAAGTTTTTTTCATGGTTTTTAGGTGACTTACTAGGATTTTCTAAGCAAAACCATCATATCATGTGCAGAGATTGATACTTTGAATATTTCATTGCCTGTGGTTATTCTTTCAATGTCTTTTTTTCTTTCATTATTTCTATATTTGGCATTTATAATACAATATTGAATAGTACTGGTGATAATATAGATCCTTGCTTCACATTTGATCTTATTGAAATGACTTCTAACTTATCCCTATTAACTGTAATGTTTGGTCTTGGTTTTAGATACTCCTTGTTGTTTTTCCTTCATTGTCATAGAGGACCATGATATCAGAAAGATTTCATGACTTGCAAGTAAATTGGATTTAAGTGAGGCAGGGCTGTACAAAATCCTCACTCTCTCCTGTGGAGCCATCTGGTTCCAGAGGCTACATATAGATGAAGATGACTGGCGATGACCCAGAATGTAGTGGGAGGCCTTGGTCTTTTTATGCTAGGATCTTTAACAAATATCAGTTTGTCTGAGGTTTATCAGTTTGACTAAGGATAGGTAAAAATGAAGCAAAACTCTTTCATGTAGTGAAAAAAAAATAGAATAAATCTGGGAGGGGAAGACCCTCAGGGTTTCTGGCCAAAACAGAAACAATTACAATTTACACTCATTCTGAGCCATCAGAATCTGAACAATGGCCAACAAAAGCTTGGCCTGGGACCCAAGGTTGGCCAATCAATAATAGCCAGAGTGATTTGAGGTGAAAGTACAATCCATAAAATAAAAAATCTAACTTTTATCATTTTAAGAAAAACTCTCATTATTCTTGTGTTTTCTAACATTTTTTTTTTATTTCCAAAGGAAATTGTGTTACATTTTGTCGAAAGCTATTTTTTACATTGTATCCATCAAGATAATAATTTGCTTGCTAGGTTTTTATTTCACATTTTTAAACCAATATTATTTAGGGAAATTTATCTATCATTTTTTTCTTCTGCTTTGACTTTTTTATAGTTTAGGTAACAATATCATATTTATGTCATAGAAGGAATTTGATAAGAATCCTTTCTTACCTACCTTTTCAAACAATTTATGTGGTATTTGAATCCATTGTTACTTGAATGGTAGAATTTTCTTTAAAGTCAATCTGTTCTCTTCTTTTTTTGTGAAGTTCTTCTATGGCTTATTTAATTTTATTTTTGGTGAGATATGATTAAGTATTCTATTTCCTTTTCTCTAACTATGGGCAATATGTACTTTTATAAATATCCATTTTCATTTAGATCATCAATTTTCTTAAAATTAAGCTATGTAAAATTATTTTTTATTTCAATTTCATTAGGTATGAATCGATCATTTTTTTCTTTTTGTTGCAGAGAATTCAGTGTTTTTCTGTCTTTAAAAATCAAATTAGTAAATTTTTTGCCCATATCATAAAAAATAGCTCCTAGTTTTGTATTTAATAATTTTTTTCACTTTTGTTAATCTCTTCCTCAATTTTCAGGATTTCTATTTTGTAGGTTATTTGAAAACAGTAACTTCTTGTTTTAGTTGTTCTTGTTGTTGTTGAAGGAATATCCAGTTTGTTGATCTGCTCTTTTTTTAAATTAATGTAAGAATTTAGAAATACGAATTTCCTCTAAGTACTACTGTGATTGCATTCCATAAATTTTGGTATGTTGTTTCATTTTTTTCCAATTTCAGTAATGGATTCATTGATTATTTCTATGATTTTTGAGCTATTAATTCCTTAATATAATTTTTTAAAAAATCAATAAATATTTAATCTACATTTCAAAGGCCTTTAATTAAGTGCAATATTATTGAATAGCAGTCATTATAATGCATCAATATTTCTTCTTTTAAAATTTGTTTGTGAGACTTTTATGTGCTAACACATGGTCAATCTTTGTGAAGGTACCATGGACAGTTGTGGGAAAGGTATATTCATTTTTGTTCCCATTTATAATTTTACTGAGGTCTATCATAACCTACTTTTCTAAAATTTTATTTATTTTATGGCAAGGTTTCTCTAGGACTAAGGGGGCTAAACTTATGTACCCTATAATTATACTTTTTTGGTTTACTTTCTCCTATAGTATATCTGACTTTTCTATTAAAGATTTGAATATAATATCATTTGGTGCATGTATGTTCTGTATTAATATGAATTCATTGTGTAAGATACTTTTTAGTAAAATTTAGTTTCCTTATTTATCTCTTTTAATTACTTCTGTTTTCACTTTTACTTTTCCTGTGATCATGATTGCCATTAACTTTTATACTGGCTGAAGCATAATAGATTCTCCACCAGGACTTTACTTTAATTCCATGTTTATCTTTCTCTTTAAAGAATGTTTCTTATAGGCAACACATTCTGGCTTCTAATCCTTTTTGGTATTCTTTTTCAATTTCATGGGTAAATTCATGCCATTTATATTTGTAGTTTTGACTGTTACCTGTGTATTTCTACTATCCTCTTCTGTGATAGTTATTCTCTCTTTTTAAAAATTTCTGTCTCCCATTTAATAGTCTATTTTGCTTTAGACCACTAATTTCCTTAATATAAACTCCTTCTTATCCCCCACCTCTATCCTCTAACCCTTTTCCATCCTACTTCCCTCATGGATAGGATGAATTATGGTACCCACATATGTTTGTGAATTCTTCCCTCCTTGAACCAGTTCAGATGGCAGTGGTGAAGTGTTGCCCTTTGAATTCTCCAATGTATAAACTCTTCCTTTTATTGCCATTTTTGTGAGATAATATTACCTATTCTTCCTCTCCCTCCTCCTTTTGTCACAGTGGGTAATGGCAAGCACAGAATTAGTTCTCACTGTTTTCAGCTACTGCATTTCAGCTATTGAATTAACACCTTGTTTCAGTTCAAGTTTCTTTTGAGCCTTATATCAAGTCTGTTAAGAAAGAGAGTGTGTGAACTCCACAACGTGTGAACCCTAGAACTTATGAACTCCTGCAACAGTGTTGTGCAGAAAATAAGAGCAAGCCAAGACCTAGGTTCAAGATAAATTTAGGTGTGGATTTCTTGATCAAGGGAGGATAAACTCAAACCAGGCAGCCCCAAACTGGGATACATACAGTGCTTAGAAAGGCTAAAACCAAAAAATAACTATTGGGGAGGGGAGCTAGCATAAAAAAATTGTGTATAGAAGCCAAGGATTGCCATTGGTTAGATCTATATATCAGGGCTAATGATGCAAGGGAACAAGCATGCAACATTTCCTAGAAAGAGGATCCCTCCCAGAACAGGGTTGAGGGTACAGGGTGATGTATAGGCTATAGTCATGTTCTGAGTACAGGGTAGAGGGACATTGGGTAATGGGGACAGGCTAGGTTCTTGTTCTGAATAAAGATCTTCTTAAGATAAACTTTAGATAAACTTGTACCATAACCCCAGGACTGATCCTTGTACATAGTGATGATATACAAAATGCTAATTCAGGAAGTAGGGGGTTAGGGAACTACACCTTGGGCAATACCCAAGACTATGCCTTAAGCTATTCCAAGCTATTACAGAGTGTAGGATAGAGACAAATACAAATATGAAGGGGCTTAATGGTGGTTTCCAAATCAGGTGGCATGTGATTTGAGTTTGGGTACAACACAGGAAGGGGAGGATATAATGACCATATATAAGGAGACAGCAGAACTGAAAAGAGGGCTCTTGTGGTGGCAGAATCAAGAAGGAGAAAACTTGTGATATCCTAGCACTCTGTTTGTTTGCTCTGTCTGTGTTGATATTTGTTTGTGATACTTTTTACAGAAATCCTAAAACCTTACTGGAAGCCCTGAAAGAGGATTTTCTTGTGTGTTTACAGAAGTCCTATAAGAGGGTTTTGGAAGTCCTGGGACTTTACTGATGATTTTGCTGACCTCTTGGATCTTGTTTGTGGGTCTGTGTTGATTTCTATATTGATAATTTGTGTTGTCTTCTCAGACCTTGGTGGTGGTCTGAAGTGATTTCACAGGCAGATGGGGAATTGATGATTGTGACACCAATGTTTATGAATGTTTTTGTGGCTCTGTCAAGCTTTGTCTTCCCAGAAACAGGAACTGTGAAGGACTTGAGATGGACTGGACATTGTGAATTTCAATGTGGAATGGGAATTGGATGAAGAACTGGACAAGGACCTGGAAAAGGAACTGGGAGCTCCCTGCCTTTGAATCCAGGTGACAGTTGGAACTTGGGCCATGGAAGAGGAATCATAAAAGCTAAGAGTCAGCCTCAAGTCAAGCTGAAAGAAGACTTTAATTGGATACTGTGTACTGACTGAGATTATGATTTACTGTGTCCTAGGGGTGGAGAGCTTTGACTTTTGTACTTTGTGATGATATTAAGAATTTTGTGATTGACTAAATAAATGTACTTTGTTTAAAACTATGTGATCACTTTGGTGAAAAGCATGTTGCCATTTTACTGATAAGTTGTTGAGTTGTGACATGTGGAATGCTATATTTTGATTTTGTATGAATGTTTTTCTCTGATTTGTTATTGAATAGAGAGCTCACTCAACTTTGTAATCAGAACCTTGAAACCTGTTCACTGCAGCAGTACTCTGGAAAGCTGCTCATGCATGACTTTACATGGTACATTACACTTCCCAACTCATACATTATTCTTTTTAGATCATACAAATATAAAGCAATCATACTCAGGTTTTCTATGTAATTTGATTTCCTCTAAGATCCCTTATGATGATAAAGTTGAGAGTTAGTTGTAGCATCTTCCCATAAAAATGTAAACTTTTTAACCTTGTATATTTCCTTATGATTATTTATTCATATTTACTTTTTGTAATTCATTTTACTTTTTTGTTTAAATGTCAAAATTTTTTTATTCCTTTCTAGTATTTTCATCAAGAATTCTCACAAATCCTTTATTTCATTAAACATCAATTTAATCCCACATAGGATTATAATCAATTTGGCTTGGTAGATTATATTTGATTGTTTTTGTCGATCCCTTATCTTCCAAAATAGCATTTTCCAAATCCTCAATTTCTTTAAAGTTGTTGCTGTTAAATATTTTTAATTAGGTTCTTTCTTTCTGTGTACAGTATTTGATCCTTAACCTGGAAATTTGAGATTTGGGCTGAAGTATTTCTAGGATTTTTCATTTAGAAGCTTATTTCAGGAAGTGATCAGCAGATTCTTTAAATTATACTTTTTCCTTTGGTTCTAAGATATCTTGGAAATTTTCCTTTAACTTTTTATTTTTAAATATGATGTTTGAGATCTTTTTGTTGTTGTTATTGTTTCAGCTTTTATATTTTCTATTTTCACATTATATTCCAGGGCATTTACTTTAATTGTTAGATATTTCATAATTTCTTATGTTTTTTTTTCAAATTTTGATCTTGTTTTATTTTTCATGATGTCTCATAAAGTCATTAACTTCTATTTGGTCATGTCTAGCTTTTAAGGAGTTATTTGCTTCAGGAAAGTTTGTTGCACTTTTCCCAAGCAACTGATACTTTAACACAACCTTCTTAGATGGTTCTCTCATTCTATCCTTCCCCCTCATTTTTCTCAAGACCACGTTGAGCTTTTAAAAAATAATTTCTCCTCTTTGTTTCCCTCTTTCTTTAGCATTTGCATTAGCTATTCCAGTAATTATTTTTGATTTTATTTCTAATCAGCATTTTTATCCAAGATTTTGCTTGTTGATGGTTTCAAGTCATTGCCTTCTGTTTTTGTTTCTTGAGCTTTCCTGTCATCATATTAACATTTTATGGTCAGGTTCTCTTTTTGTTTGTTCACTTTTTCCAGTCAAATACTTGACTTTAGACTTTATGTTTTTTGCGTTTTTCTGTTTGTGTTTTTCTATTTTGTTTGTCCTTTTTTGCTTGTTGGTTGTTTTTTAATTTTGGTGGGGATGTCTGTGCTAAATTTTTGCTTTATTCTTTTAACAATTCAGACTGAATGCATGCAAATTTTCAGTACTCCAAAAGTGATGAGATCTATGCAGAGGTCTGTTCTTAAGCTTTCCTATTCTGAGCTCTTCAATTTTCTTACCCAGGGTTGAGTCTGTTGATTTTATATAGTTAAGTTTCTGCACACTGTCATTAATATCAGCAACTATTAGCCTGCAAGGAGATCAGTTAGGTTCACTTTTATTAAACCACTTGTTCCCATTTGTTGGGGACTCCTACCCAGGTTACTGAAAAGCAGAGTTAGTTGCTGGGCTAAAAATAGAACTGTTTTACTTTGTTCTTTGGACTAAAATAACACAGATACATTTCTAGAATTTGTTTTGTGTTCAGTACTCAGCTAGGGCCCTGGGATAGGTTCCAGTGACTTGTTTCCTTTTTGGATCTCTCACATGGAACTGAGTAATTGGTTTAGAGACCACAAAGGTGCTCTCTAGAACTCATTCTTGCTCCCAGTGCTATTTCAGGAATCCCCTGGGATAACTTTTTGCCCCAGTTCTTCGACCCTTATGTTTGGTTCCATTCTGCACCTGGGAAATAGAGTATTCCCCATCTGTAGCCATCCCTATGATGCATACCTAGTCAGTGTTTTCAGAACTCTCTCTCTCTCTCTTCCTTAACTAGAATGGGCCAGAAAAAGAATCACTGTGATTTTTTTCCTTGACTTTTCCAATCAGAATTCAGTATGATGTGTTTTCTAGGTTGTTATGTAAAAGGTACATTTGGAGAACTAGGCAATAATTCTCTCATTCTGCCATATTGACTCTTCTCTCCCCCCCCCCCAACCCCATCCAAAATGTATGTTTCTGTTTATGGATGGTAATGTGGACAGGAATCATCAAGACCAGGAACATTACCATCTTATAAATTAGATTCATGATCTCTCAAAACTGCTTAATCTAACTCTCTAAACAAGAAAAAAAAAGAGTTGATGAGCAGTTCCTTTTGCCAGAGTATTATATGCATGTGGAGAGAAAGTACATGAGTGCATCTATGGGAACATAGTTGCATAATGAACTGGGAATATAATTGGGAATATAATTAAATAGGAGTAAGATAGGATGGATAGCATTTTGGAAATTACACACCACTTTCAATGACCTCATTTCCCTCTGTGAAATAAGTTATTTTTTTAAACATCCATATTCTTCCAGTGATGCTATCCATATGAAATATAGGATACAATAATTTTTAAGGAATTCAAGAAAAGCTCACGAAAAGTATAATGGAAAAAAAATGAAGGTCCAGTGGTGCTAATTGGTTTTTGCTCATAACTGGTGAATAATTGCATGTGCAAAGTATTGTAAGAGATAGTGGATAAGAAGAGTAGATAAGCTAATCAGTTATATACCAACAGAGAAGGATACTTACATAATATGAAGAGATCTAAAGAAAGGTCCTCAGCACCTTTGGTTAGTCTCATGTAGTAAATTTGCATCTGAATAAAGACCAGGGCAATACATAAAAATGATATATGGACAGATGGTTATCTGTATTACCAGTATCCACACTTATACAATTGTGGATTCTTTGAAATACATCAATCAACTAGTAAAATTTTATTACCACTTACTCTATGTGAGATGCTATAGCAAACACTGGTGATTATAAAAATAAATAGGAGTCCCAACCCTCGAGGAGTTTACTTTTTCATTTTTAAATAAGTATTGTCTAATGATTGATATGTTCTACTTTTATGCTTGGACCTTGTAATCCACACCCCTATAGAATAATAGAGCATAAGATAAGCAATGCTAATCATTCTGGCGGTGTACAATATCACTGGAGAATAATACTTGGTCAGGGATTACTATATAGATTTCACTGGGTGTAGTGAGCTCTTTCAGTTAGCTGAGTAGAAGGAAAACATGTGTGAGATTATAAATTTATCATGTTAGTCTTTTTTTTTAATTCTTTATTAATTTCTAGTTTACATCATTCATTTCTGCAAGATTTTGAGTTACAAATTTTCTCCCCATTTTCCCCCTATTCACCACCCTAAAATAGTGATCCCACTGGATATCCCCTCCTCCAATCTGCTCTTTCCCATATCTTCTCCCATACCCCCCCACAACTTTCCAGTAAGGCGTAGTGGATCTCTATGCCCCAGAGACTATGTCTTATTTGCCAGTTACAAGTAAAATAATATTAATTGTATATACATTTGATTTTGAAACTTTGAATTCCAGATTCATTCCCTTCCTCCCTTGTCACCCAGCCTTACTGGGAAGATAAGCAGTTCAATATAGATTGTACATGTATAGCTATGCAAACATTTCCATAGTGGATATATTGTAAAAGGCTGACTATATTTCCCTCCATCCTATCCCACCCCTCACTAATACTATTCTCTACTTTGATCCTGTCCCTTTTCAAGAGTGAGTGCTTCCAACTTTGCTCTCCCCCAGTCTGTACTCCCTTCTATCATTTTGCCCTATCATCCCCTTTCCCCCCTACTGTCCTGTAGGGTGAAATACCCTATTTAGTGTGTATATCATTCCCTCCCTAAACCACATTCAATGAGAATAAGGTTGACTCTTTCCCTTTTGTCTTCCATTGTAAATTTCCATGAAATTTTTCTCCTTATGAGGATAGTTGAAGGGAATATAGATGTATGTGTATATATATATATCCACATATATACATATATGTATGTATACATATATGTCTATATAGGAGGGTATATAGATATATGAAATCATATGTAAGTATGTGTATATATGTGTAGAGGTATACATAGACAGAGGTCACACACAGGTTCAATTGAATAGGAAGAGATGACACTTAAAAGGTGAAATTGAGAGGTGAGAGAGGAATATAATGAGAGGAGATGGGGAGAGACAGAGTGTCTCTTCTCATATAGAAGAGGTAAGGGAAAACTGTTACCATGAAGGGGAAGAACAGGAATGAAAAAGGGAATGGGTCAACCTTACTCTCATTGAATTTGATTTACAGAGGGAATGGCATACACACTAAATAGGATATCTTACCCTGCAGGAGAGTGGGGGGGGTAGGGGATGAGAGGGCTTATGATGCAGTGCAGGGCAGGTTGTGGGCGGGGAGGGAAGTTAGAAGCACACACTTTTGATAGGGACAATATCAAAGTAGAGTATAAACAAGTGGAGGGTGGGATAGGATGGAGGGAAATATAGTCAGTATTTCCCAGTATATCCACTATGGAAATGTTTTGTGTAGCTACACGTGTACAACCTATATTGAATTGCCTATCTTCCTAGTAAGGGTTCTTGAAAAGGGAAGAAGGGAATTAATCTGGAATTCAAAGTTTTAAAATCAAATGTTTAAATATATATATATATATATTTTAAATATTATTTTACTTGTAAATGGCAAATAAGATATACAGTCACTGGGCCATAGAGATCCACCATGCCCTACTGGAAATTTGGAGGGGAGATGAGGGAGGATATAGGAAAGAACAGATTGGGGGAGGGGGTATACAGTGGGATCACTATTTTGGTGTGGTGGGTAGGGAAAAGATAGGGAGAAATTTGTAACTCAAAATCTTGTGGAAATGAATGATGTAAAGTAAAAATAAAGATAAAATTTATTTAAAAAAATAAAAAAATCTCATCTTCCTGAGTTCAAATCTGGCCTCAGATACTTATATCCCATATGACCTTAGTCAAGTCACTCAACCCTGTTGACCTCAGTCTGTAATGTATGAAATGAGCTGGAGAAAAGATGCAAAGTGCTCTAGTATCATTGCCAAGAAAATCCCAAATATGGTCATAAAGAGATATGATTGAAAAACAACATTACTATTAATTCTTTATTATAGCTGCTATTCTCAGGGACTTGTACCATGACAGATACAATATGCCCTTAACTTTGATCATTTTATTTATTAACAAAGCTCCTCCCACCTATTAATACTTTACATGAAAATAATACCCTAAGAGTTAACCAATTCTTACCTTACTTTTTTCTCTCAATCCAAGTGATACTGAATCCCCCAACTGCCATTAACTTTTGTCCGCAGTCTTGTTTTCCTGCTCTCTCATGCCTCTCTACCTCAAGCCTATCTCTAATATGTTCTGTTCCACATCTTCCTACCCCTTTCATTATGTCTGAAACACCAGTCATATTAATTAACAAACTTCAATTTATCGTAAATCTTTTTCTTTCACTTCTCAATCAATAAATTGCTAACATTCATTAAGTGCCTACTGTGTACCAGGCATCATATTAATACTGGGGATCCAAAAATAGGGAAAGGATAATTCTTGCCCTCAAGGAGCCTATCTAATGGGAGGGATAACATGCCAACAAATACATACAAAGTAAGTGATAAACAAGATACATATGAAACAAATAACAGAGGGCAGGCACTGAAATTGAAAGTAAATATTCCTGTAGCAGATAAGACTTTACTTCAGATTTAAAGTAAGTCAGGGAGGCCTGTAGTCATGGTAGAGGAAGGAGAATATTCAAGATAAGGGGGAAGCAAGAGAAAATCTATGAACTGAGATATGGCCTGGCTTATTGGTGAAACAGCCAGAAGCTGCGGCTCTCTGGATTTGAAGTGTGTCAGAGTTCAGAGTGTTAAGAAGATTGGAAAGGTAAGATGGGTTAGGTTATAAAGGATTTTGTTTGGTAAAAAAAAATATTGTGGGTTTAATCCTGGTTGCAACAACAAGCCTCTGGAGTTTAGTGAGGAGAGAGGTGAAAAGATCAGACTTGCATTTTAGAAAAATAACTTTAATGACTGAATGGAAAATGTATTGGAGTGGGAGAGACTTGAGTCAGAGAGACCACCAGCAGGGTAACTGCAGTACCCTGGAATGATGTAATGAGCACTTGAAAGAGTGGTAATAGTGTCAGAAGAAAGAATAAAGCTTAGAGAGATGTTGCAAAGATGAAATTGGCATGCCCTGGCAACAGGTTGAATTAAATGTATGAGAAATACTGAAGAATACAGGATGACTCCTAGGTTGAGAGCTTGAGGCACTGGGAGGATCAGGTTACCCTCTATCATAATAGGGAAAGTAGGAGAGGGGGATGATTTAGTGGGAAAGATAAAAAGTTCTGTTTTTGACATATTGAATTTAAGATGTTTACTAGGTATATTGTCTGAGATATCTTAAAGGTATCTCTTCATCTTCTGAATCTCAGTGAGACTTGTATCCAATGGATGACACTCCATCCCTGGTTATCTTTTTTAATATTTATTATACTTCTTCTCAACCCTCACCCCACTTTAATGAATTGGAGTCAGACTACTTACTCTGATTTATTGTTATTTTCCAGACTCTTCTCATGCCCCTCTTACTCAGCAAAATCTTTTCAAATAAGGTTCCATCTAAATATTTCATTGAATCCAGATCCTAGTCGCTAGCCACAGGCATATTCATGTCCTTGATATTACCTTCATGATGAGTGTTGCACTTCCATTTTCAAGGATTCGGAAATTTATCCAATAAAAAGATCCTGTGCCTCCCTATGCTTTACTCCTCTTAATTTATTATCTTCACTACTATGTTCAGTTGCTCAAGTCTTCTTTTATTTTCGAAGACATCACCTCCTTCCACTCTCCTAACTTTCCAATCTCTACACTTCAATGAACAAACAATCCCCATACTATCTTCTAATCTATAAACCCTACTTCTCTTTTCCATATCCCCTCATATCTTGCCAGACTTTACCCTTGGACCACTTCACAATCCCCAATATGACTCTAAATTATGCTGCTTATTAGAAAATACATAACTGTGATGAATTAGTCTGCTACAATTTATCACATCTAAACTTACCAGTTTTAATCAAGGCCATCTTTTTTACTCCTCTGTATTTGATTTCCTAGGAAACTCTCAATAGGAGGTATTTTAAATTTTTCCTTTTCTCTTCTAACATTCCCTTAAGCAATTTTTCTCAACCTATCCACTGAAGACCTCACTTCCTACTTTATATGCAATCAAGGCTATTTCCTTTGATCTACCTCATCTTCCTTCCCTATCTCACAACCCCTTGTCTATTTCCCACTATTCCTCAATGTGAGACACTGGGGAAAAGGTGACTTTTCTTCCCAACTTCTCTACATTTACTCTTAATTCATCTTCTCATGACTTCTCCAGTTTGTTTATATAATCTTTC
Organism: Petaurus breviceps papuanus; assembly: GCF_028583685.1. NCBI lineage: Eukaryota > Metazoa > Chordata > Mammalia > Diprotodontia > Petauridae > Petaurus > Petaurus breviceps. Next base: position 6,205,895 of record NW_027187278.1, on the reverse strand, counting down.
TTGTTGTTCAGTCATTCAGTAATGTCTGACTGTATGTAACTCGGTGCATGGGGTGGTTTAACATTTCCTTCTCCAGTAGATTAAGGTAGACAGAAGTTAAGTGACTTACTCAGGGTCACCCAAATACCATGTATCTGAGACTGGATTTGAACTTAAGTCTTCCTGACTCAAGACCCAATGCTCTATCCAGTCAGCAACCTACTTGCCTCATTATGTAATTTTCCTCTATCTACTAGTTCCTTCCCTGATGTTTACTTTGCCTTGCCTTTCTGTTTTGTCTTTTCATTTTTTAAAACCTTCAGGTACTTCTTCTGTTTTATCAAGTGATAGTTTTGCTTCTGATAATGTTAAAGAGATCTGGTCATACTGATCTTTCACCTCCTACTCTACGAGGAAAACCAACCTGCACATTTCTGACATATAACAATTCTGTGTTATTATAGCCAGTTTCTTTCAGATCCCAAGCCTACATTTTCCCAACAGATAATTTTGAAACCCTTCATAAATTCTCCACAAAGTAGATTTTAGAGAAATACTCTTCTCATGATACTTCTCATTTTCTTATACTATAATCTTATTTTTCTTAGCAAAAAGAATGTTGAATGGGTTTCTACCTTCTTCCTTTTCTGTGTGTTTATCTATGCCTTCCCCTGTGATTAGAAACAATTCTCTCCATATCTTTTTTTCATGGTGAAACCCCTCTCTTCTTTCAAAAGTGAATTTGGGGTGGCTAGGTGGCGCAGTGAATAGAGCACCGACCCTGGAGTCAGGAGGACCTGAGTTCAAATCTGGCCTCAGACACTTAACACTTCACTAGACATGTGACCTTGGGCAAGTCACTGAACCCCAATTGCCCTAAAAAATAAAAAAAGTGAATTCAAGGATCCCCTCATCTGTTAAATCTTCCTGGATAACCTTAACTAGAAGTGATGCATTGATATAAAAATCTCCATTTTTTTTTTTTACCTATCTTTTTCACCTCCCCGGAGAAGGAAATAACAAACCACTCCAGTGTCTTTGCCAAGAAAAAGCTATGTACACTGTGGTCCACACACAAATAATCAGATACACTAAATGACTGAATAACAAATTCATCTCTCTCGTATAGCTTGTATTATGAATACACACATACATATGCATATATATTAATTTATACACTATATGCATAGTATTTTATGTTATATATGTATGTAAGTATGTATATATACATGTACATATACTTACTCATATGGACAAAGTATTAAAAAAATAAATGATCATATAGTTCCTGTTTTGCAATTAGGGGAAATACACATAAAAACACATATATGCATGTATTCATAGAGAGAGTATACAAATAGAAGTTTGTCTTATGTCATATATTTATTCATAGAAATAGTATAAGTGTATGTAGTATAGAATATATACATTGTATGTGTATGTTGTGTATGCCTGTGTGTTATGTTTATTTTGTATATATGTTAAATGTATGTGTGTATGTATATATTGCCTAATCAACCATGTCAAATTACATCACATATGTTGAGTTAGAACAAAAGGCTAAGAAGAAAATTCCAGAAAGATAATAACGCACACGATTGAAAATGTGCTCTCAATAATAAAGAATTTGAAAAGTAATCATTATTCTTATCATGATCAGCTTTCAGTGCATTAAGGACCCACACCTGAAATGCCAGGCGCTCATGAATTACTTTCCCGTAGTATTCTGTAATACATGTTCTTATTAAACTTCAATTTGGAACCATAAGAAAATTTCTTAAAAGCATTTTCTAGTTGTATTAAATTTAGTCTTCTAAAAAGTGCTGTATTTCAGGCAGAAAAAAGATGCTTCTAAAATGCAAGTTGATAAGATCAGCCTGCTACTATGTGAGCCAATGCCCTATGCTAGCAACTATCTAAGACAGACAGGATGATAAATCATGCCACTCTTAGTGACTGAAAAAAAAATTACAACCAGTAAAATGTGACCACATACCCAATTTTGCTGAATTTCTTTATCTTTGGATAGCTTAATTTAATATTTCTATTGTATATGTTTTCAAAAGAAAAGTCTTTGCCTGAGATCATTAAAAATCAATAGCAATAATATTCCACTGAGAATAATAGCAATTATTTATATGATGTGGTATTAGTTTATAAGTTTTGCTAATTGATGTCAATCAAATAGGTGTTATACATATAAGAATTATTATATATTTTGCCCTCTGGGAGATTTCAGTAAAAGCAAACAAACGAACAAACAAACAAACAAAAAAACCAAGTGTGAAAAGGGAATTAAAACATATTTGTAAATAAACAGACCAAAATAACTTATTGAGTGCCCGCAAACTATGTTCCAGGCTTTGGATTCCTAAGATAAGAAATTTGCTTTAGAATCAGGAAGACTCTAACATAAAATATGTGTGTACACTTGGGCAAAACATTTAAGCTTTCAGTTACTCCAGTAACTTTTTTCCCCCAAGTAACATCTACAACTCTTAATTGTCACTCAGCATTTGGAGGGTAAGGTCATCATCTAAGTCTGCTACACCAAAAGAAACAATAATTTTAAATTTGAAAAAAATAAAAGAAAAAGGAGATAAAGCAAAGCAAAGGTAAAGAAAAGTTAAATGGTAAGGGAAGGGAAAGGAAGGAAAGGAAAGAGGAGAGGAGCAGTAAGATGACTCAGAATGAAAATTCTGGGTCAAACCCCTCTCCCCCCCCCAAAAAAAAAAATAATAGCAACCTACCAAAGGGAAGAAGATTGCTATATAGCAAGACATAATATGATTGTCTGAACAAGAATTACATCTCTACCACTTTGAGTTAGGACTGGATTTCTTTCTCTAGAAATATTGACTCTGGAAGATCTAAAGTGAGAGCATTTTTTGTTTGTTTGTTTGTTTGTTTTGCTTTGTGAATCAGACCCAGCTTAGCAAATACATCATGAGGGGAGGGAAGATAGAAATGATATCTTGTTGAAAACTCAGAGGAAATAATGAGATGAGGAACACAGAGAAGCAAGTAAGGTGAAGATAATACAAAGTGTGGTCATTTTACAAAGGACATCAAATCTTAATCAGTGGTAGGGAGTGTGACAGATATAGAGGCTGTAATCAGAGGAAAAAATCTGTATTAAAATAAGGGGAGGCATTCAACCTTTTATACAAAAATGTTTTTTTATGCTATATAATAAAAAGTACTGTTTTTCTTAAGGTGAAACAAAGGAACATACACATGATTAGGACATTCATTGATTCTATTAAAATGTAGTACACACAGATGATGCCACCGGAGTGATTAAAAAATACTTTTTTGTGATTAATGTGTAATGATTTTTCTGATGTGTTATAGATCATCTAATATTTGCATATTTATCCTATTTAGTTCTTTTCTCTGTTTCTTTTCCTAATTTAGAAGTCCTATAATCTATTTCAAAAGAGCAACTAGATATGAGCAGCACGGATTTAGGAAATCCAGCTATATTTACCTACTGTGCAATGTAAAAATTATTCAACTTTGTTTTCAAACATTTCTAAACTGACCTACATAGTTGTTCTGCAATTTCTATCATCAATTCCATGACAATTATTTAATATGTTGATTGTTGACCAACTTGGAAACCACTAGTAATTAAAACACAAGCAAAGAGATCACAAGACCAGGAAATATAGAGTCTAATTTATTCCTCCATCACCTTTTCCTCAAAATCCCATTGAGGTGCTGTAATGATAATGGCAATTTGAAGGTCTTCCCTGCCTCTTAATAGGCCTAGGTGATTTTGAGAATCTTTCCTGATTTGAAAACATACTCTGACCCCTAACAAGCTGCATGTGGTCACATCGAGCCCGTGGTGGGAGGCTTGTTTTTCAGGAAGGAAAGCTTTTGTTATTTTATAGTGAAGAGGGTCATGAGGGTTGTGATATTCTCTGACCCTGGAGAAGGCTATATATACCCAGATATAAGAATTTGCTTTAGGGGCTTAATTTTGGAGGAGTTGTGTGATTTGGCCAGATGAGACTCTGGGCAGCCCATGAGTCCCCTGACTTTGAAGAACCAGATGTTGGTGCTTCTCTCTCTGATGAACTAACTGTATGTATATGATGGTCAGATAGCTAGAAGCCCTGTCAGTATGCTGAATTGTGTTGTTTTCTCTGTATTTTTGTCTGATTGTAATTTCTGTTTGTATTCTCCAAAGTTCAGGGTGCTGAATTTTCCCCTGAAATAGGTAAATGATATATGTTTGATTAAAGTAAGATTGTTCACCCTTTCTGAGTTGCTTTCCTCTAGAAAAGCAGATCAAAGAAACTCTGCTAGTAGTCATCCTGGGTATGCTAGAGTGCTTGCTGCTAGAGGTGGTAGTTAACAGTGTTTACCTTTAAAAAATCACATTTATGAAAGTAAAAATCCTTTGATTACTTTCTGACCTTTTTTTTGTTTGTTTTGGTTGTTACTTATCAATATCATTCTCAGTTCCATTACTTTTTGGCTCTTATAATAGTGGTTAACAACCATCATTAAATCACTTTTCAAATACGAAATAAGATGGAAGGGGTGGCTAGGTGGTGCAGTGAATACAGCACTGGCCCTGGAGTCAGGAGGACCTGAGTTCAAATCTGGCCTCAGACACTTAACATAAAACTAGCCATGTGACCTTGGGCAAGTCACTTAACCACAATTGCCCTACCTTCCTCCCTCCAAAAAGCAAAAAAAAAAAAAAGAAGAAGAAGAAGAAGAAGAAGAAATAAAATGGCAGAGAAAAGTCAGGAACTCACCAGAATTCTCCCAAATTCCACTCAAAACAACTTTAAGTTAATACCTCAAATCAAATTCTGGAGCTGCAGAACAAACACAAGGTTGGGGGCTAAACAATTTTCCAGCACAAGCCAATTTATAAGGTCTGCCTGGCATGGTACACAGTGCAGTCCTAGCTGTGCCCTGGCAAACCAGCAGCGGCCTTTGGAGGCAGGTAAATAGGTAGCAGCAGCAGTTGCAGAAATTCTCAGCCCAGAGATAGGGGGCTAAACAATTGGTCAGAAGGAGATTATATGGAACTCTGTGCTGTCACTCAATATAGGACCCTGTTGCACTGCCCATTCTTAGTTCAGGGGCCTCAGTTCCAGGGTGAAGAGGTATACCAGCTCACTAGAATACGTAGCAACAGTGGAATAGGGGGAACCTGTCACAGTTCCAGAGCTTAGAAGAGTGCTTATAGTTAGTCATAAGAGAGTAGGGACCATGTTCTTAGGTTCGAGGCAGAAAGGGGCACAAAGGCTTGCTCTTCAGGAGAGAAGGGAACAATGTTACATTTCCAGGGCTAAAGAGAATGAGAGCAATTGTGGCTGCAGGAAAGCTGGGATCCTGCTCACAATTCTGGGGCAGAGAAAAAATTTTTGGTCATTTTCTGACCAGAACACAGGCAAGAAGAACAGAATGCACACTTCTTAGATCATACCACCTTGTAAGAATCAAAAATGTACAGACTCTCCCCTTCCTCACACCACCACTAGCACTAGCTTTGAAATTAGTACAAAATTGTTAAAGCCTGGGAGAGACCTCTTGCTAACCCAGAGCTAGAGTCCAATTTTAATATAAAGATACTGGTCAAAAATAGTCTGGAAAATGAGAAAACAACCAAAAAAACTTTACCATAACTTGTTACTATGGTGACAAGAAAACTGAAGACAAAAACTCAGAAGAAGATAATGAAGTCATAATAGCTACATGCAAAACTGAAAAGGAAAAAACAAGATGTAAATTAAAAAAATGAAAAATAATTTCTGGAAAAGGAGAGAAAGCATTTTTAAATCAAATAAGAGAGATAGAGGAAAACTTGGGAAAATAAATGAGAATGATGTAAGAAAATTATGAAAAGAGTTTCAATGCTTTGGTAAAAAAAATGTCACAAAGGTAAAGAAAATAACAACTTAAAAAATGCCTAGCCAAATTTAAAAAAAAAGAGAGAGAGAGAAAAAGAAAAAAAAATTCGCTGGAGAAAAGAACTTTAGAATAAAGTAGATTGGCCAAATGAAAAAAAAAAGTTATAAAAGCTCACTGAAGAAAAAAATCCTTAAAAATTAGAATTGGACAAGTGGAAGCTAATGATTTCATGAGATATCAAGAAACAATAAAACAAAATCCCCCCAAAAGGAAAGAAAATGTCAGTTATCTCATTGAAAATATAAACTAACCTAGAGGATAAATTGAGAAATAATTTAAGAATAATTGCAAAACCATGAAAGAAAAACCAAAAAGACCAGACATAATGTTCTAAGAAATTAGAAAGAAAAGCAGTTCTGGATATACTAAACCAGAAGGTAAAATAGATTTTCCTTCAAGAATGTTTTGGAATTGTCTTGGATGGTTGTATTGCTGAGAAGAACTAAGACTACCACAGTTAATCACTCCACAATGTTGCTATTGTTGCATGCAATGTTCTGGTTCTGGCATTTCACTCAGTATCAGTTCAAGTAAGTCCATGTTTTTCTGAAATTTGTCTCTACATAATTTCTTATTTCAAAATAGTATTCCGTTACATTCGTAGATCACGGCTTGTTCAGCCATTACCCAATTGGTGCACATCCCCTTAGTTTCCACTATTTTGACACCAGAAAAAGGGCTGCTACAAAATTTTTTTTCCATAAGTAGGTCCTTTTCTCTTTTATAGGATCTCTTTGGTATATAGACCTACTTGTAGCATTGCTAGGTCAAAGGGTTTGCATGGTTTTATAGCCCTTTGGGCATAGTTCTAAATTATTTTACAGAGTGATTGGATCAGTTCATAACTCTACCAACAATACATTAGTATCCCCATTTTCCCTCATCTTCTCCAGAATTTATCATTTTCTTTTTCTGTCATATTAGCCAATCTCAGAGTTGTTTTAATTTGTACTTCTCTAATCAGAAGTGATTTAGAGAACTTCTTCATATACCTATAGATACTTTAGATTTCTTCATCTGAAACCTGCCTGCTCATACATTTTGACCATTTCTCAATTGGGAAATGACATTTGTTTTTGGAAATTTGACTAGTTCTCTATGTATTTGAGAAATAAGACCTTTATCAGAGACACTTGTTGTAAAGGTTGCTTCCCATCTTTTTGCTTTCCTTCCAATATTCATTGCATTGGTTTTGTTTGTATGAAAGCTTTTAAATTTAATATTATCAAAATTATCAATTTAACATTTTGTAATGCTCTCTATTGCTTGTTTGATCATGAATCCTTCCCATCCCCATGGATCTGATATGTACTGTTTCCCTTGCTCTTCTAATTTGCTTATGGTATCACCCTTTATGTCTGAATCATAATAAAGGTCTATCATATGTAAATTTTCTAATATTCTACTTACCTCCTTAGTTTCTTTCTTTTTCATTTTTTGTTAAATTTATTGTTTTTTGAGAAGGAACAGTTGAGGTCCCACATTTATATAGTTTTGCTATCTATTTCTTCCTGTAACTTACAACTTTTCCTTTAAGAATTTGGATGCTATACCACATGGTGTGTATATGTTTAGTATTGATATTTCTTGATTAATTATGACATCTTTTAGCAAGATGTAGTTTCCTTCCTTATATATTTTAGTTAAATCTTTTTTGACTTTTACTTTGAGGTCAGGATTGATACTTTGTATTTTTTCCCTTCAGCTAAAGCATAATAGATTCTGTTCTAGTCCCTTACCTTTACTATGTGTTTGTCTCTCTGCTTCAAGTGTATTTCTTGTAAGCAACATTTTGTAGTTTTGGGTCCACTCTATCTGTTTCCATTTTATTGGAGAGTTTATCCCATTCACATTACACTTATGATTGCTACCTATATTCTTCCTCCTGGCTGTCCTCCTACTCCTTTAATCCTTTATGAGAAAGAGGAGTACAATGGATACAGAAGAAAACAAGTGGTAGAATGGGGTAAATTTCTTCACATCAAGGGATGAAAAAAGCATGTGCACTTTGCACTATGGATGTCCTCAGGCCATGCAATGTCAAGTATGAGAAGATGGGAAACTGGGTGACAAGCATTGCTTGAACCAAACTTTCATCAGGACTGGCTCAAAGAGGAAATCATATACACAATCAGTTGAGTATAGAAATCTCTTATCCAGTGTGGAAATAGGAAGGGAGAAGATCAAGTAAAAGGGGGGGGGAAGTGAAGGGACTGACAGAAGGGAGGATTCTGTCAGCAACAGAACAGACGAGGGGAGGTGACAGAAGTAAAATACTGGTGAGGAAGGAAAGACTGAGGCTAGTTTTTTTGAGGACAGACATTATGTTGCATGTTTGAGTCCATACCCTGACTATCAAAGTGAATTCTGCAGAGTAATGATTCAACATATTTTTTCATTGATTAATTGATCATTGCGCCTCATAATTTTTAAATGGGTATAGACATTAAAAATAAACTTATTAATACTTGATCTCAGATGCTTGCTTCCTAATGCAGAGTTCTCCCTCTGTCTCTGTCTGTCTTTCCTTTATCTCTCTCCATGTCCTTCTCTTTCTCTCTCCTTTACTATCTTAACATTGCTTTCACAGAAATATCATTAGGATTTTCATTCCAGGACCATAAATTATTTTTAGATATGTATTTATATGTTTATGTATACATCTATATCTGTATATCTATATATCTATTGGTTCATCTATATCTGAATATCTGCTAAATGCTTGAAATGTTGTCAAAGTTTATTTTAAATTGTTTTAACTCCATGCATGAAAAAATACTTGTGGGTTGGTGTAGCAGCAAGCACACCAGCATCCCCATGGTGGCTGCCAACACAGGTTCTTGGATCTGCTTTGATAAAGGAAAACAACTCAAAATGGGTTAACAAGCTTACTTTAATCAATCAAACATATCATTTACCTTGTTCAGGGGAAAGTCAGCACCATGAACTTCAGAGTATACAGACAGAAGTTACAAGAAAACAGAAAAAAAAACACATCAAGCAGACAGGACTCCAAACTATCCAACCATTACATACGTCCATACCTAATCACAGTTACCAGAGAGGGAAGCCTCAACATCTGTGTTTTCAAAGCCAGGGGTCTCTCCACAATGGCTGCCCAGAGTGTCATCTGGCCAAATCACATAACACTTCTCAACGTGAGCCCTAAAACAAAGCCTCACAACAGAGTTTATATAGCCTTCTCCTGGCTCATAGAATGTAACAACCTTCTTGACCCACTGCCCAATCACAAATATCTCCTGAGAAATAAGCCTCCCATTGCAGGCTCCAGGTGCACTTAAGCCTAGGGGCAGGGAAGATCTTAAAAATTTACATTCCTTAAAAAACAGTCGGTTTATGATTTGCTGTTGTATGGCAGACTTATAGATCCAATCCCTTAACACATGTATCTTAGGCAGGCATTGCAGATGGACAATGAACTGGATACAGAAATAGAAAGCTCTTTTCCTGAGTTACATTTGGGTAAATTGACAAGGCTTTCAATAAAATCAATGTTTCTCCCTGAAACAAAAGTTCATTCTTAAACACAACATAAACAATTTTATTGATATCACGTGACAATAAAACTTTACATAATAGTTTGAAAAGATTTTAAACTTTAAGGTCACCCAATATGTAATAAAATGAGCATTCAGTAAGTACATGTAGATTGGCTGATTGATGGTGGGTGTAAATAAGCTATAGCTTATTACTAATGAGGAGTTGTTCTGCAAAAGATGCATAATATACTCTCAAGGAAATGTAAATTCAAGAGAAAAAGGGGGCCAGGCATGGAGCAAGAATAATGTATATTTGATGGAAAGCCTATATGCTTCAATGTTATCCATATAGTGTCTATCAATGATTATCAAGTAGGAGTCTGTCAAATTGTTTTTAATATTATTTATTATTTTATCATTATTCTTTAACATTAATATTAAATAATTTTATTAGTAATAATTCAGTATACTTAGTTTCCACTATATGTGATTAGTTTTATTTTTTGAATTTAGAAACACTATTCCAACAAGTGGTCCAGAGCCCTGACTGCCCATTCAGTTGGTTCCATGATATTAAAAAGGCAAAGAATCATTTTATCTAAAGCAGCACTTCTTAAAATGTGGGTCATGACTTTTTTAGTAAAATGTTGCTGAATGTGCAAAACAACCAGAATTAATTGAAAAACAAATGCATAATGAAACTGAAGTGTCTCTGACAGCATTTCCCAATGTTGCATTGCACAACTTCACTGCCACTTTGGTTCTGAATGCAAAGCATGTGCACTTTGCACTATGGATGTACTCAGGCCATGCAATGTCAAGTAATGTGGCCAAAATAAAACAAACAAACAAACAAACAAAACTGGTCAGGAATGGAAAAAAGTATAAAATGCCCCGCCTTAAAGGAAGGTCATTGGCATGTTGTATAAGGTCCATCTGGCAGAAATATGATAGAAATATGATAACATTACCAACATATGGAATGATAAGGCAGAAATGGGTAGTAATCACAGACCAATTAAAGTATGTATAACTTGAAACATAGCTTGACATCTGAATTGTGTTTTTCTCTACCAAAAAGGCAATTGATTGCTGAGAAGGGATTGGGTTAGTAATATTAAACAATGAGTTTGACTTTTAAAGAAACTTGATTAACAAATAAAATTTACTCTCTAGGTAAGAGTCAATTTATTTTGAAGTTAGCCTACAAGACTGTGCTGATGCTATAAAAAAGAATGTGTATTGTCTATACTGTATGTTTTCTAGTCAAAGTGAACTTCAAAAGGCTTTTGAAAAGATTAAATTCCTAACAATGTTAAAAGTAGACATTGTGACATCAATAGTGGGTTAATTACACTTTATTATCTGGCAGAAAAAAATAATGTAGAATGAATGAATTAATGAATGAATGAAAGTTTTAAGTGCCTACTATCTGCAAAACACAGTGCTAATTTGATAGATATAAAAAAAAACAAATAGACAATTTTTTGCTCTTAAGGAGTAAACATTCTAATGGAAAAGACAACAAATGGAAGATTATGGGTGTAAGTCAGATGGAAAATTTCAGTGACTCCTAGTGGCAAAGTAGTTGGTGACATCTTTTCTTTTCACCTATAAAATCATATCATTTTCTGATATAGAAAGAACCATTTTACAGTGGCAAAGACTCTGGTGGCAAAACCTTTTACTTCTAGGTGACTTTGGCACCTGCAGAGACAGTTTCAAGGCTGTTGTCACTATAGAGGTGTTTCTCAGGATGATGACTGAGGACTTTTGGCTGGAAACATCATTATTCCTGAGGCTCTTGGGTTCAATGTCTTATGCTGTGACCATCAGGATCTGAAGAGTGTTGATGGTTAAGATGTAGGTGGTGGTGGTGGTGGTGGTGGTGGTGGTTTGCTTTCCCTGGCGCATGTTGCCTTCTCTCTTTCTCTCATCTCGCCTAATTTCTTCAGGTAGACTGGCTTCCTTGGCTCATTTATTTCCCTTGGTTGGCAGTAAGAATGATTTGTTATTTCTTCACAGCAGCTTCTTCCCTGGCTAATGACTGGAAGAGTTGTTTTGGAAGCAAAACTGATGATCTGGAAAGCTCTATCACTCCAGAGGATCCTATGCCTATCTGATTGTTGGTGGTACTTGGTCAGCTGTTAACACTACTGGTAATCAGAAAGGTAGGCCCCTTCGACACAAAGATTTCTTCTCTCAATGATGTCCGCAGGGGTTGGGCTAGAAGAAGTTCTGATAAATAGTGCCTAAAATCTACTGCTAGACTGGAAGGAATACTAGTTAATGACTACTGTGGGCTCAATCTAGCTTGCTGTCATACTAAAGGGTTGGGGTCTTCTGAGGATAGCTGACTAATTTCCCTCAGGTTTCTAAGAAAATAAATGAGAGCCTGTGTTTCTGGTATTGCCATTAACCTCCACTGGTATGCTTCACATTGATTTTCAGCCTGTGGTGTCAATTAACTTTTACCAAACAGAATTATTAATGAATGTAATGAATGAATTAAAAATCATTAAAATGAATTTAAAAAAAGCATTTATCAAGTGAGACTGTGTCAGGTACTGAATGGTATGCTACAGATACAGCAAGACAGTCTCTACTGTCAAGGATGTTCCATTCTATTGGGAAAAGACACCATAGAAAGGGTAACTAAAAAGTGGGGTAATATACACCTGGCAGGATTGTTTGAAAATAGCTGAGAAGTGGTTTAGGTGATTCACTTTGGTGAAGACAAGGGAAGAACTCACGTATCAAATTCCAGAACTCCAGGGGCAGATAGTAGAAGAAACATAGTAGCTACAAAAGCATCCTGGTCCCAAAGCCTAGAATACACTTTACCACAAGCACACAGATCCATAAGAACAATGACATTCGAACTTCAATATAAGGATAGTGTGGCATTTATATAGAAAACGCACGAGTGCAAAGGAATAATTCTGAGTCCTGGACAGACTGCTGCTTTCTGAGATGCTTCATATTTTCCTCATTGACTGTGGGAGAGGTGGGTAATAGCTGTTGCCCTGAAATATCTCTAGACCATGCAATGCTTATTATGTTCCCAAATGACCTTTGTACATCTCAAGGTTGTTGCTCACTCATCTCCCAACCCCTATGAGTATTACTCATTATTGGTGGTTTATGCTGCTTATTTTGTTCTCTTCTTTGATTCCTGAAAAGACCTCACTGGGTTGCTTAGGGTTTGGGGAGAGTGATGCTTCTTCCAAGTGATTTCCTCTAAGTGGCCTGTCTAGATTTCCTCCATCACTAGACAGCCTTTTTGCTACAATTTATTTACAATTTTTAATAAAAAAGGTACAAATGTGTGTTATATTCTTTTAGCTAAACACAGTATTTTTTCCTGTGTTATGGACTCTGTCTTTATCCCATCATCAAGTAATCTCTTTATTCCTATAAAATTGAACACATAATTACACTTAGGTTATATTTTAAATTACTTGATTCAATTTAGTGATCTGGACCTACTTTGATTGTATTATTTGAAATTTGTGTAGGGAAACACCCACTCATATTGTGTAATTATGGTAAATATGCAGCTGGTTTTTTTAAATATAACTTTGGAAAGACATTCAAATCTCTTTGTCTTGACATTTTGTCATGAGATGAGTCACTGATCTCACCAAGATGTTAAAAAAAACCCATGAGGTTATCAACTATCACATCCTCTTATAGTCTGACAACAAGACCGATTAGGACAGATAATTTTTAGGTCTGTTCTTTAAAATCTTTACGGAATGATATTCCATATATATCTTCTAGTAATATATACATATATACATACAAATGTATATATGTATGTGTCTGTGGTGTTGTGTGTATATATTTACTATATATAAAAGTAAATATGTGTGTATACACCTATATCCGTGCACATATAAACATATATACAGATACATATATAAACTGTCAAAATGGCCATACTAATGTTCAAACTCTCCTGCAGCAACTCAATCCCATTTTCTCTTCCTCAACCCTCAGCGGAAATGAGGAGCAGCTGGTTGTCATTCTCTGTATAATAATCTTTCATGTTCTACTTTGTAAATTGGTTGAGATCCTTCAATAATGTGATAAAAATGCAAAGCAATAACATTTCCTATGTAAACTGGGGAAATCAAAATCACTTGTGCCTAAGCATGTCTGACCTTTTCATGTGTGGTATAAAATCTTTGCCTCTTGTCACAAGTATAATCCAGTTATCAATCTTAGAAAACTTAAAACTCAAATCTCATAATTTAAGTGTCTCATTTTCATTTTGTATTTTTGTTTCATCTGGAAAAACAAAACAAAACAAACTTGAAGCCTTATAAAACTTAAGTCTAAGTGGATGACATAGTTGCCTAAACAATTATATTACTTTCCTAATTGCAACAGAATATATTTACTATGAACTAACAATTTATTATGCATTGTAAATGTACTCTTCATGGGACCATACATTTAATCAGTGTTATATAGTGGATTCAGCTCCAGTCTCTTAGGAAGGACTGGGTTCCAATGTACTATCTCAGTGATAATGTGCAAATTTCTTAACTTCTCTACATATCAGATTCCTCAAATCACTTAGCTTCTCTGAATCTGTTTTTTCACCTTTAATATGGAGTTAGTTAATACCTGTAATACTTTTATCAATGGATCGTTGTGAGCCTCCCGTGAGAAACTTTATTTCAAGTGCTTTACAACCTTTAAGCACTGTGTAAATGGCAGTTATCATTCCACTCATAAATAACTGGGAAAATAAATGTTTTTCATGTACTCAAGCATCTCTTTAAGGCTGCAAAATAAATTGCTCTTTGCTTCAGGGGAAGGAGTTTCATGTTTGGAATCCCTTCTTTCTTCCTTCTCTTCTCCCCCTTTCCTACGATTTCATTTTTGTAGGGAATTCCTGACGAAGAGCTTTTATACCAGGAACTTCTTTCTAGTCAGATTGGCACCTTTTTTGTCATACATAATCATATGGAGATGCCCAGGACACTGAGAATTGGGTACTAACTCTCTTTATTCCTCCCCACGTCTTGCTCCCCCCCCCCCCCCCCCCACACACACACCAGGTTCACACAATTACTTTTATTTAGAGTCAGGACTTGAAATCTGACAGACTGCCTCTTGGGAGTTCCTTGTGGTGGTAAAATCCCTAGCCTGACCCAGTCTGCTAATTCTTAACATCAACAGTATATGCTTTAGCCACACTGGAAAGGAGACTTCTTACTAAACTATTGATTGCTTTTCTTTGCATATATCACTCTGGGTTAAATCAGTGAAAGTATTAAAGGGAATGAGCAAATATATTGTGCAAATATATTTTCTATAAGAGTTTAGTTTTATATCTGCCTATATAAAAGAGAAATGACACCTAAAGGTACTTCAAATGACTTCAAATAAACCTTTATTCCCAATATCTTTGTTCACTTTGACTGAGGAAGAGAAAGAAAAAAAAAACAGACAAGAATAGAACTGAATAGGTTCAATTTCTGTTACTTATCATCAGTGAAATGCTTTGAGATTTTATGCTTTAGTCATTTCAAGTGGTATTTACAAGGTTCCGTCCCACACTTGGAAATGTGTTCACTATTGATGACTCATTTCGAGATCTCTTCTGCATATTCCCTACTTCTCATCCTACTGCATTTTCTCCTGCAATTGGTGACCTGTTTTAGGCATAGCTTGACATTTGCTTGTGCTGCTATGAAGGAGCATATAATAATATTAAATGTGAAGAGAAGAAGAAAGGGAACAAGCATTTATTAAGCATTTACCCACATGCCAAGCACTGTGCTAAATATTTGTAAAAATATTTTCTTACTTAACCATAATGATTTTTTTAATGCAAGTGAATTCTCATAAACCAAATTAAATGTTTCATTATAAAAGGTGATGCTAATCATCTACCAGACTTGAATCAAATGAACTTTGGCCCATTGTTTTTATTGAACAGAGGTGGCAAATTGCATTTTGATAATATTTCATTCAATTTTCTTTAAGAAAATATTAACATGGGAAGCTAAGTGGCACAGTGAGTAAAGCCCTGGCCCCAGAGTCAGGAGGACCCAAGTTCGGTTCTGGCCTCAGACACTTAACAGCCACACAAAAAAACTAGCCATGTAACCTTGGGCAAGTTACTTAACCCCAATTGCCCTCCAAAAGGCAAAATAAAAGAAAATATTAACATTACTTAGGAAATGTATAATAAATGTTTTTTTTAATAAATGGATGAATCAATGAAAAATGAATGGATAACATGGATGGAGTCAGCTTGCATTTTCTAGAATCATATCTTCTGATTTAATGTCAATTAAAGTAGAATATAATGCACACTAGTATAGTGCTTTGATGGTCTACAAATGACTTTATTTTCTCCATTGATTTGCCAGCAGAAGACAAATTCTAGCTGGCCATGTTAAAGATATTTTGAATGAAACTTTCAATGGGCTGTATATCTGTTATGAAAGGACCAATTAATTTAATTTGATAGGGTAACCTCCAGGGACTCACCACCAGATTATGACCGGCTTTGCACTGAGCAATTCATTGTATTTACTAAATTGGGGAAACATTGGGATCCATATTGACGAAGGTATTGTTTACATAAATGAAGTCATAAATCCTTGAGATATTGAAATAAGACCTTGGATATTATCCATTTTCATCATACCTTGAATACATTGTTTCTCCTTTAAAACATTTTTTTTTGTCAGATGTAGTTGTGATTTTTAAAATGGGCATTAATAAACATTAGGAAAGAAGGAATCCTGCTAATTTGCCATGTTTACCTTGTCAACACAACCTTAAGTATTTATCTTCTAAACTCTGAAGCAAACATTTGAAAATAATTATCACAGGCAGTTAATTATCTCAAATTAAAAAAAATAACATGAGATGAAAAAAATATAAAGATCTCAAGTTATATATGTGCCATAATAGGCAAGATTTGGACTAATTTTATATATGCTGTATTGGACTTTTCATACCATGCATATTCCAAAGTTTACAATTTATTCAATTTTTTAAAATTCACTAGCTCTCCCTTGTTTGACATTTCTCTAGACCAATCAGTTTAGGAAGGAAAAAAAAACACATCAGATGGCCATTCTTTTTTATTTAATATTTTATTTTCCCAAGTATCGTGTAAAATCAAGTTTTTACATTTATTTTTAAGACTGTGAGTTCAAAATCTCTTTATTCCTATCTCCTCCCTTCCCCTTTGAGAAGGCAAAGAATCCAATATGCATCATATGTGCAGTCATGTAAAACACATTCATAATAGTCATGTTGTGAAAGAAAACACAGACAAAAAAAAGCTAAAGGAAAAAAATAAAGTAAAAAAAAATTGTATCAACACCATCAGTTCCTTCTCTGGGAATGGACAGGACCCCTTATCGTAGGTCCTTCAGAGTTGTCCTTGATCTTTGAACTACTGAAATAGCCAAGCCATTCACAGCTGATTATATTACAGTATTGCTGTTACTCTGCACATAGTACACTTGACTTTTCATCAGCCCATGCAAGTCCCTCCAGGTTCCCCTGAAAGCATTTTGCTCATCATTTCCTATAGCACAACAGCACTTCATAATCACACAACCTGCTTAGGCACTCTGCAACTGATGAGCATTCCCTTAACTGCCAACTCTCTACCACCAGAAAAGATCTGCTATAAAATTTCTTTACATATTGGTCCTTTTTTCTTTTTTTAAATCCCTTTGGGCATACAGACACAGCATGGCACTGCTGGGTCAAAGTACATGCATGGTTCCATAGCCCCCTGGGCATAGCTCCAAATTCCTTCACAGAATGGTTGAATCAGTTAACAAGTCCACCAACAATACATTAATGTCTTACTTCCCCCCACATCCTTTCCAAAATTTGTCATTTACCTCTTCTGTTCTATTAGTAAATCTAATAGATTTAGATTTTTAGGCTTTTAGGGAATCCAATAAGTTTTAAATTATTCCTTCTGGAACTATTTTCCAGGTTAGTTCTTTTCCTAATAAGGTATTTTATATTTTCTTCTGAGGTAATACCTTAGAATTATTTTAATTTGCATTTCTCCAATCAAGAGTGAGTGTTTTTTTTTAATATGGCTATAGATAGCTTTGATTACTTCATCTGAAAATTGATAATTATCTTTTGGTCCTTTATTAGTTGGGGAATGGCTCCTATTTTTATAAATTTGACTCAGTTCTGTATAGGTTTGAGAAATGATGTCTTTATCAGAGAAACTTACTTCAAAATTTATTTCACAGTTACTGCAGTTAACAGTATTTCCCTCCATCCCAATCCCCCCTGTCTGTTCTTTATCCTTTCATCCATCCCTCCTCAAAAGTGTTTTGCTTCTGACTGCTCTCTCCCCCACTCTGCCCTTCCTTCTCTCACCCCAACTTCTCTTATTTACTTCCTTTCCTACTTTCCTATAGGGTTAGATAGATTTCTATACTTAATTGAGTGTGCATGTTATTCCCTTTGAGCCAATTCTCAGGAGAGGAAGGTGTAAGGGTTATGGGGTTTAAAGATCTCCCATGCCCCATGGACGTGCTGACATAGCAGAGCAAGAAAAAAAAAAAAAGCCGAGCTAACGGTCCTGTGGTTGGCAGTTGGCGGCAGTTGCTTTTTTTTTTTTTTGAGTTAGGACTCCTGCTGAGGACTGCCAGGGGCCAGAGCTGCTGGGAGCGCGCTGGGTGGTTGCTGTGAGTGGGGAGAGGAGGACCTTTGCCTGAGGTAGCCTGTTCTGTTTTGAGGGCTTGAAAATGTGGGTGCTTTCTACTTTATCTACCTGTGCCAATGTCATAACTACTCTGATGGCTTTCACTTTCTGGTTTTGGGACTCAGTCTTTTGGTATCTTAATAAATTTTCTAGTTTATTTCCCCAAATGGCAAACCTGACGTATTTTGTGATGGATAATTATATCAGCATATTTGTAATCTCTATAGGCATTGTGAATATGGCATTGCTGATACAGAAGGTTTACTCACTGCCTGTCACCTTCCCCATCTTCCCCTCCACTATAAAACCTTTTTCTTACCTCTTCTATATGAGATAATATACTCCATTCTATCTCTCCCTTTCCCTTTCCCCTAGTATATTCCTTCCCCAATGCTTAATTTTATTTTTGAGGTATCATCCTTTCATATTCAACTCACATGTGTTCTATATCTCTATACACATATATACACATATGTGTGTATATATGTATATATTGTGTCTATATGTATATTTGTGTGTATGCGTGTGTAATGTAATGCCAAAAGAAAGGCAACTTCCCAGGTTCAAAATACCAGCATAGGTGCTCTCTATTTTATTCAGTGACAAACCAAGAACAGAGAAGATTAAAACATGACATCATTCAAAATACAGCATTTACTAAGTGTGATTAAATAATCTCCAAGTACTACCCCACCCCAGGACCTTCCTATCATTCAATCAATTACAAAGGCCCTGTTCTAAATACTTCTCCACCCCTAGGCTATACCTTCATTTGGTCCACCACAAAACCCCTCTTCTCAAATGGAGATTAGTTTCCAAACATAGGTAAAGTACTTTCATTTGTCAATCACAGAGCACAATAAGGTCAAAAGTTCCCCACCCCTGGATCACAATTGAATCTACCCCAGAGTTACATCAAGTTTAAACACAGCACTTAATACCCAAAGGGAGGTCTTTTCTTCATCTTGACAAGAGGCAAGTTCTCAGCAATCTTAGTTCCTGGGGAGACAAGGCTTAGCAAGGCCATAAGATACATTGCCAGTCCCTTCATGAATTTATCCTCTGTCTGTAGAACAGTCCTAGAACCCCTGAACACATTAGCAAAGCCCTCTCCCAGGATTTCTGTAAACATACAACAAGAAAATCCTTCTTCAGGGCTTCTGAACCAACAGAAAGGCTCCCAGACCCCTGCAACAACAGCACTGTCCTTCACCAGTGGACAGTATTCACTCTGTCTGCAGGACAGTCTCCAGACCCCTGCAAGAACAGCACTGTCCTTCACCAGTGGACAGTATTCACTCTGTCTGCAGGACAGTCTCCAGACCCCTGCAACAACAGCACTGTCCCTCACCAGTGGACAGTATTCACTCTCTGCAGGACAGTCTCAGGGCTTCTTAGCGAACAGCCAGGTTCCAGGACTTCTTCAACAAAAGGACTGTCTTTCACCAGTGGACAAATCTGGCAAAACAACATCAAACAGACAGACAAAGTACCAGCAAAACCGCCATGTCTCCTCAGTCCTTGGCAGCTAAGGGGGCAGGTCTCAAAAGTCCAGGGCAATTCAAAGCGGCCACCAGCAATTCTCTTAGTCTCTCTCTCTCTCCACGAGGTGCTGCTTCCAAAAAGATCTTCCGCCTCTCTCTAGTGTCTCTCCAAATCTACCTCACCAGCTCCTCCCAGTTCAGGACTTTCTTTTCACATCAACAAGCCCATCCCACAGGTGGGATTAACAAACTCTGGGTTTTAACACAATCAATTTGAAAACCAAGCCAATACAGGGGAATCTTTAATTGCCATTACTATCACAGCGTGTGTGTGTATTCCTAACTTTCCTAATAATGAGAAAGGTCCTAAAGCCCTATGAGTTATAAATATCATCTTTCCATGTAGTAATGTAAACAGTTTAAACTTACTAAATCCCTTATGATTTTCCTTTCCTGTTACCTTTTTATGATTCTCTTGTGTCTCAAATTTCAAAGTTAATTTAATATTCAACTCTGTTCTTTTCATCAAGAATGCTTGAAAGTTCTCTATCTCATTGAATATTCTTTTCCCCCTTGAAAGAATTATACTCTATTTTGCTGGGTTGGTGATTTTTGGTTGTAATCCTATCTCCTTTGCCCTCTGCAATATCATATTCAAAGCTCTTTGATCCTTTAATATAGAAGCTGCTAAATCTTGTATTGTCCTGTTTGTGGCTCCCTGATACTTGAATTGTTATTTCTGGCTGCTTGGAATATTTTCTTGTTGACATCTGGAAATTGGCTATAATATTCCTGGGAGTTTTCATCTTGGAATCTCATTCAGGAGCTGATCAGTGAATTCTTTCAATTTATATTTTACTCTATGGTTCTAGAATTTCAGGGAAGTTTTCCTCTTTTTTATTATGGATTTTAGGGAGTCAAATATTTTTAAATTATCCCTTCTGGAAATATTTCCCATGTTATTTCTTTTCCTAATAAGGTATTTTACATTTTCTTCTATTTTTATTCATTCTTTTAGTTTTGTTTTATATTCTTATTCATTTCATTGCTAGCTTTTTTCAATGTCTTTTTCTGAAATGGGGTAATTTAAGTATTTTGTTTCCTCTTCTGATAATCTGGGCAATTTACATTTTTGTAAATATTCATCCATTTCACTTAGTTTGTCCGATTTATTGGCATACAGTTGGGCAAAATCGCTCATAATTATTATTATTATTTATTTCCTGTTCATTGGTGGTGAATTCACCCCTTTCATTTTTTATATTAATAAATGATTTTTCCTTTTTTTAATTCAAATTAATCGAGGGCAGAGTCAAGATGGTGGAGTAAAAGGAGGGATTTGTTTGAGTTCTTCCACAAACCCCTCCAAATACCTGTAAAAATTACTCTAAATAATTTCTAGTGCAACAAAACCAACAAAATGACAAAATGAAACAAATTTCCATTTGAAGACAACCTGTAAAGTCAAAAAGAAAGGTCTATTTTACTGCTATGAGAAGAGGAACACAGACCAATACTACTTGTGCCAGCACAGACCAGACCCCAGCTCACTGGGAAGAGACCTCAGCAGATTGAATCACAGGCAGCTGTGGTGGTTTCCAAACTTCTCAACCCACAAATGCCAAAAACAACTTAGAAGGTCAGTAGGAAATGTCTGTTGGACCTGGGTGAGAAAGGAGTGTTGTCTGCCCCCAGCTCCAGGGCAGTGGTTGCAAAAGTGGCAGTGGCTGCTCCCAGAGCTCTTAACCCACAGATGGTGGGGAGATTTAGCAGGTGATCAGAAGGAAATTGCAGGCATCTCCTTGTTAGCACTGAGGCAGGATTCTCTTGCTTTCCCTGTGCCTGGATCTGGGTTGCAGTTCTGGGTTTCTGTCCTGGTGCAAGGAGGAGTGCTTGCATGGTGGAGCTTGTGGTAGTGGTGGAGAGAGAATCCTCCTCACCACTGCAAGGCAGAAAAGAGTCCTTGTGGTCACTCACAGAGCAATGCACAGGAAAGAAGGGGAGTAAACGCCTCTCCTTTGATCATACCACGTTGGAAGAAATGGAAATTTACAGGTCCCTAGAAGTATCTCTGAAAAGAGCTGCACAGAAGCCCTGAAGCTTGGACAGTATTTCCTCTATACTGGAAGCAGAGTCCTACATTAACAAAGAACTAAAAAGTCAAGTAATTGGCTTTGGAAAATGAGCAAATAGCAGAAAAAATTGTAACTATAGAATTTTACCTTGGTGACAAGGGATATCAAAACATACAACCAGAAGAAAACAACAAAGTCAAAACTCCTACATGCAAAGCCTCCAAGAAAAAAAAAAACAATATGAATTGGTTTCAGGCTATGGAAGAGCTCAAAAAAGATTTTGAAAATCAAGTAAAAGAATTAGAGGGAAAAATGGGAAGAGAAAATGGAGTGATGAAATAAAATAATGAAAAATGAGTCAAGAGCTTGGTAAAGGAGACACAAAAAATACTAAAGAAAATAACACTTTAAAACATAGACTAGATCAAATGGCAAAAGAGGTCCAAAAAGCCAATGAGGAGAAGAATGTCTTAAAATGCATCATTGACCAAATGGAGAAGTAGGTCCAAATGCTCCCTAGAGAAAATAATTCTTTAAAAATTAGAATGGAACAAATTTATATGAGAAATCAAGAAATTATAAAAGCAAAGACAAAAGAATAAAAAAATAGAAAACAATGTGAAATGTTACAATGGGAAAAAAATGTCTGACCTGGAAAATAGATCCAGGAGAGATAATTTAAAATTTTTGTACTACCTGAGAAACATGACAAAAGAAAGAACATTGACATGACATCATATTTCAAGAAATTGTAAAGAAAACTGTTAATATTTTAGAACCTGAGAGTGAAAAGAAATTGAAAGAATTCACCAGTCATCTCCTGAAAGAGATCCCAAAAGGAAAACTCTTCGGAATATTATAGCCAAATTCCAAAGTTCCCAGGTTAAGGAGAAAATATTGCAAGTAACCAGAAAGAAACTATTCAAGGATTGTGGAAACACAATCAGCATAACATAGGTTTTAGCAGCTTCTACATTAATGGATTTGAGTATGATATTCCAGAGGTCAAAGGAGCTAGGATTAAAATCAAGCATCACCTACACAGCAAAATTGATTGCAAGCCTTCTGGGAAAAAATGGATATTCAATGAAATGAAGGACTTTCAAGCATTCTTGATGAAAAGACCAGAGCTGAATAGAACATTTGACATTAAAATATAAAACTCAAGATAATTATGAAAAGGTAAATAGGAAGAAGAAACCATAAGGGACTTATTAAAGTTGAACTATTTACAACCTATATGGAAAAATGTTTTGTAACTCTTAGGATCATTCTCAGGAGGGTAATTGGAAGGAATACATATCTATATCTATATCTATATACACACATACATATATGCATACATATTTATTTGTCTGTGTCTATATATGTATACTTATATATGTACATACATTGTGTGTGTGATAACGACAGAGTCAGAGAGACAGAGAGAGAAAATGCACATATGGTGAGTTGAATATGAAAGGATGATATCTAAAAAAATAAAATTAAGAGTTGAGAGAGGAATATGCTGGGAGGAGAAAGGGAGATATAGAATGGAATAAATTATATCACATAAAAAAGTTTTTACAATGAAGGGGAAGAATGGAGAGGTGAGAGGGAATTAGTGAACCTTACTCTCACTGGACTTGGCTTAAGGAAAGGAGGGTATACGATATACATTCAATTGAGTTTGTAAATCTATCTTACCCTGCAGTATAGTAGAGGAGAAGGGGATGGGGGGAGAGGGGTTGGTAAAAAGGCGGGCAGATTGGGGGAAGGGGGAAACAGAAGTAAACATTTTTTTTTGCTTTTTGGAGGAGGGAGGTAGGGCAATTGCAGTTAAGTGAGTTGCCCAAGGTCACATGGCTAGTTTTGTGATAAGTGTCTGAGGCCGAATTTGAACTCAGGTCCCCCTGACTCTAGGGCCCTTGTTCTATTCACTGCAATATCTAGCCACCCCTGAAGTGAACACTTTTGAGGAGGGACAGTGTCAAATTGGGGAGCAAGATAGGATAGAGGGAAATATAGTCTTTCACAATATGACTATTATGGAAGTATTTTGCATGACTACACATGCATAACAGATATAGAATTATTTGCTTTTTTCAATGAAGGTGAGTGAGGAGAGAGGAATGGAGAGAATTTGAAACTCAAAGTTTTAAAAATGAATGTTAAAATTTGTTTTTACATGGAACTGGGAAATAAGATATGTAGGCAATGTGGTATAGAAACCTATTTTGCCCTACAGGAATATAGAAGGGAAGGGGAGGAGAGAAGGTTTGGGGTGATAGAAGGGAGGGCAGATTAGGGGAAGGGATAATCAGAAAGTACTCTGTCTTGGGGTGGGACGGGGAAGGGAGAGATAGGGAGAAAATTTGGAACTCAAAATTTTATGGAAGTGAATTTTGAAAACTAAAGCTAATAATTAATAAAAAGATTACAAGTTCCTAAAGAAAAAAAAATGATACTATGTTTAAAAAAAAGCAGAACAAATCAACCAAAGACTTATCTATGTATAAAAAACACCAATTAGTTATATTTATTAGTTCAATAATTGCCTTAATCTCTATTTTATTAATCTCTACTTTGATTTTCTTTCTAATTTGGTATTTATTTGGGGATTTTTAATTTGTTCTTCTAGATTTTTTACTCACATGTCCAATTCATTAATCTCCTCTTTACTTTATTCAAATAAGCATTCAGAGATATGAAACTTCATCTAAGAACTACTTTGGTTGCATTCTATAAGTAATGGTATGTTGTCTCACTGTTGTCCTTTTCTTGGATGAAGTTATTGATTATTTCTATGATATGTTTTTGACCCACCATTTTTTAATATGAGATTATTTAGTTTCCAATTAATTTTTACTCTATCTTTCTATGGCCCTTTATTACATGTAATTTTTATTGCATCATGATCTAAAAAGCATACATTTAATATTTCTGCCTTTCTGAATTAGATTGTGAAGTTTCTTATGGTCTAGTACATGTTCAATTTTGTACAGGTGTCATGCACTGATGAGCAAAAAAACAAAAACAAAAAAAACAAATGTAATCCTTTTTATCTCCGTTCAATTTTCTCCAGAGATCTACCATCTCTAATGTTTATAAAACTCTATTCCTCTCCTTAACTCCTTTCTTGTTTATTTTGTGGTTATGTTTTTCTAGTTGTGAAAGGTGGAGTTTGAGGTTCCCTACTTCTATAGCTTTACTGTCTCTTCCTGTAACTCACTTAACTTCTCCTCTAAGAATTTGGATGCTATACTTCTTGGTGCACATATATTTAGTTCTGATATTACTTCATTGTCTATGGTACCTTTTCACAGAATGTAGTTTCCCTCCTTATCTTTTTAAATTATATCTATTTTTACTTTTGCTTTGTCTGAGATCAGGATTGCTACCCATCCTGGTTTTACTTCAGTGAGACATAATATATTTTGTTCCAGCCTTTTACCTTTATTTTATGTATATCTCTGCTTCTAATGTGTTTCTTGTAAGCAACATATTGTAAGATTACTATTTTTGATACACTCTACGATCTGCTTCCATTTTATGGGAGATTTAGTCTCATTCACATTCACATTTATGATTACTGTGTCTTTCTCTCCATCTTATCTGCCCCCTCCACTTATGTTTTTCTATCTCCTTTATCCCTTTCTCTCCTTACTAGTGTTTTGCTTCTGGCCACCACCTCCCTCAATATGTGCTCCTTTCTATTAGCCACCTCCCTTTTCCTTCCACTTTCCCTTACTACTTTTTCCTTCCCTTGTGCCCTCCCTTCTATATTACCCCTACATTTTTGTTCCATTTTCCTCTTCTACTTCCTATAGGGTAAGAAAGATTTCTATAACTACCTGAGTGTATGTGATATTTCCCCTTTGAGCTACATCAGTTGAGAGTGAGGGTCAAACAATGCTTGACTCCCTCCCTTCTTTCCTTCTACTGTAATAGGTCTTTACACTTCTTCATGTGATATAATTTACCCTTGTTTTCCTCTTCCTTTCCTCTCTTCCAACTACAATCCTTTTATTCACCCCTTAATTAATTTATTTTTATCATTACATCAATGTCAATTTATACCTACAGTCTATGTATACCCCTTGTAAATGTAATAAAGATGCAGTTTTCAAGATTTACAAGTATCATCTTCCTATGTAGGAATGTTGGCAGTTTCAAACATGTTTTTTTTCCCTTTCCTGCTTATCTTTTTATGCTTCTCTTGAGTCTTGTATTTGAAGATTAAATTTT
The DNA here is from genome assembly GCF_028583685.1 of Petaurus breviceps papuanus. NCBI lineage: Eukaryota > Metazoa > Chordata > Mammalia > Diprotodontia > Petauridae > Petaurus > Petaurus breviceps. The sequence continues at coordinate 6,179,968 of NW_027187278.1, read as the reverse complement.
CTGTTCACCTCTGGTTTTTCATCAGGAAAGTTTGGAAATCCCCTACTTCACTGAATGTTCATCTCTTTCCCTGAAAGATTATACCCAGTTTTGCTGGGTAGTTGATTCTTAGTTGTACTCCATGCTCCTTTACCTTCCAAAATATTATATTTCAAGCCCTCTGATACTTTAATGTAGAAGCTGCTAGGTCCTGTGTAATCCTGACTTTGATTCCAAGGTATTTAAATTGCTTCTTTTTGACTGCCTGCAGTATTTTCTCCTTAATCTGATAATTCTGGAATTTGGCTACAATATTCCTTAGAACTTTCATTTTGGTATCCACATCAGGAGGTATTCAATGGATTCTTTCAGTGACTATTTTACCCTCTGCTTCTAGGATATCAGGACAGTTTTCTTTGATAATTTCTTGAAAGATGCTGGCCATATTCTTTTGTTTTTGTTTTTTGATCATGCCTTTCAGGTAGATGAATAATCCTTAAATTATCTCTCCTGGATATTTTTTCCATGTCAGTTGTTTTTTTCCAATGTGGTATTTTACATTTTCTTCTATTTTTTTTTCATTTTTAAAATTTTGTTTGAATGATTCTTTATATCTAATAGAGTTATTAGCTTCCACTTGCCCAATTTCAATTTTAAGGAATTTTATTTTCTTCAGTTAGCTTTTCCACCACCTTTTCCATTTGGTCAATTTTCCTTTTTAAGGAGTTGTTTTTTTCAGTCAATTTGTGTCCTTCCTTTTCCAAGCTATTGACCCTCTTTTGCATATGTTTCATTTCTTTAACCATTTTTTCTTCTACCTCTCTTATTTGACTTTTAAAATCCTTCATGAGCTCTCTGAAGAAGACTTTTTGAACTTGAGACCTATTCATATTCCCCTTTGAGTTTTTGAATGTAGGTATATTGACTACATTGTCCTCTTCTGAGTTTGTATTTTGATTATCCCTGTACCCATAGAAAGAGTCTATCGTCACTCATAGGTTTTGCTTTTTGCTCATCTTGTTTCCCTATTTCCTGGCTTTTGAAGTTGAACTCTGCTTCTAGGGCACAGCGGGGACTGTCCCAAACTTCTTTTGCTGGTGTCTTGGGGTATGGTCACTAGCTTTGTATCCTGGTGCCTCGGGTGGTGGTGACAGCTAGGATCCCAATGGTGGTGTCTCATGTGCTAAGGCCAAGTGAGTTTTTATGCATTTTCCTGGGGTTAAATTGAAGCATGTAGAGGTCTGACCCCTGAAGTGCCCCATCTGGAACTGTGCCAAAGCATGTGGTGGTTCTCTAAGCTGGAGTCTGCCAGTTCCTCTGGCTATTCTAAGGCATATGAGATATCCTGGTGTTGGTATTTGCCTGATCCCCCATGCCAGGGCTCAGGAATCTCCCTGTGATTTGGTGAGGTAGCACTTGTTCCTGGCTTGCTAAGAAGCTTCTTCTCCTGGAATGTACTACCTCTTTATCTGAGTAAGATAGATCTTTCTTGACTGTCCTCTAAGTTTCCCAGACTACTCCACACTGTCTTTCTCCTGACTCTGCTCTTCTAGGATTTTTCATAGGGTGCTATTTTCTGTTTTTTTTTTTTACAGGTGAATATTGAAGGTTGACAGTGATTTACTGCTTACTCCACCATCTTGGCTCCCTGAACTCTTCTTGACTTTTAACTCTTTGTTATAGTAGGGCTCTGCTTCCAGGGTGGAGAGTACACTGTCATAAGCTTAAGGGATTTTGTGCAGCTTTCAGAGATACTTCTAGGAATCTGTAAGTTTTCAGTTTTTCCAAGGTGGTATGATCTAAGGAGAGTTGTTTACTCCTCTCCTGGTCTGTGCTCTGGTCAGTGAATGAAGACAAGTCCTCTTTTCTTCCCTGGAACTGTGAGGAGGTTTACCCCTCCACTATGACTGCAAGTTTGGGTATGCTAGTGTTCTTCCTTGCCCTGAAACTGCCCCCCAGGACTGTCACCTGGATCCAAGTATAGACAAACAGCAAAGTTGTTCCTCAGTGCTACTAAAGAGTCCTCTGTAATATTCTGCTGATCAGTTGTTCATCTCCCTTGCTATCTGTGAGCTGAGAGCTCTAGAAGCATCCACCATCACTGCAGTTGCTAATTCAGTCACTTCTAATGCCTGTACCTGATTGGCTGTGGCTGTGGGTGTGCTGGTGCAGTTTGCACTTCACTGAGCTGTACTATACTCCACTCTCACCCATGTGCAACACTACTTTCTTGCTGGTCTTCTAAATTGTCTTTGGTGTTTGTTGCCTGAGAGGTCTGGAAATCACCACTGCTGCCAATTATTCAGTCACTCTAAGGCTTTCTCAAGGTTTTCTGGGGCTGGGGCTGGGGCTGTGCTGGTATAGCCTGGTCTGGAAAGCTCTTCTCTCTCACCCTGGTGTAACAGACCTTCCTGCCTACCTTCCACATTGTCTTGTACTGGAAATTTGTTCCATTCCATCTTTTGTGGGTTCTGACACTCTAGAATTTGTTTAGAGTCAATTTAAAAGATATTTTGGACAGGTTTGCAGAAGAGTTCAGGAAAGTCCCTGCCTTTACTCTGCCATCTTGGCACCAACTCTGGCCATTCATTTTTGTAAAACAACAACTTAGCAAGTCTTCTTTTTTGTAAAGGGAGATTAGATGCTTTTTTTTCAAAATAAGTAGAACATACCCACCAATTAATAGTTGTGAAAAGTATTTAAGCTATTTTTCTTTTGGAAGAGGCATCTATAGTATAATTTCAGCCAAATCAGTTCTTAGCTGAAATTTTATATTTATAAATGCTTGCCAAATTAAAATAGAGAAAGAGGAGATTAATGAAGTGGAAATGCCACTAAAAAAAACAGAAAAAGAACAAATTAAAAAGTCCCCAAATAAATACCACAAGACAATAAGTTTGAGGAGTGTTCAAATTAGTATTTGTATCTTTGTATTCCTACCACTAAGCACACTGCTTTTCACATGAGCTTGATGGAGGTAACCAGGTGGTACAGTGGGTGTATGCTAGACTTAGAGTGAGAAAAATTTTAGGTTAAATTTGTTCTGATACTTCCTAGCTGTGTGACCTTTGGGAGGTCACAACTTTTTTTTTAACCAATTGGGGTTAAGTAACTTGCTCAAGCTTACATTGCCAGTTATTTCTGGGTGTGGTGCTAAGTATCTGAGCCCGGATTTGATCCCCAGGTCATCCCAACACTGGAGCCAATGCTCTTACTTGCTGAGCCACTTGGAAGGCCCTAAGCAATTGGGGTTAATAACTTTCTCAAGGTTACACAGCCAGGTGTTTCTGGGTGGGTGCTAAGTGTCTGAGCTGGGATTCGATCCCCAGGTAATCCTGACACTGAACTGGTGCTCTTACTAGCTGTGCTACCTGGGAGCCCCATGGTCACAACTTCTATTAGCCTCAATTTATAGAATATGGATAATAATAGCCTCTTTCTTCAATGATTGTTGTGAGGATAAAATGAGATAAAATAAATAAAGTAATTTACAACCATTTAGTATTATATGAATTATATTACTAATTTATAATAATAGTAGTACTAATAGTAAAGTTACTCTTTAATCTCATCACCTGACACCAGTTAGGTGGATAGAGTGCCAGGCCTGGAGTTTGGAAGATTCATCTTTGTGAGTTCAACTCTGGTCTCAGATACTCACCAACTGTGTGATCCTGGCAAGTCAATTAAGACTGTTTGTCTCAGTTTCCTTATCTGTAAAATGAGGTGGAAATGGTAAACCATTTTCTGATCACTACAAAAAAATATCCCAAATGTTGTCATGGAGAGCTGGACATGACTGAAATGACTGAACTATAAGAAAAATATCATCACCGTGCTGCTTACTCCAGCCTTCACTGCCATCACCTTCCTCAGACTCCTCTCCTTTTAGATTGGAGAATTTCAGGGCAGATTACCAAACTCCTCCCAATGCTTTCCTTTATAGAGAGTAGAAATTGGATTTTTCTGTTCACTTTGACTCCATTATCTTGCTAGTTTCATCTCCATGGAAAAAGAGATAGCCTGGTGTCCTCCCCTTCCTGATTTCTTTTGTATGTTGTCTCCACCTCAGTATATAGTCAACTCCTTGAGTGCAGGGACTGTCTTTATATTAATGATTATCCCCAGTACTTAGCTATACTGGGAACATAGCAGGCACTTAATAAATATTCATTTGACTGAATTAGGAATAGTACTACATTTTAAAAGTATATATGATGTTCCAGGAAATGTGTAAGAAACAAGGAATACATATGCTATACAAACAAAAAAAGAGCATGCTTGATCTCAAAGGTCTTAACTTTCTAGTAGAAGAAAGACCACATGTAAAAGGTACTTGGAAAAAGGCACTGTGGAATGAAAGGAGGCAATAAGCATTTTTTAGTACCTACTATATGTCAGGAACCAGGATAAGTACTTTACAAATATCTAATTTGATCTTCACAACAACCCTATAAGGTAAGATTTGTGATTATCCCCAATTTACAGTTGAGGAAACTGAATGAAATAAACATCAAGTGACGCACACAGCTAAAGAGTGTCTGAGACTGTCTTTGAACTCATGTCTTCTTGAGTCTAGGTCTAACACTCTATCCACTGTGCAACTTATCTGCTGCTACCAGGGAGGAATTAGAAAGAGAAGACCTGGGAGTGAAATGTGAACTTTGTGGGAACCTCAGGAAATGTTGGACCAGGCCAAAGTCTCACCTATGAGAAGAAATGACCACAAGGAGACACTTCCAAGGAGAGATGGCTGTTGGCAAGAAGGCAGAAAAATATAATCTGGAGAACTGGAAGTGAAATGATTTTGGTTTATGCACCTGAGGAAGGGAAGACATCTCCAGAATAAGGAGGTTGCATAAGTGGCATCTACAAATACAAATGCATATACTATACTAGTATTCTAATACTTGTAGAATTGAATTAAATTAATAACATCTAAAAGGTAATTTTTTTTAGAGACTACTTAATTTCTTGAGTTCCAAGGGCTACAATTTCAAGTTGTTTTTATCAAAATTAGGATTAAAAAAGATATAATATTCATCATATATCCTCATGGAACTTTACAATTATTATAAATTTGTTACACTAAGGATCTAATATATATGTAGAACAATAAAGCTATATCTATATGCATATATGTATAATAATAGGCATATCGATGACTATAGATTTTACATGTATCTCTATATCTGCATAGAATGGGGATAGATATAAAGAAATACAATTTAAATAAGCCAGATATAGGGATGCAGAATTTGAGTGATATGTAAATGAGGCACTTTTTTTCAGTTATGATTAACACTTTGCCTGCTTTCCAGTGTAATTATTATTCCTCCCAAATTATCTCAACAATCATTTTAAACTCTGTAAAAGATTTTGGACTACAATATTATTATGAGAAGTCAGTTCACATTTCATAGAAAGCCTTTAAACAAATGTTGCCTTGTGCAATAATACTCTTTGTTTCATAAATGTATAGATGGTCATTTTCTCTGTGTACATGCAATCATCTTTATTGGGAAAATATTTCAGAACGGACAGTAGTGATTGGAATAGGTGACTGCACTGCATAGGGGAGTGGAGTGACAATGGGATGAGGAGCAGGACTGACCTAAGTTAAGGGTCAGCCACAGATGGGATCAAACAAGTATGACTCAGTATTATTTTTGGCTACTGGTTGAGCTGCAACTATTTGCATAGTGGACTCAGACAGAGATTGTAACAGCAGTGAAAAAGAAGCTAGGTCATCGAGTGTAAAATATGAGGATTGGCCTGGATGATCTCTAAAAGTCCTTTTCAGCTCTAAAGCTCTGTGATTCTGTGAGCCTAAGATAAGGAAGCAGGACAGGCTTAACTGGCTAGACAGGTTGGCACCAGGGTCAGAGGTAAGCTCTATGGATAACTTAGATGAAAGCTAATTGCCCTGAACAGGAAGTAAAGGAAATGAAGTCTTTTTATCTGGAAACTGCTCAGGTTTATCAAGTTGACTCTGCCATTCCCACAACCCTCTCACCCTAGGCCATTCTTTTTAAGGAGAAAAAAGGCTTTTGCAACAATATAAAATTTACCAATATTTGAAATATTACCATCATCCATCCATTTCCCGATTCCCTGCATGAGGGTAATGTGATCAACATTGTAAAGTTTTTGGGTATCCCGTAAATAGCGTTACATCTCTGGGACTTTTAGGTCCTTCAGGTCTTTCATTGGGTGCATTCCTTTTTGGGATGTCATGGTTTTCTGGGGCTGGGATTAGCACTCTGTCATGTGTTGCCTGGACAGTTGATATTTCAGGTTTTACATTATTCTTTCTCATTTGGATGTTTGAGAGAATAGCTAAGCTCTTTACTTGTTTGGCCACTTCTTCAAAAATAACAAACTGTCTTTTCTAAACAACTGCAGGGACTTTGTCTCTACAAATAAATCGCTCTTGTGCGATATTGTGTTAACAATCTTTATTGTCAGTATGTTTCTTCTAAAGTTGGAATAGAAGAATGTTTCATGTGCATTCAAAGCAAGGCTCATGGGGGAAAAATGAAGGACAGAAATTACTAGAAAAAGGGTTCCAAAAATCCACACACTTAAAAGGACATCTTAGGAAAGGGGGAGGAGAGAGAGAATTATTATCTCTTGTAATGAAAATCCAGGCTCACAGTGAGAGAAGGCTCTATGCTAGTATCTTTCTTAACCACCAACTGAGGTTTAAAAAATTCTTTTTAAAACTATAACCTTGGTAGAAAAGTATTTCTCCTCTGAAATCCTCTGTATCCTGCCTGAATAGTAAGTGAATCATCACCCCACACACTCAGCCATTCAGAGTACAACAATTTGTAAAAGCGTGAGGAACTAGGGATACAAATAAATATAGATAGGCAAATGAGATCATCTATTTTTGGAAATACATTTTGCTTCATTCTGGATCCTCTCTCTGTAGTTTCTTTATTTCTTCATGCTAGGATTTCCTTCTTACTCAACAGCCTGGAAATTATTTTCGTTTTATTTTGTCAGCCTGGAAAATCAGAGACTTTACCATTCACTTCCCAGGACACTGAGGAATTAGCTCATTTACTTCCAGCCCTGGTATTTCTAGTTACCTTTCTTAGATTTTGTAGAATGATAACTCTAAGTATATTTTTCCACCAAACTCTTATTATAAAAGCTACTTAGTTCTTTCAATTAAAACACATTTCCCTACAGTAGGCAAAAGTGACATAAAGAGAAGCATTAAAATGCCCCTGAAATCAAGGAATTTACATTCCACTGAGAGTGGAATATAAAGATTATGGCATGTAAATGACAAGGTAGAGAGTGAAATTGGAAAAGCATAAACCAGACAAAATGCTCTAGGAATATTTGAGGAGATAGAAGACAAGAACAACTGGAAGAATCAGGGAAGGGTACAGAGAGGAGGTGGCCTATGTATGGAGCTTTAAGGGAAAATTGTACTCTGGATGATAAAATGAGAAGGATGTTCATTCCAGGTACATTGATGGCACAGGTGGAAGGGAAAGTGATGAGGGATGGCTCCCAATAGGTTCAGCAGGGACTCTGTTCTTAAGACCAGAACCTGTGATTCAGTCTGGAAAGAATTCAGCTCAGCCTTACTTGGAGTCAGAGTTGAAAAAGTTTATTATATGCTTTACAGTGGGCAAGGATCCTTAGGAGACCTGCAACCTTAAAGGGGTAGAATTAAGGCTTCTATAGAATCATCCATAGTAGAACCCATGCCAATTATGCTAACTAGGTGATTAAGGGTGGGATTAGGGAGGAGTTAAGGTGGGGACTGTGTAATGTAACTGCACAGGTGTATTACCCATGATTCACTGGGAAAAAGCCCAAGGGGGGAGGGGCTACCTAGAGGTGTGGTTTTAGGCTTGAAATGTCACTATGTCAGTGAGTGGTCAAGGGCTGATGGAGAAGTGCCCAGTCTGCCACCCATCAGTGTCATTCATGCTTGACAGGATTGATGTCTGGGAACCAAGGTTAGGGAAAGATAATGGCTTAAGGAGTTAACCTAGAAAGGGGGTATTGAAGAATTAATGAGGGAAGCTGGCCACTATACAAAGGGGGAGATAATAGTTGCCTAAGCTGAAATATTTATAGATACTTTGGTGAAGGACTGATAGGTATAGCTTGTTAGTGTTTCAAGGCTGAGATAAACAATCCATGAGTTATGCTGGGAACAATTAATGCTTTGATGAAGTTAGGAGCAGGGGAGAAGAGACAAAGTTAATGCTCTGAGACTGGGGAGGGGGGGAATGGAGTGTGATTTTACAAACTGGTTTTACAAATTGATGTTACAAAATTTTACAGACTGATGTTACAAATATAGATCCCAAGCACCCCATCATTCCTGATGTTACAAATTGGTATTACACACTGAGTTTACAAATAGATTTTACAAACATAGATCCCAAGCACTCCATTAGAAGGGAACCATTTGTGGCATATATAAGGAAATGGTATACTGGGTATCAATAATGCAGACTGCAACCCATTCATGCCTATGTATCCTTTGTGACTCCAATCCATGATATCCCATTATTTCACCACATAGGTGTCAATTTACTGGGCTAAAGACCTTCCTTATCCATTCTTAAAACAAGAATGGCAGCAGTTGAACCCAATTGTCATACACTATTGATGGCTCACATTTAATACACAACTAACATCTCTCTCTCTCTCCCTATCTCTCTCTCTCCCTCCCTCTCACTCTCCCTCTTCCTTTCCCCCTCCCCCCATGCATTTCTCAGGTTATTCTTTATTTGTTATCTGTCACATATTAGCAACCATTATAGAACCCACTATAGAAATCTGGGTTTAATTTATTTTCTTTATTCAGAGATTGTATTTTTTTAATCAGAGATTATGTCTTATAGTCATATACAACACAATTGCTAATATGTTGGCTTTTGAAAACTGGGACTTTTCTTTTTTTAGATAGTATTTAATTTTTACCAGGTACATGTCAAGAATACATATATATATATATATATATATACACACATATATGCATACACACACACACACACATATATTCCTCTTTGGGTACAGGTGCAAGTTGAATATGAAGGGATGATACCTAAACAATAAAATTAAGGAGTAGGACAGAAAGAGGAGAGAGAGAATGGGGTAAATTTTCTCACATAAAAGAAGTGAAAAACATTTTTTGTTTATTTTATTTTTACAATTTTCCTGTTATTATTTAAAAATAATTTTGACATTCATTTTTGAAACATTAAGTACAAACCTCTCCTTTCCTACCTCCCTACCCCTATCCCTCACTGAGAAGGAAAGCAGCTTGATATAGCTTATACATATGTAATCACATAAAACATATCCAGGATAGTTGTGCTTCTTTGTTGCTGTTTGCAATATTTTTTTTTCTGGATCTGGGAATGCTGAAATTTGGTTACAATATTCCTGGGACATTTCATTTTTGGACCTCTTTCAGGAATTGATCAAAGGATTTTTTCAACTTCTATTTTACCATCTGGATTTTGAATCTCAGGATAGTGTTCCTTGATAATTTTTTCAAATTAAATTTTATGTTTATTTTTTGTTTGCTTCATTCACTTCCACAAGATTTTGAGTTACAAATTTTCTCCCCATCTTACCCCTACCTACCACCCAAAAACATTGATCCCACTTTATACCTCCTCCCCCAATGTACTCTATCCTATATCCTCCCCATCGTTCCCCCAACTTTCCGGTTGGGCAGGGTGGATCTCCATACTCCAGTGCCTGTATATCTTATTTCCCAGTTGCATGTAATAATAATAATAATAATAATAATAATAATAATAATAATAATAATAACTTTAAACATTTTAGTTTACAACTCTGAAATCCAGATTCTTTCCCTTCTTCCCTCATCACCTGCCCTGACTTGGAAGATAAGCACTTCAATATAGATTGTATATTTGTACTTATGCAAAATATTTCCATAGTGGATATATTGTGAAAGACTGACTATATTTCCCTCCATCCTATTCCTCCCCCCACTTGTTCTGTTCTCTACTTTAAACATGTCCCTTTACAAAAATGTGTATTTCCAACTTCCCTGCCCCCCAATCTGCCCTCCCCTCCATCATCCCCCCTCTCACCTGCTTTCCTCCTACTCTCCTGTAAGGCAAGATACCCAGCTTAGTTTTGACCCATGCCCTTTTGCCTCCTTTTTCTTCCCCTCCACTGTAACAGATTTCCCTTGCCTCTTCTATATGAGATAGTTTAACCCATTCTGTCTTTCCTCATCTCCTCTCATTATATTCCTCTCTCAAATCTCAATTTCACCTTTTAAATATCATCCCTTCCTATTCAATTGATCCTATGCCCTCTGTCTTTGTATACCTGTATACATATATACACACACTCACATATATAATCATATGCACATATACCCCCTATATAGACCTATATGGATGTATGCAGATATGTATATATACATGCATAGGTATATATATATATACACACATACATACATACATACATTTATAATCCCTTCAACTACCCTCATACTGAGAAAAATTACAATTATCTTTTTTACATGTAGGCATATAAATAATTCGACTTTGATAAGTTCCTTATGATTTCTGTTCCCTGTTTACCTTCTCATGCTTTTCTTGCTTCTTATATTTGGATGTCAAATTTTCTATTCAACTCTATTTTTTTTTCATCAAGAATTCTTGAAAGTCCTCTATTTCCTTGAATGACCATATTTTCCCCTGAAACATGATACTCAATTTTGCTGGGTAGGTGAATTTTGGTTTTAATCCTAGCTCCTTTGACCTCTGGAATATCATATTCCAAGCCCTTTGATCCCTTAATGTAGAAGCTGCTAAATCCTGTGTTATCCTGATTGTTTTTCCACAATATTCAAATTGTTTCTTCTTGGTTGCTTGTAAAATTTTCTCCTTGATCTGAAACTCTGAAACCTGGATATAATATTCCTAGGATTTTTCTTTTTGGGATCTTTTTCATGAGGCAATCATTGAATTCTTTCAATTTCTATTTTGCTCTCTGGTTCTAAAATATCAGGGCAATTTTCCTTGAGAATTTATTGAAGGATAATTTCTAGGTTCTTTTGTTAAGCATGGCTTCCAGGTAGGCCAATAACTTTTAAATTATCTTCCTTGCATCTATTTTCCAGGTCAGTGGTTTTTCCAATGAGATATTTTACATTGCCTTCTCTTTTTTCATTTTTTCAGATATGTTTAATAGTATCTTGATTTCTCATACAGTCATTAGCTTCCATTTGCTCCAATCTAATTCTCAAGAAATTATTCCTGTCAGTGACCTCTTGAGATTCTTTTTTCAATCAGGCAAATTCAGCCTTTTTAAGTCATTATTCTCTTCATTGGCTTTTTGTGCTGCTTTTGCCATTTGAGTTAATCTATTTTTAAGGTGTTATTTTCCTCAGTCAAGTTGTTGACTCTCTTTTCATGATTTTCTTGCATCATTCTCATTTCTCTTCCTAATTTTTCCTCTACTTATCTTACTTGATTTTAAAAATCCTTATTGAGCTCCTCCATGAGCTATAACCAGTTCATATTTTCTTGGAAGCTTTTGGTGCAGGGGTTCTGAATTCATTATCTTCCTTCCATTTCATGCTTTGATCCCATTTTGTCCCCCCAAAAAAGGAATCTAAAGTTGGATTTCTGTGTTTGCTTTCCTTCCTTTGCTTGCTCATGTTGCCACTCAATTACTTGACTTTTGTGCTCTTTGCCACAGTAGAAATCTACTTTCAGAGGGGAGTGCTTTGTCCCAAATCTCTGGGCTTTTTACAGCTGCTGGAGCTGTTGGGTGGGCACCATCTCTGAAGCCCACACAAACTCTGGCTCACTGGTCACACACCTCAGGACCACCACCCAAGTATGCAATTCATATCCAAGCAGGTTAAAGCAAGAGCAATTACCCTCTGAATATGCACTTGCCCCCCCCCTAAGATCTGCAGTCCAGAAGCTCTGAAACACCCACATGGAGGCAGCTTTAGGGCCTCCCCACCCTCACTTCTCCTAGCTCTGGAGTCAGAGGCCAGACCAATGCTTCTGTCCCCCCCAGTTCCAACAGAATTCTACACTGATTCTCAATTTTTCTTTGGCATTTATGTGTTGATAATTCTGTAAATTGCCACTGCTTCTGGTGATCCACTATCCCAAAGTCCCCTACAGGCACGGCTGGTCATAGCCACCCTGGAAATAAAACTGCAGGCTCACCTGAGTCTGGGGTAGGCTCTCAGTAGGCTTCAGTGAACATGTTCTGTCTGCTTGCCAGGCTGCCTTCAGCGGGAGGTTTGTTTCTCTCTGTCACTTTCTGGGTTCTGTAGCTGTAAAATGTGTTTATAGTCATATTTTGTAGGTATTTGAGGTGGTTATGGGGGGAGCTCAAGGAGATTACCTGCTTCTATGTGGCCATCTTGTCTCTGCCCCCTCCTTGATAATTTCTTGAAAGATGATGTTTATGCTCTTTCTTTGATCATGGCATTCAGGCAGTCCAATAATTTTTAAGTTATTTCTCCTGGATCTGTTTTCAAAATTAATTGTTTTCTCCAATAAGATATTTAATATTTTCTTCCATTTTTTTCATTCTTTTGGTTTTGTGTTATTGTCCTTGAATTCTCATATAGTCATTAGTTTCTACTTGCACTATTCCAATTTTTAAGGAATTATTTTCTTAAGTGAGCCTTTGAACCTCTTTTTCCATTTGTCTAATTCTACTTTTTTTTAGTAAATATTATCCTTGTTGGATTTTTGGACATCTTTTTCTATTTGGTCTAGTCTGTATTTTAAGGTGTTATTTTCTTCAGTATTTTTACCAGGCTATTGACTCATTTTTTCATTATTTTTTGTATCACTCTCATTTCTCTTCCCAATTTTTCCTCTACTTTTCTTACTTGATTTTCAAAATATTTTTTAAGCTCTTCCATGGTATGATACCAATTCATATTTTTCTTGGATGTAGGAGCTTTGACTTTGTTGTTTTCTTCTGGCTTTATGTTTTTATCTTCCTTGTTACCATATTAATTTTCTACAGTAAGAGTTTTATTTTCTCTTATTTGATAATTTCCTTAAGCATATTAGTTGATTTTAACTGTTTGTTAGAGTAGGGCTCTGCTTCTAGGATGCAGAGCAAACTGTCCCAAGTTTCAGGGTTTTGTGCAGCTATTTTCAGAAATACTTCTAGGGCACTGCAAGTTTTCAGTTCTTTCAAAGTGGTATGATCTAAGGTGATATGTTTGCTTGCCTTCTGGACTATGTGCTGGACAGTGACTGAAGACAAGCACTCTTTTCTTCCCTGGAACTGTGAGCAAGGTTCCCCATTCACTATGGCTATAAGCTCTGCTATGCTACTGTCCCACTTCACCCTGGGAAGGCCACACAGTACTCTGACCTGGATCCAAGTATGGGCAAATCAGTAGAGTGTTACCTCAGAACTAGCAGAATACCTTTAAATCTTCTGTGGGCTAAGAGCTCTGGAAGCAACTGTTGCTATAGAATAGCTGCTGCTGCTGCTGAGTCAGTCACTCCCAAGGCTTCCTCCTTGTTTCCTGGGCCTGGGGAAGTGCTGGTGTGGCCTGTGCTGTACTGTACTCCTCTCTCATTCTGGTGCAACAGAACTTTTCTACCAACCTTCCAAGTTGTCTTGGACTGGGAATTTTTTTTACTCCATCATTTTGTGGGTTCTGCACCCTTGATTTTGTTTAGAGTAAGTTTTAAAGGTATTTGGAGAATTTGGGGGAGAGCTCAGGCAAGGCCCTGCCTTTACTTCACAATTTCATTTGTGCCCAGAAATTGTTTTAGCATTCATTTTACATGATTTTGAGTCCATTCCTCCCTGCCCTCTCCTCTTCTGGAAAGACAGTTTCATATAGTTTAAACATGTGTAGTCACAGTTGTGAAAGAAGAAAAAGATAAAATGAAAACAGTATGAGGAAGAATAAAGTAAGTGAAAATATTTTCTTTGATCTGCATTTAGAATTCCTTAGTTCTTTATCAAGGTATGGAAAACATTTTCCTTCACAAGTCCTTTATACTTGTCTTGAATAATTGAGAAGAACTGAGTCATTCACAGCTCATTATTTTTGATATTGTGTACAATGTTTTCCTGGTTCTGGTCATTTTAATTTGCTTCAGTTGGCACAAGTCTTTCCAGGCTTTTCTGAAACCTCTTTCTTATAAGGAAAGTATTTCTTATCATACAATATAGGATTCTATTACATTAATACTGCAGTTTGTTCAGTCATTTCCCAATTGATGGGCATCCCCTCAATTTCCAAAGTTTTGACACCAGAAAAGGTCCTTTTCTATAAGTATTTTTTGCACATGTAGGTCCTTTTCATTTTTTATGATCTCTTTGGGATACAGACCTATTAGTGTTATTGTTGGATTGAAGGGTATACCCAGTTTGGTTGCCCTTTGGGAATAATTCCAAATTGCTCTCCAGTATGGTTGGAACAATTCACCACCAACAATGAATGTGTACCAATTTCCCCATATCTTTTCTAGCTGTTATCATTTTCCTTTTCTGTAATATTAGCCAATCTGATATAACTCAGAGTTGATTTGATTTTCATTTCTCTACTTTGAAGTGATTTAAATTACTTTCTCATATGCCTACAGACAGCTTTCATTTCTTCACAAGAAAAGTGCTTGTTTATACCCTTTAAACACATCAATTGGGGAATGGCTTGAATTTTTGTAAATTTGACTCAGTTCTCTAGACATTTGAAAAATAGTGCTTTTATAAGAGACATTTGCTGTTAAGATTATTTCTCATCTTTCTGCTTTCTTTCTAATCTTAGTTGCATTGATTTTGTTTATACAAGAACTTTTAATTTTTTTTAAAGCAATTGGGGTTAAGTAACTTGCTCAAGGTTACATGGCCAGTTATTTCTGGGTATGGTGCTAAGTATCTGGGCCCAGATTCGATTCCAGGTAATCCTGACACTGAAGCCGGTGCTCTTACTCACTGAGCCAACTGGCCACCCCTAAGCAATTGGGGTTAAGTAACTTTCTCAAGATTACATGGCCAGGTGTTTCTGGGTGGGTGCTAAGTGTCTGAGCCCGGATTCAATTCCCAAGTCATCCCGACACTGGGGCCAGTGCGCCCAAAGTACTTTTAAATTTAATATAATCAAAACTATTTTATATTTTTTAATGCTATCTCTTATTTAGTCATACATTCTTATGTTTAAATCATGCCAAAGTTCTGTCATTTGTAAATTTTCTAATATCCTATTTCCTTCTTTTATAGTTTATTTTACACATAATACCTCACACCCTTGTTCTGGAGATCAAGACAAAAAAAAATCTTTTTTTTAATTTGGTACCTATTAAGCTTTTTTGGTTGGATTTATCCAATTTGGAGAGGGACAGCAGAAGACCCCACTTGTGTTGTTTGTTGTCTATTTCTTCCTGTAACTTGCTTATCTTCTCCTTTAAAAATTGAGTGCTATCCAATTTGTTGTGTAATAAGGTCTATTTTTGCTTTTAATTCTTCTGAGATCAGGATTATTGCCTTTGCTTTTTTTAACTTCAGCTGAAGCATTACAGATTCTGCTCTAACCCACTACCTTTACTATGTGTGTCCATTTGCTCCAATTGTGTTTCTTCTAAGCAACATATTGCAGGATTGCAGTTTTTGATCCACTTTGTAATCCAGTCTGTTTCATGGAAAATTTCATTCCATTTATATTTTCAGTTATGATTACTAACTCTGTATTTCCATCCATCCCATTCTTCCTCCTATTTGCCTTCTCTCTCCTTTCACCCTTTGCCTTCTCACCAGTGTTTGGCTTCTGTCATTTCCCGCCATCTGTCCTTCCTTCTGTCAGTCCCTCCCCCTTTCCCCCTTTACTTGATTTCCTCTCTTCCTTCTTTCCTGTCTGGTAAGATAGACTTTATATTCAAATGATTGTGCATATAATTCCCTCTTTGAGACAATATTGATAAGATTAAGGTTCAAGAGATGCTCAGCACCCACCCTTCTATCTTTCCCTCTACTGTAATAGGTCTTCCTCATCCCTTCATGTGAAAGAATTTACCACATTCTACCACTCCTTTTCTTCAGTACCCATTGTACTCATCTTTTTCATCTCTTAATTTTTTTGCCATTCCTTCAAATTTACTTTATACTTGTACTATCTGTCTATATTCATCCCTCAGACAAAAAGTGTTAAATGGTTTGACCAGGGTTATGATCCAAGTTGAATGCTCTATATGCTGTGCTGTCTCACTCCCCAAAGACAATTTATTTAACCTCTT
This sequence comes from Petaurus breviceps papuanus, assembly GCF_028583685.1. Lineage (NCBI taxonomy): Eukaryota > Metazoa > Chordata > Mammalia > Diprotodontia > Petauridae > Petaurus > Petaurus breviceps. Next base: position 6,163,724 of record NW_027187278.1, on the reverse strand, counting down.
TTGACCTCGTTTTTTCATTTAACAAGAGAAAGATTTGAGCTAGTTGGCTTCTAAAATACCTTCCAGCTCAAGAGCTATAATTCTTTTTATAAGACACAACTTTTTGTAATCTTTGATTATATCTGTAAGATTTTAGTAGTGAAGTTATATTTTAAGAGAATTACCCCTGGCTACCACATCATTAAGACAGTGTATAGGGAGCCAGGCCTGAATTAAGGAAGACTTACATTTATGAATTCATATCTGGCCTCAGACACTTAAAAGCTGTGTCACCCTGGGCAAGTCATGTGGCTCTATTTGCATTAGTTTCCTTATCTATAAAAGTAGGTGGAAAAGAAAATGACAAACTACTATAATATCTTTGCTGAGAAAACCTTAATGGGCTCACAAAAAGTCAGAAATAATAGAAAAATAATAACAATACTTCATCTTTCCATTCAACAACTAATAGTTGTTGACTTTTTTTTAGTTCTTTCACATTGTTGTTATGGGGATTCATTTAAATAAGCTAAATTTCAGTGTGAAATTACTGAAATTTGGGTCTTTTAATGTGAGTATCAAACTTTGGTTATTAATTATTTGTTTAAATAAGAAAGGAATTGTTTTAACTGTGTATCATATAGTTTCTTTTTTTATTGTAGTTTTACACTGATGCTGATCTTCGCTCTAACAACTTGGTGGTCTAATAGTTGATATGAGTGATTCTTACATCAGTAGTGAATTATTTCTTGTCTGCTAAAATATACATATTTCCATTTGTGTGATGGTCTTTCAGGCTTTCCTTATCTAATGCCTCCTGACTCTTTTCTCAAAAAAAAAGTTTTCATGATATATTGATAGATCAGCATGAGGTTTCTGAAATATGTATGTGACTCTGGTCTCTCTTGTTTCTTATTCTTATTACATATTTTACAATATATTTTTTCCTTTTATCCTCACATTTTCCCATTTTTGTGTTATAGTAACTGAGTCTCCAAGAATATGGTGATGGAAATTATTTGTTCTTAGTGACTTTTTTTCACAGAATTTCACTACATCTTTGCCCTCTGCAATGGATATGGATATATAAACTACAATTATGTTCATATTGGTCTTTTTTTTGTAAATTCTTATGAGTACTATAATTTGAGGTTACCTTATGTCCCATGAAATGATATATTTGTTTGCCTCTGGATGAATGATAACACCAATTCTGCCAGTACCTTTATTTGTCTCTCCCAAGAGAACCTGAGTCATTCTTCCATTTATATTCAATTTCTTTCTTCTAGTTCTGTTTTTACTGATAATGTGAACATTGATTTGATGCATTTCTTCAAGTATTATATCCATTTAGTACTTTCAAAAAAGATCTTAAATTTAGAGAATAGCTTCACTAAAGTTTCCAGATGATCTCAAATTTCTAGGATTCTTAGTATATTGTGGCACTGATTCTGTAACTAACAGACGTTATCATATAAGTAGCAATGGGATAGATAGACTCATTTCATATTTATCTTGTTTTTTGCTCAAATTGATAAAAAAAATACTCGTCAGTTGTGCAGTCTACTAACAATGAATACCTTGAGATAAGTAAGTGATTCCTTGTTAAGCAAACACATGATACTTCCAAGACAATACTAAAAGCCTTTTAATTCATGGAAGAAGCAATGAGAGCTTATGCTACGTTGGCAGAGTTTATGAGCCATAGATATCTCTACATGGAAGTGTTGCATGGAATATGTAAAAAACAACATCAACAACTCTTGTCTCTAAGGAGTATATATCACACTCTTTAGGTGGGGTACAATATGTGTTCATGTAAGGAAATTCTATCAGGTGATTTGAGTAGGGAATGTTCATAGCAATTGGAATTAAGAAAGGTTTTCTAGATGAGGTGACTGCTGTGCTCAGCCCAGGCTCAATGGCAGGTAAAGACTAAAAGCAGGAAATAGGAGGCTATTAATACTGGGCATTGGGAGCAGTCTTACAGAAAATAACAGAAGAAGAAATTAGAATATCAATGGGTCTTTAACATAGATGGAAGAGAATAATGAGAAAAAACGTGAAGATGGGAAGACTGGAGGAGAGTGTGAAGAGCTGGCAAGCTTGTATTTCTTTAGAGAGATACAAATTGCTCTTCTCTCTTCAACTCAGATGCCAAATAGATTTTTCCTAAAGTTTGACCACTTATCCTCCCTACTTAATACAATTCAGTGAATCCCTGTTAGTTGCTTTGTTCAGACATTTTTCAGTCATGTTGTACTCTTTGCAATCTCATTTGGGGTTTTCTTGGCAAACATACAGGATTTGGCTTACCATTCCCTTCTCCAATTCATTTATAGGTGAGGAAACTGAGGCAAATAGGGTTAACTGATTTTACCAGGTCCACACATCTGGTAAGTATCTTATTCCATATTTGAACTCACAAAGATGAGTTGTCCTGAGTCCAAGACTAGCCCTCTATCCACTGAACCAAATAGCTACCCTCCTGCTACCTGATATTTGGATCAAATATAAGTTAGACTTTAAATGCATTTAAAGTTATTTACGACTCAGCCTCTTCGTACCACACCAGTATTTTAATATATTACTTCCTTCCATACACTCTCCATGAATACAACTGCATAGTCATACTGGTATAGTTAATGTTGCCGATGATATACCCTAACTATAATCTTTGTGCCTTTGCACTGGCACTCTGTTATGTCTAGAATATTCTCTCTTTCTAATCTCTCTTAAAAATTCCACCTTTTCTTTTTAAAGAATCTACTCAAGTGTTATCTATTATAGGGGGTGTTTTGTATTAGCTATGAAAGACTTCTTCCCTTTAAAATTAGCATTTCATTTACTCTGGATGAATCTTGTATGGAGTAGTTTGTCTGTATGTTGACACCTTCTTTTAGAATGTAAACTCTTTGATAGAAGGGACTGTTTCCTATACACATATACATACATACATATTAATATATGTATATCTATGCATATATACATATGTGTCTATATATAAGAACTTATAAATACATCATACCAATTTCCATATTATCAGTATACACACATATATACATATGTATCTGTATGTATAAGCATGTATATACTGACCATAGTCACTGGCCATAGTGAGTACTTAATAAATGCTTTTTAGATGACTAATATCAAAGTTATCCCTCAGCTTGATGTTTGTTATACATGGAGATTTTTTTTTAAAGCAATTGGGGTTAAGTAACTTGCTCAAGGTTACACGGCCAGTTATTTCTGGGTGTGGTGCTGAGTATCTGAGCCCAGATTTGATCCCCAGGTCATCCTGACACTGGAGCCAGTGCTCTTACTTGCTGAGCCACCTGGCCACCCCCATATACATGGAGATCTTTAAGTATTATGCTAAAGATGAGGAAAGAGGTGGGTTTTGTTATGGCTATAAATTAACACTTTGAGCATCTAAATACAGGAATATAAATCATATTGAGAAGGTTGACTTGTCCCTAGAAAACAATAAAATCTCTCCATTCCCCCTTTGACTCATAAATATTTCCCCCTTCCTTGGCTCCAGGGACACTGTTATCTTTTAAATTTAGGTAGATTTGAAATTGCTTAATTTTATGGATAAGATTATTGAGTATTAGAAAGGTAAGGTGATTTGTGTCCAGTTACATAGATCATAGTGCCATCTTTCTGTAATTTCGTGTTGCATCTGCCCTGTTTTCTCGTTATTCTCTAACCTGTATAATGATTCAAATTAATATCTGCACCATATGATTATCCTTTCAGCTCTAATAATGTGTTACTTTAATCAAAGGGTCTCTTCTGGACCTTCACTTCTCCCATTATACTTTCTTCTTATTGATACCATTGATTCCAATATATTAAATTATTATTTCCATGCAAATTAATTCAAGATGTGTATTGGGACAATCTCTATACTAAATGTGCATTCACTTTAACAGATGCCTGCTGAATATCTCTATTGTACCACAGACTTTGCAAGTTCAATATTTTAAAAATGGAACTAATTATATATTTTCCTCAAATCAGTCCTGCCATCAGATTTCCCTATTTCACTGAAAGGATCATGGTCCTTACCGTCATTTCGATTCAAAACATTGGAATCATTGTTTATTCTTCTCTCTCTGCTGTATTCCACCTTCCAATGGGTTATGGGTTCTTGTTTATAATATTTCCATAACATACCTTGTATTGTATCCATCTCCAATTATGTGCATTTCACTTTGCTTCAACACCCTTTGTCTCCACTATTGTAATGATCTAATTCTCCTCCTTGCTTTCAACCTCTCTCCTCTTCTACTCATTCTTTTCATATCTTCCTTTATATTACTAAGACAGAGATCTCATCAATGTTTGGTCCTACTCAAAGATTTTTAGTGATCTCTTAGTGCTTCTGGGATAAAACACAGAATCTTACTCTGGTTTTTAAAGCAATCCAGCATCTGGATCCCAATTACCTTTCTATTCTTATATTATATTATTTTCTTTATATATTATCTATTCTACTTTTATTAAACTTGCCTGTTATACTCCTCTCTTTCCCTCACACATAAAATTTTATTGCCTATGTACAAATCTTCCAGCATATGTGGAATGCACTCACTCCTCATCCCCATCTCATAAAATTCTTGATTTCTTCCTAAGCAGAGCTATGGTATCTATAAGGTCTTTCCTTAATCTGCTCAGTTATTAGTGCTCTCTTTCCATTTAAATTTTTTGTACAATGTTTATACATCCTTTGGATTTACATAACTGAATATTTATTGTATTATTCAAAGAAATACAAGCTCCTTGATGATAGAAACTTACATTATTATTTTTTTTTCCTCTAAAGTTCTTTGTATATATCAGGCACACAATCAAGGTAAATTGAATTAAGCAATAAAAGAACTTTGGTGAAATTTAAACTGACTGTTTTCCTTGACTTTTCCCTCATCACCACAATTTTCTTAGAGATTCCTCCTTGGCAGTAGAGACATGAAGATACTCAGGTTCTTGTTCTCAGTTAAAAGCCAAATTAGTCTAGGTAGGCCAGGGGTGGGGGATCTATGGCCTTGAGACCCCATGTGGTTTTCTAGGTCCTCAAGTATGGCTGTTTAACTGAATCTGAACTTCATAGAACAAATCTCCTTAATTAAAAGATTTGTTCTGTGAGGCTTGGATTCAGTCAAAGGGCCTAGAGACCATAGTTTCTTTACCCCTGATCTAAGTTGAGGCAAGTTTTCATCAATGGTAACTAATATCTAGACTTCTCCCTCAAAAAGTCTTCCATGGACTTCCTTCAATACTTCACTGGCAATTCTCCTATGAACTTATATGTTTATTACATTCATAGACACAGACACACACACATCTGTGTTTGTGTATTTCATGTGTCTCTTCTAAATTTCAAGATCTATGAAAGTAAAGATCATGACTAATTTGAGAACCTCCTCATTATATTTCATGGTTACTTGAATGGAATTACATCCTTACTAAATTATTCTTTTCCTAGTTCCACAGTATACTAGAAAGACTAGAGATTAAAAAAAATCTTCCTCTGATTTATTTTCTTCAGCTGCAATATGCCTGATTATATTGGATAGAACACATTGAAAAGGAAAAGTCAAATAAGTAAACAAAATATACCCAATTAATCCAGAGGCACCTTACAGAGTTTTTCTGGGTAGGATGATGTTCACAGAAGAAAGAGTGGACTTCACATGAGAACTCCATTTAATTCCTATTTTATTGTCTTGTTTGTTTTAGTGTGTGGTCTTAGAGAAGTCTGAGTCTGGTTTTCAGGGTTTTTGTTTGTTTTGTTTAGTTATGTTGTTTTTTTATTTTTGGAGGGGGGAGGGTAGGGCAGTTGGGGTTAAGTTACTTGACCAAGGTCTCACTGCTAGTTTTTTGTTTCAAGTGTCTGAGGATGTATCCTCCTGACCCAGGTCCTCCTGACTCCTGGGCTGGTGTGTAATATAATATCAAGCAAAGGCAACTTCCCAGGTTCAAAATACCAGCATAGGTGCTCTCTATTTTATTCAGTAACAAACCCAGAACAGAGAAGATCAAAAACATGACATCATTCAAAATACAGCATTTACTAAGTGTGATTAAATCATCTCCAAGGCCTACCCCACCCCAGGACTTTCCAATCATTCAATCAATTACAAAGTCTCTGTTCCAAATACTTCTCCACCCCTAGGCTATACCTTAATTAAGTCCACCACAAAGCCCCTCTTCTCAAATGGAGATTAGTTTCCAAACATAAGTAAAATACATTCATTTGCTCAAACATAGAACACAAAAAGGTCAAAAGTTCCCCACCCCTGGATCACAATTGAATGTACCCCAGAGTTACATCAAGTTTAAACACAGCACTTAATACCCAAATGGAGGTCTTTTCTTCATCTTGACACGAGGCAAGTTCTCAGCAATCTTAGTTCCTGGGGAGACAAGGCTTAGCAAGGCCATAAGATACATTGCCAGTCCCTTCATGAATTTATCCTCTGTCTGTAGAACAGTCCTAGAACCCCTGAACACATTAGCAAAGCCCTCTCCAGGATTTCTGTAAACATACAACAAGAAAATCCTTCTTCAGGGCTTCTAAACCAACAGAAAGGCTCCCAGACCCCTGCAACAACAGCACTGTCCTTCACCAGTGGACAGTATTCGTTCTGTCTGCCGGACAGTCTCCAGACCCCTGCAACAACAGTACTGTCCCTCACCAGTGGACAGTATTCACTCTCAGTACTGTCCCTCACCAGTGGACAGTATTCACTCTCTGTCTGCAGGACAGTCTCAGGCCTTCTTAACCAAATGCCAGGTTCCAGGACTTCTTCAACAGGACAGTCTTTCACCAGTGGACAAATCTGGCAAAATAACATCAAAACAGACAGACAAAGTACCAGCAAAACAGCCATGTCTCCTCAGTCCTTGGCAGCTCAGGGGGCAGGTCTCAAAAGTCCAGGGCAATTCAAAGCGGCCACCAGCAATCTCTTAGTCTCTCCCTCTACACGAGGTGCTGCTTCCAAAAAGAACTTCCGCCTCTCTCTTGTCTCTCCAAATCTACGTCACCAGCTCCTCCCAGTCAGGACTTTCTTTTCACATCAAAAAGTCCATCCCACAGGTGGGATTAACAAGCTCTGGGTTTTAATACAATCAATTTGAAAACCAAGCCAATACAGGGGAATCTTTAATTGCCATTACTATCACATGGTGTCATTGCACCATCTTGCTGCCCCCTTTCAAGTATTTTGATCTACAAAATAGAGATCGCTCATGTTTGAATAAAGATTCAACCAACTAATATGTACAACAATACTTTTAAGCAGTATAAATGTTAAATATTTTTGTTTGTTTAGAATAAAAGGGATAAGATACTTTTCATTGTTGCTTTTTGGTGAAAGAAAAACATTCCTGAAAATTGTATTCAGAAACCTTTTTTGAGTATGACAAGAAGAAACATTATCTTTTCATTGGGGGGAGAAATTGGTGACTCACTATTATGCCTTTAACCTGAAGCCAAATGTATCCACATATCTTTGCTCCTCCTTTCTCTAATCCTCTCCAACCCACTGATTCTGTGAAGGTTTTCCTGGCCTTCTTTCAGACTTAATCAGTTCATATCCTTCCCAGCCCTCATTTGAACAAACTTGAAAAATCTAAAAGGTGAAGATGCTCAATACAATGGGGGCTCATTAACATGGTCTTAACAAGCCTTGGTTTATGCAAGGCATTGTCTAACATGCAATTGTAATTTGAATCCACATGTCTTAGTAACAAAAAAAAGATGAGGGTGCTGCTGAATGCTAATGTCAGTGCATACATATAAGTAGTCTATTTTTAATCAAATCATGAAAAATGAACCTGCTGTGAGTTAAATTTCACTTTTTAAAACCTACTGTAGTCTTATCAAAATGTCTAATTCAAAGAAAGATGGAAAGGTTTAAAGACAGGGAAAATTATTTTTTTACCTCTTTTTCCATTGCATGACATAATGAGAAAGAATATTGCTTTTCAGAGGCATTTGATAAATGTTTATTTAATTACTGAGTGACTGATGAATACATGTATGCACATCTGAATGAATGAAGTATAATAATGTCTATCTTTTAAAAATATATTTTGATATGAAAATTATAGTAGAATTTGAATTAATGAAATTTGGGAAGGCAAAAAATCAAATTTGTGTACAAATTGACAACAGAAATAAAAGTTGTTATATATGTGAAAATGTTTTATGAAAATTCATTCTGAGATGTGATAAAAATATACAAGTTAATCAAAAGTTTATAAAAGGTAAATGATGTTTTGAAATAAAGAGACACTTTAGTACTTTAAATGGTAGATTTATACCATGAGTTTTCTTTTTCAGAGTTTTTGACCTAATCTTCCTTGTCACCATGTTAGCACAGTAGTTTTTATAGTCAGGTTCATTTTTGTTGTTTGTCTTCTTTTCTAGTCTATTTCTTTACTTTGCATTTTAAATTAATTCTGGGCTCTGTTCTCAGCATAGAGAGTAGAGGTTCACTACCCCAAGTTTCAGTATTTTTTCCTACTGCTGTTTATTTTTTAAACTTTTTTTGTTTTTATTAAATTGTTTGTTTACTTTTAGTTAACAAGATTCAGTTCCACAATCCCTTGAGTTTCACATTTCCCCCCCTTCAACTCCCCCCAGCCCATGGCAGTATACAATCAATTATAGGATCTGCAAATACTTTTACATTAGACATTAGTCAGGTTGTAAAGAAGTATTGTAACCAATGGAATGAGCAATGGGAAAGAGGGAACAAAACCAAACAAGAAAAAGAAAGAAAGCAGGTCTTTTACTTCAATGTGCATTCAAACTCTGTCCTTTCCAGTTCTTTCTACTTCTTTCTCTGAATGTAGACATCTCCTTCCATCATGGGTCTTATGAAGTTGTCTTGTAACCTAGATATGCAGAATAGAGTCCAGTCTATCAAAGTTGGTCATCCCACATACGTTGTGTCTGTAATTGTGTAAAAATTTCTCATACTTTTGCTCTCCTCACTCAGCATCAGTTTATATAAGTCTCTCCAGGTAAATATGAAGTCCATTTGATCATCATTTCTTATAGCACAATATTATTCCATTACATTCATATACCACAACTTGTTTAGCTATTCCCCAATCGATGGGCATCCCCTTAATTTCCAGGTCTTTGCCACAACAAAAAGAGCTGCAATAAATATTTTTGTACTTTTGGGTCTTCCTCCTACTTCAATGATCTCTTTGGGATATAACTCTGGAAGTGGTATTACTGAGTCAAAGTGTATACAATTATTTATATCCCTTTGGGCATAGTTCCAGATTGCTCTCTAGAATGGTTGAATCAGTTCACAACTGCACCAACAATGTATTAGTGTTCCAATTTTTCTACATCCTTTCCAGCATTTGTCAATTTTCTTATTTTGACATTTTAGCTAATCTGAACAGTGATATGTGGTACCTCAGAGTTGTTTTGATTTGCATTTCTGTTATCAATAGTGATTTAGAGCATTTTTTTTCATTTGCTTATAATTTCTTTAATTTCTACCTCTGAAAATTACCTGTTCATTTCCATTCACCATTTATTAATTGGGGAATGACTTGTATTGTTATAGATTTGACGCAATTCTCTGTATATTTTAGATATGAGGCCTTTATCAGAGATACTGGTTGTAAAAATTCTGTCCCAATTTCCTACTTCCCTTTTAATCTAGGTTGCATTGGCTTTGTTTGTACAGAAACTTTTCAATTTAATGTAATCAACATTATTCATTTTGTACTTTATAATGTTCTCCAACTCTTGTTTGGTCATAAAGTCTTCTCTTCTTCCTAAATCTGACAGGTAAACTATTCCTTGAGTTCCCAGATTGCTTACAGTATCAGCCTTTATACCTAGGTCAAGCACCGATTTAGACTTGATTTTGGTATAGAGTGTTAGATAATGGTCTATGCCTAGTTTCTGCCATACTATATTCCTGTTTCCCAGCAGTTTTTGTCAAATAGTAAATTCTTATCCCCAAAACTGAGGTCTTTGGGTTTATCAAACAGTAAATTACTATACTCATTGACTGCTATGTCTTGTGTATCCAATCTATTTCATTGATCCACTACTCTATTCCTCAGCCAGTACCAAGTAGTTTTTTTGTTTGTTTATTTTTGCTTTTTTGGAGCGGGGAAGGTAGGGCAGTTGGAGTTTGACTTGCCCAAAGTCACGTGGCTAGTTTGTGTGTGTGTGTGTGTGTGTGTGTGTGTGTGTGTGTGTGTGTGTGTTAAATGTCTGAGGCTGGATTTGAACCCAGGTCCTACCAACTTCAGAGCCGGTGCTCTATTCACCATACCACCTAGCCACCCCAGTACCAAGTAGTTTTGATGACTGCTGCTTTATAATACAGATTAAAATCTGGTATGGCTAGGTCACCTTCCCTAGCATTTCTTTTCCTTAATTTCCTTGACATTCTGGACCTTTTGTTCTCTCAAATGAATTTTATTGCTATTTTTTTCTAGCTCTATAAAGTGATTTTTAGGTAGATTGATTGGTATGGCACTAAATATGTAATTTAATTCAGGTAAAATTGTCATTTTTGTTACATTAGCTTGACCCATCCATGAACAATTGATATTTTTACAATTAGTTACAACTGATTTTATTTGTGTGAAAAGTGTTTTGTATTTGCGAAACTACATATAGATTCTGGGTTGGTTTTGGCAGATAGATTCCCAAATACTTTATATTGTCTACAGTAAATTTAAATGGGATTTCTACTTCTATCTTTTACTTTTGGATTTTGTTAGAACTATATAGGAATGCAGAGGATTTATGCGGGTTTATTTTATATCCTGCAACTTTGCCAAATTTATTTATTGTCTGAAGTAGTTTTTTACTTGATTTTCTAGGATTCTCTAAGTATATTATCATATCATCTGCAAAGAGTGATAACTTAGTCTCTTCTTTGCCTAATTTGATTCCTTCAATTTATTTTTCTTTTCTAATTGCTGCTGAGATTTCTAGTACAAGATTGAATAAAAGGGGTGGTAGTAGACATCCCTGTTTCACATCTGATCTTATTGGAAATACTTATACTTTATCCCCCTTGGTTATAATGCTTACTGATGGCTTTAAAGAGATGCTACCTATTCTTGTAGTGAAAACTCCATTTATTCCTATACTTTCTAGTGTAAGAATGGATGTTGTATTTTGTCAAAAGCCTTTTTTTGCATCTATTGAGATAGTAATATGTTTTCTGTTAGTTTTATTGTTGATGTGATCAATTATACTGATGGTTTTCCTAATACTGAAACATCCTTGCATTCCTGAAATAAATCCTACCTGATCAAAGTGTATTATTCTTGTGATAAGTTGCTATAGTCTTTTTTCTAATATTCTATTTAAAATTTTTGCATCTATATTCATGAGGGAAATTGGTGTATGATTTTCTTTCTCTGTTTTGTCTCTTCCTGATTTATAAATCACTACCATATTTGTATCATAAAAAGAATTTGGTAGAATTCCTTCTTCACCAATATTCCAAAATAGTTTGTAGAGAATTTGAATTGATTGTTCTTTAAATGTTTGATAGAATTTGCTAGTAAATCCATCTGTCCCTGTAGATTTTTTTCTAGGAGTTTTTTGATGGCTTGTTTAATTTCTTTTTTTTCTGAGTGGGGTTATATAAGTAATTTATTCCCTCTTAAGTTAATCAGGGCAGCTTATATTTTTGTAAACATTCATCCATTTCACTAAGATTGTCAGATTTATGTGCATACAATTGGGCAAAATAATTCATAATTATTGTTTTAATTTCCTCTTCATTGTAAGTAGATTCACCCTTTTCATTTTTGATATTCATAATCTGGTTTTCTTCTTTCTCTTTTTATCATATTGATTAAAGTTCTATCAATTTTATTATTTTTTCTATTAAAACAAGCTCTTAGTTTTTATATTAATTAAATAGTGTTCTCACTTTAAGTTTTATTAATCTCTCATTTGGTTTTCATGATTTCTAATTTAGTATTTAATTGGGGATGCTCAATTTGTTCTTTCTCTAGCTTTTTCAAATTGCATGCGCAATTCATTGACCTCTATTTTCTCTCATTTATTCATGTTTGCATTCAATGATATAAAACTTCCCCTAAGAACTGCCTTTGCTACATCCCACAAGTTTTGGTATGTTGTCTCATTATTGTTATTCTCTTGAATTAAGTTGCTGTTTCTAGAATTTCTTGTTTGACCCACTCATTCTTTAGGATTAAATTGTTTAGTTTCCAATTAATTTTTAGTCAATCTTTCCATGGCCCTTTATTGCATATGATTTTTATTACATCATGATCTGAGAAGGATGCATTTAGTGTTTCTGCCTTTCTTCACTGAACTGTGAGTTTTCTATGTTCTAGTACATGGTCAATTTTTATGTATGTGCCTTGTACCACCAGGAAGAAGGTATATTTCTTTTTATCCCCATTCGACTTTCTCCAGAGATCTACCATGTCTAGCCTCTCTAAAATTCTACTCACCTCCTTAACTTCTTTCTTGTTTATTTTGAGGTTAGATTTATCAAGTTCATAGAGGCGGAGATTGAGTTCCCACAGTAGTATAGTTTTGCTATATATTTCTTCCTCTAATTCCCTTAACTTCTCCTCTAGGAATTTGGACACTATACCACTTGGTGCATATAGGTTAAGTAATGATATTGCTTCATTCTCGATGGTTCCTTTTAGAAGGATATACTTTCCTTCCTTATATCTTTTAATTTGATCTATTTTTGCTCTTGCTTTATCTGAGATAAGGATTGCTACCCCTTCTTGTTTTTTTTTTTTCCTTTAGCTGAGGCATAATATATTTTACTCCAGCCTTTTACCTTTACCCTGTGTGTATCCCCTTTTTTCAAATATGTTTCTTGTAGACAGTATATTGTAGGATTATGTTTTTTTTAAATCTATTCTGCTATCCACCTCTGTTTTATTGGAGAGTTCACCCCATTCACATTCACAGTTATGATTACTATCTCTGTCTTTCCCTCCATCTTATTCCCTCCCCTGTTTATGTTTTTTTTCTTCCTTCCCCCTTCCCTTCCTAAAGTTTTCCTTTTCACCACCTCTCCCTCAGTATTCCTTCCCTGCGATCCCCCCCTCTTTACCTACCCTTACCACTTACTACTCTTTCCCTCCCTTCTAACTATACCTCCTATTATCTCCCCCTTACCCCTCCTACTACCTGTAGGGAGCAATGGATTTTTATAATTAATGGAGTACCTCATTACCTCGTTGAACCTAAACCAATGAGAGTAAATTTCATACATTGCTCCTCTTCCTCCCTCCTTTCCCTCTATAATAATGAATTTTTTGTGTCTTTTCATGTTAGAATTGTTAACCCACCTGATTGTGTTGATCCCTCTTTGAACCAGAACCAATGAGAATAAAGTTCATATGATGTTCATCTCTTTCCCTCCTTCCCCTCTACTATAGTGTTTTATGCCTTTTCACATAGCATAGTTTACCTTTCTCTGCCTCATCCTTTACTTTTCTCACATTACAATTCCTTTGTACCTGTTAATAAGGTTTTTTTTTCATCAGATTAGTTCATTTGCACCCATTCCATTTTTCTATGTATATGTCTTTTAAATGTTGCAATAATTATACAAAGTTCAATACTGACAGGTATTAGCTTCTCATATAGGGATGTAAACAGTTTGCTCTTATTGAATTCCAAGTTATGTGTGTGTGTGTATGTGTGTGTGTGTGTATGTGTGTCTGAAAATTTTCCTTGTTTACCTTTTTATGTCTTTCTTGAATCTTGTAATTGGAGATTGAATTTTCCATTGAGCTCTGGCTTTTTCATCTGGAAAGTCTGGAAGTCCCTTATTTCATTAAATGACCATCTCCTTGCTTGAAAGGTTATGCTCAGTTTGTCCAGGCAGTTGATTCTTGGTAGCAGTCTTAGCTCTTTTGCCTTATGAAATATCAAATTCCAAACCTCTGATCTTTTAATGTAGAAGCTACTAGGTCCTGTGTAATCCTGACTGTATTTCCATGATATTTAAATTGTGTCTTTTTGGCTGGTTGCAGTATTTTCTCCTTGACCTTGTAATTCTGGAATTTTGCTTCTATATTTCTTGGAGTTTTCAATTTGGGATCTCTTTTAGGAAGAGTCTGGTGAATACTTTTGATAACTATTTTACACTCTGATTCTAGACCTTCAGTAGAGTTTTCTTTGGCAGTCCCTTGCAGGATGTTGTCCAGGCTGCTTTTTTCATCATGGCTTTCTGGTAGACCAATCATTGTTAGGGTATGTCTGCTAGATCTGTTCTCCAGGTCAATTGTATTTCAAGTGAGATATTTTACACTTTCTTCTTATTTTTTCTATCTTTATGTTTTGTTTGGCCGAAACTTGATGCATCATAGAGTGCTTAGCTTCAATTTGACTGATTCTAATTTTTAGTGAATTATTTTCCTCATTTAGTTTTTGAAGCTCTTTTTCTTTATGTTCAGATTTCATTTTTTGGGAGGTATTCTCTCCAGTTAGATATTGAATCTCCCATCCCAGTTCACCAATTTTACTTTTTAAGGATTTGTTTTCTTTAGTGAAATTTTTTTCCCAATTTGTTCACTGTAGACTTAAATTTATCTTATACCTCCCTAATTTGGCTTTTAAAATCTTCCTTGAGCTCTTCCAAGAATGCTTTTTGGGATTGAGACCAGTTCATATTTTCCTCTGTGGTTTCAGGTATGAGAATAGATTCCATGTTTTTCTCTGAATTTGGTGTTTTTTGCTCAGTATAATAGCATCATATCATTCTTAATTTGACAGATTCCTTCTTGCCCATTGTGGTTGCCTATGTCCTGAATTTTTAGAGTGGATATCTGCTTCTGGGGTACAGATGTACTGTGCTTCTCAGGCTGAGATGTAGAGGTTTAGTTGTTAAGTTTGTGTGCTATAGCCTCTGTGTGTCTAGACTGAGACCAAGGCCAGGACTCTCAGTGTTTCCTTGGAGTTACCCTAAGGCTCACAGAGTAACCTGTTGGAAATGGGTGACCTGGCCACTTCAGGTTTCCACCTCTGTGCCTCTGGGCTATAGATTAGGCAGACTCAGCAGCTGGTGGCCAGCAGCTGGTGTCTGCAGATTCCCCTGGTAGTGCTAAATCACACCTGTGTTTGTGTTGTTGGTGCTTGCTGGCTCTATGCCCCTGGGCTTAGGGAGCTCCTGCTGGTCAGCTGAGGTGGGGCTTGTTGGGATACTTCCTGCCTTTCACTTCCAACTCTGTACTGCTTCAGTAAAGCCCTTCCTCAATGTCTCCCAAGCCTGAGGTTGTTCCTATTAATTCAAGATTTTACTCTGGGTGGGACATATATCTTTGGGTTTTCTGGGTCAGGAAGAGGGAATCAGAACAGCTAGGGATTGCTCTGCCATCTTGGCTCCTGGAAAATCAGGTAGGTAATTTTTAAACATCCAGGCTATGGGCTTGTAGCCCCATGGGAATCTGCTGTCCCTGCTGCAGGCCCTGTGCTTTCTCTTGCCCAGCTCTGACCACTCCTCCATCCTGTGGTTAGAAGGCTGTAAATTGCCCTTGGGGTGGGTGGGTCTGCTAAATGGGGCTCCTCACTCCTCAGGAGTCTTCTCTCAATTCCAAGCTGGTGCAGCCCTGTGATGCTCCACACTCCCCCTGCCTACCTATGTGGGCACTTTCCTTGCCTGGGAACCTGACACTCTTCCTCTCCCAATGGGCTGTGTCCATACTGCTGTTTCTATAGCCAGTTCTGAGGGTTTGGACATTTTTGGTTCATCTAAAATGGTATCATCTAAGTAGAGGTATGGTCACTGCTCTCCTGTTCTCAAGTCTAGTTCTGACCCATAAAGGACCCATTATCCCTTGGAACAAGAATTAATTCTGCAATTCAAGGCCCCTCTTCCCTTAGGACTGGAAATGATACTGCCTCCTCAGGACACCTATTCCCTTGGTAACTCAAATGATATCTAGTGCTAACACAAAGGTCTGTTGTAATCTCTTTATGACCAGTTGTCCAAGTCCTTTAGCATCTCTGGCTTGAGAGCAGTGGAACTCACCTCTGACTCTATTGTCAACACCAAGTTCCACTTTTGATCCATGTTAGTCTCCACCTCCAAGTCGCATATCTCTCCTTTCAACCTCCAAAGTTGTTTTCAATTCCAAGTATATCTTGCCCAGAGTTTTTATTTTGTTTTGTTTTTTTATGCCACTGCAGAATTTCATTTGAGATATTGTTTTAAAGTTGTTAGGAGGGAAATGTTGGGAGAAATTGGCTGTTGTGCTTCCTTTACTTTGCCCTCTTGACTTTGCTCCCAGAAGTTCAAAAATTATATTGTTATAAATGATGGTTCTATGGGGAAGGCAAGGAAAGGATATTCTGAAATATAAAGATGTCAATTTTTTTTATATTAAATTAAAATTAAGAGTAATTTACAGAAGATCTGTGATGCTCATATAGCTGTCCCCTTTGACTTAAATTTTAGAAAGGAGATAAAATTCTGATTTTGATGTTAGAAATTGTAGATAAAAAGATAGATTAGATAATCTTTTTGACTTTTTTCCCTCTCTATAGTATAATTGACATTTTCAGTATCTGTAATACAACACAGAGAAGAGATAATTCCTACACTAGATGATCATATTTGACAGTAGGGGAAAATAAGCATGTTGGCATCCTGTGATGAAGGAGATAATGGAAGAGGGGAATAAGCCTTTCAAGTTATGAAGATTGACTAGACTAATGAAATGAGTGAGGTGGAGTGGCTTAGTGGACACAGGCTGCTGGGAAGTTATGGAAAGCATTCCAAACTTGAAGCAATAAAGATTTGGATCCTGTGAGAACTGTGGAAATTGAGTGAACCATTCTTATCCCATCTTATGACTCAATTTTGGAACTAACTTGATTCTTTTTTCCATTTAGTTACAGGTCTAGTCCAATTTCTCTCTTGTGAGAAAACTTTATTCACTTATGGAAATTTTGTCAGAAAACTTTGTTGCATTATTTGAACCTTGCCCTTCATGGCTGGGAAGATAGACCACCTCTGGGGTGGCTACGTGGCTCAGTGAATAGAGCACAGGCCCTGGAGTCAGGAGAACGTGAGGTAATATCCGACCTCAGACACTTAACACAAAAAACAGCTGTGTGACCTTGGGCAAGTCACTTTACCCCAACTCCCTTCCAAAAAGCAAAAAAAAAAAAGATAGACCCCCTCTACCTGTTGTTCAAAGATCTTTAACTAAGGACCTTTTTTTTCATGCTGACCAGTAACTCCATTAGATAAGAAAACTGATGCAAGACATTTTCTCACAATTATCCATCTAAAGCATATAATGTTCTATCTGAAAACTGTTCCTGTATTGCTCCATAACTTTCTGTTTCTTTGTTCCTTTTATTGAATATAGATAATTGAAGAGAAGTAGGAGAGTGTTTTTTTTTTCTAATTTCAGGGAATTACACCTGTTCACTCTCCCTCTCCCAAATTGGAAAGTCCCTAATCTCTCTTCTAGTTAGAAATCAGATTTCCTAATTTTGTATCCTGGTTGATACCATGTTAATTATTTTCTCTGAATGCACAAAAATCTGTTTCCCTCTGTATTCATGGTGTTGTGCCAAGCTGAGGATTCCTGGTCCTGATTTGTTATGTAATTGGCAAGCATTCTTTAATGAACTAAACTTTTGTTTCCCCTGTTATTTCAGATTTTACTGCACAGTTCCAATCTCACCTCTAATATAATTATTTCATGATGGGCAAGTCACTTCATCATTCCAAACCTTAGTTTTCTCAATTGAAAATTGACATGGTCACCACTAGCAAGGGTCTATTTTAGCTCTAAATCTATGAACCTTTGAAGCCTAGAGACTTGTTTATGGTCCCAGTCATGTCATTAATAAGCTATGTTACCTTAGGGATCTAATTTACTTCTATGATCTGTCTCATCAGAAAATTAATCAACTTATAGGATTATGGAGATTTTTTATAAAGAATAACTGTCAAAACAAGTAAAAGAAAAAGTTATAAACTGCTACACAAGGAGGGTGACTGATAAATTAAGCCCCTGTTAAAGGTTATGATCCCAATCTACTCAATAAAAATGTTATGACCTTTTTTAGAGGATTTCAAAGATCACCTCCTTCTGAAATGTGAACATATCTACTAAAATTATACTGACTGAGTTTTAGAGAATTCTCCTATCTCCTTAATCTTGAATTGTGAGGAATTAACCTCTGTTCCCCATGACCTCTCAAAGTAAGCTGGCAAATCAAACTATTTTCAGCACTTCTTTGCCCTTTCCCCCCTTGGACCTTATTATGGAATATACAAAAGATGAAGAAGGGGGAAGAAACAGGGATGTTTAAGGGATATATATATATATATATATATATTCAGAAGCACAGTATAATGCAAGATATCCTTATAAAGAACTGGAGAGGAAATATCCTGAATAAGAGTGTTCTAAGATTAACAAACGTTTGCAACTGGGGCTGTAGGAGATATTCTGGAGATATGCGAGAAACATGGACACTAGACCTGAGAAAGTTTTCAGCTTTATGAATTGCCTTGTGCATAAATCAGTCTTAGTTCATAAATTTTAACATTTTGTAATTTGTCCTTTTGGACAGAGAAGGTGATTTTCTGATGGAGGATACTCCTTGGAAAAAGAAAAAAATCCACAAAGTGCCTATACAATGTCCTCCTTAGAGAGAAAAGCCAGTTAGTAATTTATACAGAACATGTCAGAAGCCCTGTTTAAAGACAGTTCAGCCGTGTTGTGGCTCTGAGTCTTGTAAGTACTATGTATGATCTTACAGAAGAAAGATATTTTGCCAGAATATCAGTATGTTCAAAATAATCAAAAAGTCATTTTTTTAAAAACTATTTTTGTGGGGCAAGGGACCATGGGAAAATAAGATATTTTAATATTTTATATTTTCGTTATTTTTAGGAAGTCTGGTAAGTCACTTGCATATTCAGCATTCCTGTGAGAAAACATTAAGGCTATCCCATAACAAATACTCATTAGTACCTCATTTACTTGAAAAGAACATGATCATTCCTTTTAGTTCCATGTGGAGAAAATTTTTATATGAGCTTGACCTGGAGTATATCAAGCGAATTCCTGGAGCAATTTCAGGTAACGGACAATGGTCCAAAAGGAGGAGCCAAATGTCATAGATCAGGACCCCAAAATTGAACCCAGTCAAGAATTTGTCATTTCAAAGTCATGGGATGTCCTGTGTTAATGGTTACAATTATGAAGTATGTGGCATTATTATTTTGTAAAAGTAATGATAGCCAATTAAAGGAATAAATAAAGTGTGCTCAAGTCTAGCTTAGAGTCACAGTACATGAGTTTAAACCTTAGCTCTAACTTGGACAAATTATTTAATCCTTCTGGGTCATAGTTATCTCATATATAAAAACAAATGAGATTATCTCTATTATTCTAGTTGTAAGTTCCATGCTCTGATTCTTTTAGAACTATAGTCAATCATCTTGTTGCAACTCATCAATGAGATTTCCAAAGAATTCTCTCGTAACGTCAAATCAAGAAAGGTTGCCTCAAAGAGTATCAACAGGAGCCATTGCTCTGTTCCTAACAAAATTTGTTTATTCAATTAAATTCAGCAGCTCTGTCACATACTAATTGTGAGAGGAATAAACGTAATCTTTATCCTTCACTGTTACTGCATTAATCATTAATAATCAATGTTGGGATTTAAATATTCAGTAGCTTTACCTCTTTAACAAATCTTCCTCTTTCAAAACTCTTGGACATGATCTTTTAATATGATAAACAGTTAACCATTGTTTCAAGAGTTTCACCAATATAATAATAATAATAAATTTAGCTTAAATATAATCTGCAGATAGTGAAAAAAAAGTGATATCTCACTTTATTCCCTATTTTTGTTAGGGTACTATTTTTTTTTAATGAACCTAGAGGAGAAGAAAGGAAAGATTTAACCTGGTGCAAGAAAGAGTTAACATTGCAGCTATGTTTGAAATTCCCATAAAAGACCCTAAAGACTACAACAGTACTTGTTACACTGGCATCTAAAGGTCACTGTATTTTTTGTGAAAGTCTTTTGATGACAGCTGTCATTACAACTTCACTACAAAGCAAGCTTCAGTTATAAAAGCACTCACAGGGAATGGTAGGCATTTCAGAACTAAGGGTTTACTGCTGTTGCTATTTTTACATGTCAAGTCTGGTTACAAACTGAGCAGTAAGCAAGATAAATGAAGTGTATATTTAAACTGGACTGACAGTCTCCGTTTTCCCTTCAGTTAAACATTTGATAATACATTAATTCAGATTCTGAGGTCATTTATTATGAGCATGGGAATCACAGGAGTTCCATCATTCATGTAAAATAAAGAGTTGATCAATTACCTCAACAGTCACATTGAAAACATTGCTATGTTTTTTGTCTATTTAAGATCTTTCTTACAGCCAGAGTTACAAGAAAATAAAGTTTAGGTAGCATACTGCTTGAGATATTTCAGTTGTGTTTCATATCTGTGACAAGAGTATATGGTTACTAATGAATAGTACTGTACCTTCACATATTTTAAAAGTAAATGCTATGAGTTTTATTGTGTGTGTTCCAGTGGCAAAATAAAGCATAAGCATTACAGAATTTTAGAAGTAGAAGTGACTCAAGAGACTGTCTAGTCCTACCCTTTCTTTTTATAACTGAGATTGAAATAGATTGAGTTGTCCAGTTTCAGAGTTAGATAGTGGCATAGCCTAGGTCTTCTTATCCCCAGTGTAGTAATTAAAAATTTAGGTCTTTTTTAAATTTTAATTTTAAATTTAATTTTTCTTGATATCTTTTATTTTTACATCCTCATTTCCCAATATTCTCATTCTCTGTCTCTGTTTTGCTGTCTCTGTCTCTCTATATCTCTCTTTCCCTCCCTCTCACAGAAAGGTGTCCCTTTTAATAAAGAATAAAAGAGAAAACAATGGTTCAGTATAAATAACCAAGACATCAAGTTTGTCAGTATATACAATCCTCTAAATCTGATGTCTTCTGCAAAGATAGGAATGAGGTGTCTTTTCTTATTTCTTCTTTGAGATCAAAACAGGGTTAGATTTTTTCTTGGTTGTTGTTTGTCTGTTTTTGGTTTTGTTTTGAAATGTCTCTTTATGTCTCCCAGCCTGGAAGTATAGTGACCATTCATTGACTCAATCCTATTACTCATTGTAATGCCAAGCACAGAAACTTTCCAGTAGAATGCTACTGTGAATAAATTTTAAGGTTCTGATTACACAGTATAGTGAACACTCTATTCCATGGAAAACTCAAAGCAAAACATTCACAGAAAATCAAGGTAAAATATTACAACTTATCACAGAAAATCATAATATAGAATTCACAACAGCTTATCATTAAAATGGTCACATAGTTTTCACCAAAGTGGTCACAATATTTAGAACAAAGAACAATCATCTCAAAGTATAATAGTTAAAGGCTTCCAATCATGGGGCAACTAGGTTAACCCAATCAGTCATTTATTCAAAGTCTTCCACTCATGGGGCAACTAAGTTAACTCAATCAGTCACTGATCAATAACAATCATCTCAAAGTACAATAGTCAAAGTCTTCCATTCATGGGGCAGCTTGATTAACTCAATCAATCACTTATTCAGCAATCAATTACTAAGTATCATACAAAAACCCTCCAACCCTAGGTCACCAGTAAACTACAATTTCATCATTACTCAATACCCAGGGAGAGGTCTTTTCATCTTGAGTTGGGACTGTTTCTCAGATTCCCTGGATTCCGTTCCATGGTCCCAGATTCTATCTGGATTCACTAGACAGTCACCTGGGTTCAATGGCAGACAGATCCCAGTTCCTTGTCCAACTCTCTGTGTAGGTCTTGCTCCACATTGAAATTCACAGGTTCCAGTCCATCTTAACTCCTTCATAATTTCTGCTCCAGGAATTCAAGGTTCAACCTAGCCACAAACAGACAAAGTCTCAGCATGCCAGTCATGCTTTGTTTCTTCTGCTTCCTCAGTCTTCTCCTGGGCTCCTGGTTCCTGGTTCATGGGCTGCTGGGCTCTTCTGTCACCTGGGTTCCTGGGCTCTTCTTCAGAAGAAGCTCCATCACTACAAGTTCTCAGGAAATTCTGGCTCAGTTTTCCATTCTCTCTTTTGTAGCTGCTCTGCCACTAGATGCGGGATTCAAGAAATTCTGACTGTGCCTCTCTGGGGCTTTTCTTATATACACAGCATTAGCTACTTCCTGTTTCAGCCAACCCATTCCTGTTATGTCAGCAGCAGGAGACAGGAGTTCATACCTTCTGTTTTCCCAGCAGAGGCTTGATCAACTACTAAGTGCTAAGTACCTTCTACCTTTGCCAACATAAAGGGATCTTCAAATTCAAATTACATTACTGTTACATTGATTGACAATGAAAATTTTACCTATTACTCTATTTCTTACCTGGACCAGTTTGTTCCTCTATACATAGACAGGTAGCTAGAACTCTAGATTTTAGGCTTATAGCAGCTCAGAACTTCTGAGCTCAAGTAAAATAGCATTCTCATCTTCTTTAGTATCAAGTATTTATAATCTTTATTCATCATATCTGGCCCACAATCATAGCTCTTAATGCTACTTTATTTCTTATGCTTAAATGCAAAGCCAATCTGTCTATGTCACCAATATTACTAACAAATTCATATTAATGTATCATGAAGTTTTTGGTGTGTCTTAATGTAGATCATATATTTAATTTAATTAAAACACATAATTTTATCATGAAAAGGCATTTGCAGGAAGGGAAAATATACCTCTGTAGAATTACTTTTATATGTTTCCAAATAGTTTAAGCAACAAACAAATATGGATTCTACTTAAAATTTTTATTTGGTTCCAAAGATATCTTTTTGATTACCAGAAAAAACAGGGGAAAATAGTAATTTATTTCTAATCAAAGTTTAGAATTAACATGTTAGTCATGATTATTTTTCCCTGATAGCATATTCAGGGACTATGCCTTTCTTCAATACGGCTTTTATCTTTGACAGCTTGAGCAACTTTCAAATAACTGAATACACGATTCAGCAGAAAACCTAACCATGGGGTTTCTGGCTGCAAGGTAATCATAGCTGCCTGAAGTGTGGGGCTTAGTGAGAGACTAAGTATCTTATTGAGACCCAAACCACTATCTTCCCAAGGTAGGAAATCTTAGGATTTCATCACTAGATTTTTTCAGCTGCTGCTGCCTCTTACATAATCCAATATGGGAAAGGGCCAATTCCAATAGTGTTAAGGAGAAATCCTCCAAGCATGTTCAGTAAGATCTTAGATGTCAACAGCAGGAGGCTGTAAAATAGTTGAGCATGTGATCTTTCTTCAAAGCAGTTCACCAGTAGGGAAGCTGTAGACAATAAGCCAAGATTCTTTCCAGAGAAGTGCCTGAACATTTATTTAAGGAAGAAAAAAACTATTTTTTATAATTCTCATGTCCAATCTAATTCTAGGAATATGCAGTAAATTATAAACTTCATGATTCTTTCAAATACATTATCAAAACCAAAAGTTTCTGAGAAAAAGTTAATAAAAGACTATATTTTGAAGTAAGATTAAACTTCTTTGCACTAAAAAAGAATATGTTACATGTTTTGCCAGTTGGACACTGGTTTTATTGACATCCTCTAAAATCCAGCTCACTGGGTATGCTGACTGTATACTGTATATGCTGTATAACTGACATTTTTCTTAATGAATCAAGATAGGAAGGTTTTCCCACACCCTCCCTGAGCTAGAAATATAATAGAAGACAGAAGCAAGACATTGATAAAAAACAAATTAACAAATAAAACACCCCTAAGCATATTGGAAAATATGTGGCTAAGTTAAGCCTCCAATGGTTGACAACTGTGATGCCTTCAACCTGGAGAGGATAAATAAAACAAGAAACAAAATAAAGAAAGAAATAAAAAAAAAATAAAGGTCAAAGGAAATTATGAGGGGAAAAGTCTTATTTACAGAGCTGGTGGACTAGTGACAGATTAATACTATTTTTGATATGGTTTCAAATTATATACTAGAGTTTTCCTCCAACAAATAAGAATGTTATTTGCTCTTTTATGACATTGATGCAAGTAGTCCTCTATTGCACTTGCAAGGCAAAAGGTATCCTTTGATCTACAGGGAGACATATTTAAATGTGAGAGTTCTATCCTTCCTCAGACTAGTCTGAAACCAAGAGCTAAATGGAAAATAAGACTTTGGGATGTGAAATCCCAGTGTGGCTACAGATATGGAGAACTATTATATTACCTAAAGCTATGAATTGCTCAGGTTGACTTCCATGTTTGTCACCTGTAACACTGGTTTTAGCTTTGAGCATTAAGATTTACTTTCTCTTAATTTCTGCTTCCCCAACAATATAGGGCATTTCCAAAATAGGGACCTATAGAGGTTCACTCAGGTATTAACAGGTACCATGATACTGAGTATATTACCAATCTGTTTCACTACACTCAAGTACACTATCAGTGCCTCCCTCCCTGCCTGCACAAGACAATTTGGCAATATACTATTACACTAACCAAGAAAATTGATCCATTTTCCAAATTCATATATTTGAGACCTATATTAGCCTGATTGGACAAGGAAGTAATTTCTTGTCTTAGAAGTGAGAACAGGAGAATGATATGAAAAGTTTCAAAGTTATACAGTAAAAGAGATTTATTGGAAGCTTATTCAGGTTTAAATATCTATCACTAGAGATTGTAGCCATAAGAGACCTTGAACTCATTGCCCAACTTGCCATAACTTATTCTAGACTGCCAATAAGAGCTTGATCAAGAAAAGGACATATAAATACAGGCAACATTTGTGAACAATAGACTTGAATGTTAATCCATGAGGCAGGTATGGTTTTACCATAGGATAATGTAATAAGAAATACCTGGAGCAACCTTGAGAAATAAAATTGTTTCAACTTTATGTAAACAAACTCTAAGAGAGGCAAGACATTTAAAGGAACTTATTTCAAACTTGACAGGAGATATCTGAAATGGAAAGAATGTAAATCCAAATAACATCAAGGAGAGCTCAGCCTGCAGGAACCAAAAAAGCTAACTCTAGGAAATGGTATTTTAAGCATAAAAGCAGAAAGACAAGGAATGTGTAAGTGAATAGTATATGTGTAGCTAATGGAGTGAGACAAATAAAGAACTCATATATTACATTAATAATGTAGCAGGAATATAAAAAAGAGTTCATAGCAGAATTGGACATTAGGAAATCAATTGTTGAGCAACCTGTAGTACACCCCATTTATTGTCTTCCTTTTGAAATGTTTTTTTAAAGATGTAGAAATCAGCTTCTTGATCAAAGGTCTCTTTAACCAGTGCGTTAAGGTTCTGCCATTAATGCTGCTAAAATACATATTTGTATGGTTTACACATCTATGTAAATTAATGTGTACTGACCAAAATACCTTATTAAGTTAACAGCAGACAATCATTATTAGTGTGAAGTGGAATGGTAGCAGAAAAATACTGAGCAGATGAGAAAATTAGAAAAGAAATGAACGCACTTTCTTATAGAAGGAAAATATGTGTCAACAGCAGTAAAAATGCATGTTAAAAGTAAACTGAATAGCTTATAAATTCAGATCCTCCATTACATGGATTATGAATACATTTGGACCTTCCTGAAAACATTGCCTCACCGAGAGAACAAACTATTATATTCTTTAAAACAGGCATTATTCTATTGACAGAATTACTATTCATCTAGTCACGCAGATTCAGAATGTTATTTTTGACTTTTACCTTTTTCCTGACAAATTATAGCCAAGTCAAGTCATTACCAAAATTTTTTTGCCTTTTTTTTTGCTTTTTTTTGGAGAGAAATTGGGGTTAAGTGATTTGCCCAAGGTTACTTCTAACTAGCCTCTCTCCCAATCTGCTCGCCTTTCCATCATCCCCCCTCCTATGCCCTTCTCCCCTACTTTTCTGTAGGGTAAGATATCCACTTGAGTGTGTATGTTATTTTCTCATTGAGTCAAATTCAATGAGAGTAAGGTTCACCCATTCCCTTTCACCTTCCTGCTCTTCCCTTCCATTGAAACAGTTTTCTCTTGTCTCTTTTATATGAGATAATTTTCCCTATTCTATGTCTCACTTTCTCCTCCCATTATGTTCCTCTATTACCTCTTAATTTTATTTTTTAGATACCATCCCTTCATATTCAAATGATGCTATGCCCTCTGTCTATATATTCATCTACACATATATACATACACTCACATATGTATTTATACAAACACTCACCCTCCTATATATATGTATTATTCACAGATATATACATACACACATATATGCATACATACATATATACATACATATATGCATACATACATATATACATATGTGTGTGTATGTGTGTGTGTGTGTGTGTGTGTATATATATATATATACTATATATATAGTCCGTTCAAGTATCCTCATACTGAGAAAAGTCTCACGAGGTACAATTATCATTTTTTCCATGTAGGAATGTAAATAGTTCAACTTTAATAAGTTCCTTATGATTTATTTTGCCTCTGTACTTTCTCATGCTTTTCTTGATTCTTGTATTTGAAAGTAAAATTTTCTGTTCAGGGGGTGGCTAGGTGGTGCAGTGAGTAGAGCACTGGCCCTAAAGTCAGGAGGATGTGAGTTCAAATTTGGCCCAGACACTTAACATTTAGTAGCCATGTGACTTTCAGCAAGTCACTTAACCCCAATTGTCCGCCTAAAAGAAAAAATAAATAATTTTCCTGTGGTAAAATTTAAGTAAGCTCATCCTACAGATCAGACATACAGTCTATGAGAGAAGTGTAATGAGCCTTTTAAAGGGGTGGCTGGGTGGCACAGTGAATATAGCACTGGCCCTGGAGTCAGGAGGAACTGAGTTCAAATTCAGCCTCAGACACTTAACACAAAAACTAGACATGTGACCTCGGGCAAATCACTTATCCCCAATTGCCCTCCAAAAAAAAAAAAAGAAAGAAAAAGAAACCCAAATTTTCTGTCCAGTTCTGTTTTTTTTTTTTTTCAACAAGAACACTTGAAAGTCCTCTATTTCATTGAATAGCCATGTTTCCCACTGAGGCATTATACTCAGTTTTGCTAGGTGGGTGATTCTTGCTTTTAACCTTAGCTCCTTTGACCTCTGGAATATCGTATTCCAAGCCCTTTGATCCCTTAATGCAGAAGCTGCTACATCTTGTGTTATCCTGATTGTTTTCACAATGCTCAAATTGCTTCTTCCTGACAGCTTGTAATATTTTCTGCTTGAGCTGGGAACTCTGGAATTTGGCTATAAAAATCCTAAGAGTTTTCTTTTTGGGATCTTTTTCAAGAGGCAATCAGTGAATTCTTTCAATGTCTATTGTTCCCTCTGGTTCTAGAATATCTGAGCAATTTTCCTTGAAAATTTCTTAAAGGGTGATTTCTAGGCTCTTTTTTTAATCATGGATTTTAGGTAGTCCAATAATTTTTAAATTATCTCTCTGGGATCTATATTCCAGGTCAGTGGTTTTTCCAATGAGATATTTCACATTGCCTTCTATTTTTTTTTTTCATTTTTTTGGGATCTGTTTTATGTTATCTTGATTTCTCATAAAGTCATTGGCTTCCATTTGCTCCAATCTAATGTTGAAGGAATTATTCTTTTCAATATGCTTTTGAAATTCCTTTTCCATCTCACCAATTCAGATTTTTGAGCATTCTTCTCCTCACTGGCATTTTGGGCCTCTTTTGCAATTTCAGTTGGTCTATTTTTTAAGTTGTTATTTTCTTCAGTATTTTTGGGTATCCTTTAACAGGATGTTGACTTGCTTTTTAATTATTTTCTTACAACATTCTCATTTGTCTTCCCAACTTTTCCTTTACTTCTCTTACTTGAATTTCAAAATCCTTCTTGAATTCTTCCATGGCCTGTAAGCAGTTCATATTTTTCTTGGGATCTTTTGATGCAGGAGTTTTGACTTTGTTTTCTTCTTCTGTTTCCATCCTTTTTGCCCCCAAATAAATATTGTATGGTCTGATATCACTTTCTCTGCTTGCTCATCTTACCAGACAATTACTTGATTTTGAGCTCTTTGCCAAGGTAGAACTCTGCTTCCAAAGTGGAGAGAGATTTGTCCCAAATAGCTTGGGTTTTCACATTTACCAGAGCTATGAGGAGGGCACCTTCTCTACAGCCACCATATGCTCTGGCACATTGTCCACACACCCAACCACCAAAGACCATGATCCAGATCCAAGAAGATCAAAGCAAAAGAGATTACCCTCTGAATGGTCACTTTATCCCCCCACAATATGCAGGCCAGGATCTGTAGGCCGCCATGGCAGCAGGTGCAGCTGCCATGCCTCTGCCACCTCTTGCCCCAGGGGTTGTGGGCAAACTGTATTCTTTTTCACCCAGTTACAACAGAGTTCCCTACTGACCTCTTACTTTCTCTTTGTCATTTATGAGTTGATAAGTCTAGAAACCAACACACCTGCAGGTGATTCACTCTCCTGAAGTCTGCTCTGACATACCTGTGCAGCTGTTTGGGGCCGCCATGGGTCTGGGCTCTGTAGCTCATGTGGGACTGTGCTCAGCTCCTAATGTAGTGTGATAGACTATTCCTGTCTGCCTGCCAGGCTGATTTGTTTCTCTCTGTCACTTTGTGGGTTCTGTAGTTCTAAAATTGGTTTAGAGTCATATTTTACATGTATTGGTGGTGGTTGAGAAGGAGCTCAGCCAAGTTCTTGCTTTTACTCTGCCGTCTTGGTTCTGACCCCCCACTCATTTTTTCTTATTTTACTCCATCACAATCATACACTACAAATTATTCAGCCATTTCCCAATTTATGGACATACCCTTGATTTCCAATTCTATTCCACCCCAAAATAGCTGCTATAAATATTTTGTAGGAGAGAGGAGAGGACAAGGGAGGAATCTTTAGAGGTAAGGTTGAGAGAATAGTAAAATAGGGGTATAGAAGGGTGTTTAATTTTATGGAAATGGGAGGATTGGGAAGGGATCCTTGGAGGGGGATAAGGGAATCATCAGCTGGGGCAATTGCCATTTGGTTTGTTTCATCTGTCACTATTCAATAGTTGCTAAGAGTTGCTGATGTTACTGTCTAAGAATCCTGAAAGAAGTAAAGGGTAGAAGTAAAGTAGAGGAGGGAGGAGGGATAGGAAACAAATGATGTGCACATACAGAAAAACAAAGATCAGGAGTAGAATTGTTTGGGTAAAATATATGTATGTATGTGTATATGTATATGTGTGTGGATATATGTATAAGTATAGAAAAACATCTAAACTTTATTGTAGCCTTCTGGGGGAATGAGGGAGGCTATGTATGTATTTGTAGCTATAGAAAAACATATCTAAATTTTATTGTGGCCTTTTGGGGGAGGTGGAATAGAGGGAAAATAATAACAAAGTAAAAATAGTGCACAGCAAAGAGGGAAGGAAAACTCACAAGGAAGCAAAGATAAGAAGGACAATTTTCAATACAAAAGGTATTATTTATCATATAGACTTTCTTGAAATGAAAATTGTTACATGTTTTGAATCCTCTCATGGTCTGCTATGCACACAACATGCTTTTTTCCCCATTCTAAGTTTGTATTTAACTTGCAATATTTAAATTTATGATGTGTTTTTGTTTTCTTTCTCCATTGTGTATTTCTGTTCTGGTGTAAGAGAGAAAATATTTTTTTACAAATAGTTTTTTTTCTTTTTTCTTTGGTTTCTTTGGGCTATAGACCCAGTGGTGATATTGCTAGGTCAAAGGATAAGCATAGTATCTTTTAGTCATTTGGGAATTGTTACAAATTGTTTTGCAAAATGGTTAGAACAGTTCACAACCACCAACAGTGTGTTGGCATTCCAGTTTTTCCAAATCCTGTTCAGAATTTGTCATGGTATCTCAGAATAGTTTAATATGTATATCTCTAATCAATAGTAAAACCATCTTAATGTGATTATTGTTAGCTTTGATTTCTTCCAAAAAATTTCTGTTCATATTTTTAAACCATGTATCAAAATGAGAAAGACTCTTATTTTTTTTTATAATTTTGGCTCCTTTTGTTATATATTTGATGTCTTTTTAGGGAAATGCTTTAATTTTTCCACTTAGTTTCCTGTATCCTTCCAAATTTGGCTACATTATTTTTATTTGCACACATTTATTTTCTTTCATGTAATAAATATTATCCATTTGACTTCCTATCATTCTATCTCTTGTTTGGTCATAAACTTTTATATACTTAGATCTGACATGTACATTTTCCCATGCTCTCCAATTTACTTCTTATATCACTATTTATGTCTACATCCATTTTAACCTCTTCTTATAATATCATGTGAGAAGCAGGTCCATGCCTAGTTTTTTTAAACATATTTCCAGTTTTACCAGCAATTTTTGCCAAATGAGTTATGACACCAAAAGTCTGAATCTTTATGTTCATCAAAGATGAAATTACTATGGCCATTTACTACAACTTATTGTGTGCTTAATCTATTCCACTAATACACCACTCTATTTTTTAGCCAGTATCAGATTGTTTTGGTGAATAACACTTTGTAATATAGTTTGAAATCTGGTACTGCTAGGTTGTCTTCCTTCACATTTATTTCCATTGATTTCCTTGATAATCTTTCCCTTTTGTTCTTCCAGATGAATACTGTTATTATTTTTCCAGAACTATGAGATATTTCTTTGCTAATTTGATTGGTATGACACTGAATGAGAAATTAATTTAGAAAGATTTGTCATTTTTATTGTATTGCCTTGGTCTACTCATGAGCAATCAATATTTCTCCAATTATTTAGATTTGTCTTTATTTGTGTGAAATGGGTTGTGTAATGATGTTCATATTGTCCTTGCTTTTATCTGGGCAGGTAGAACTCCAAGTTTTTTTAGGTTGTTTTGTTTTATGTTTTGCTTTTTGGAAGGGAAAAGGTAGGGCAATTGGGGTTAAATGATTTCCCCAAGGTCACATGACTAGTTTGTGTGTTTGTGTGTATGAAATATCTGAGGTCAAATTTGAACTCAGGTCCTCCTGTCCCCAGTGCTGGTGCTTTATTCACTGTGCCACCTAGCCGCCCCCAAGGTTTTTATGTTGTTTTCCATTATTTTCTCTTTCTACCTCTTCCTTTCAAATTTTGTTGATAGTTTGTAGAAATGCTAATGATTTATTTGGATTTATTTGAAGTCCTGTAACTTTGTTAAACAAAAGGAGACGTGAAATATTTCCTGGATAAGACCTGTTCTATCAGCATTCACCACTGGAACTAGAAATGAGAGAGGTTTTTCTCTTCATGTTACTGTAGTGATCATGGACTAGGAAACACCATACTGGGAACAATGTAAATTTAAACAACATTTTTGTCCTTTTTTTGTAGATTTAGCCTTATTTACATCATTTAGTTGAAAGAAATCACTGGATCAGTTTCCTGTTATTTCCAGTTATTTATAAAGGAGATAAAGTATGGTTATATATGCATTTAGGTATATATTTTTATAGTTAGCTATAATTATATAGCTAGATAAGAGATAACTGTGTGATGGGGACTAACAGTTGAACTAGGAGGTAGGAAGCCCTGAATTCAAATCTACCTCTCAAACAGACTGTCTGTGTCACCTGTGGCAAGTAACTGGACACCTCAGTATAATAATCTACCCTTTACACCAGTTTTAGAATAATTGCTATTCTGTGTTGTGAGAGGAATATTCTTCTCTGAAATGTTACTACATCATTGAAACTCAAGGTCAAGTTTAAAAAAATCTCTGTCTGTATTTAAGATCTATGTCGATATATACATGGGTTATGTAAATAAGTAAATATTTAACTTTTCTTTCCTTAGAGTTACTTATAAGGATTAAGGATTTAGATTTTATTACCAGGTCCATTATATACTAAACAAAATACTTCACATATATTACTCATTGAAATATAATTCTTTGTTTATTAAAACATCCTATATTTGAAGGTAAAACTTAAATGTGGGGAACAAGTTTTCTGTAGTTTAAAATTAATATTAAAGCTTCACTGGCCTCTTCTTTTAATGGGTGACTCACTGCCAACAATAAAACTGTCTACAATCTCTCATGAGGAATAATATTACCTAATCATGCCCATAAAGGAAGTTCTCCAAGTGGGACACTCTCTAATAGAACTTATAATTCTCAGCTTATTTTTCCCTTTAGAGCTTTGATGCATTTTTAAAATTTGCTGTAAAGAGTAGACTGTAGTTTTTCATTCTGTCTTTAGAACTACAGTAAATGAACCACTGACTTTGGCTATGTTACCCATGGGACATTTGGCTTTTTTTAAAAAAGGAAGAAAACATATTAAGTAGAAATTTCCACATGTTTCCTATTGAAATACCATTTGGGTTTTATATATTGAGCTCTCTCAATGGTGAGGAAAACTAGAAGAGCAGTTATTGAGTTAAGCAGACACTAGAGAAAAATGTAATCCAGCTTTATTGAAAACTGAGAAATTTGATATTTTTTCTTCTTTAAGGAGTTGGGGGGGGATTAAAAAGTTTATTGATCACCTTTTCACCTTTATCGTGAAAAAACAGGAAATGATAGCAACATGATATTTTTTTGCCCCTTTGAAATATGTAGTTCCCACAGAAAATGTGCAGTTTGTGAGTGCGCAATTTGTTCTGTTTCCTTTTTAATGGATTTGAACTTACTTTGCTGATAACTCGTACATTTCAGTTGATTAACATCTTTATAATGTTTTATTAAATGTGATCCTAATACTGTATCAACTTATTTAAGGTGCTCAAAAATTTATTCTGTATCATCTTTATATGGTTCCTTATTTATAGAAGTCATAATGATACTAGAGCAGAATTTAAGCTTCTTCAGGAAATAGTGACATTTTTATTTATGTATCCACAACATGTAGCACAGCACTATGCACACAGAAGGAACCTGATAAATATTTGCATTTCATTTATACAAAAAAGAGAAGAGAATTATATTTTAGATTAAAAGTAAAGGGGACTTTGAAACAATTCTGTTTAATGCCTAGGACACTTTATATATGAAGAAACTAAGGCAGAGAGAGTTTAAATAACTATCTCAAGGTCACACATTAAATTAGAGAAAAATCTATTACCTGAAAACCCAGGTCTCCAGTCTTCCAGTACAGTTTTGCTAGGGTTCTGTGTTCAAACTTCTACATGCCACACTTTCATTGAGTGTCTTTGGCTAGTAGTTTATTTCCTGAAAATGCTTCATTTCCACAGAATGCCTTATAAATGAATGCTAAAATTAAGAGAAATGAACTAGTAGTAATATGTATGTTATATAATATGTATGTTAGAATTAGATTTTATCATTGTCTCATGTGATTGAGATAAATACCTAAAAACAATAAAACACACACACACACACACACACACACACCTGTGCAGATGTTGAATCTAGTTCACACTAAATCTCACTTTTTCAAGTTTTTCATTAAGTGCTTTTCTCTTAAAACCCCCAAAGAACTTGGTGAATAGGACTTTTAGGTGAAAAGAAAGATGCATAATCTAACTTTATGGAGCACAATATAATACAGGGCAGATCTCAAAGAAAATATCATTCTTTGCATAGGAACATATGATGACTACATCAAGAGAAAGGCAATAGGAATGGAGAATGGGCAATCAATTTTTTTTTCCAATATCTCTTTTTCTACTTTATCTCTTTGTCTGTAGGTTACTCTGTTAGAGATTAGGACTGGTAGGAAGTACCTTCTCAAACTCCATTTCTATTCTGGCTCCTTTTTGTCTTTGATTTCTAGCCCATATCTCAGTTTTATAGACTTCCAATGCAAAAACAGTACAGCCTCTCAGTGATTCTATTAGATATTGGTATCAAGGAGGAAAAGAAATCAATTAATCTTCCCCTTGAGGAAATTTATGTTGGTTTTTAGAACTAGCTTTGAGAAAGTTGAATATCCAACCCCAGAACCAATGCACACAGACACAGACACACAGACAGACAGACACACACCCCTCTAAGGATAATAGAAATTGTGTCCTTTTTAAAAAATACTATTTTAGCAGACTTTTCTTTTTTTTGATGCAGGAAATTTACCAGTGAAGATATTTCCTGTGTCAATGTGGATCTCAACGCAAATCATCACCTGATTTATAACTTACACATTTAGTTTCCTGGATCTTCAAGAGGTTAAATGACATGAGTAGGGACAAAAGACCAATTAGTCTCAGAGGTAGAAACTGAAAGCAGCTTCTTATAACTCTAACACTAACTTTCTATTCACTACAAACTTTGCTTTCTTTTCATTTGATTCTCCTTGGTAGCATTTTACTATGATGGATATCAATATTTTAAATGATTTGTGTAATGCAAAGTTTAGCCCAATGATATATTTATTTGTCATATTAATTTATTTACTCTAATCTATATCACTTTTTATTTTCTCTTTCTACCCAACCATATATTGCCCACAAATTTCAATTGCATATTCATATGATGCCGTGGATAGAGTGCTGGGCTAGTCATGAAGACTCATCTTTGTGAGTTCAAATCTGCATCAGACAATTATTACTTGTTACACTAGATGTGTCACTTAACCCCATTTGCATAAGTTTCTTCATCTGTAAAATTATCTAGAGAGAGAAATAGCAAAGAAATCCAGTATCTCTGCCAAGAAGACCCCAAATGGGGTCAGAAAGAGTTGGACATGACTGCAATGACTGAATAACAAATCCATAAGATTAAAGAGTTTGATATATAAACAATAATCTTTTTGCTCCCTTAACTTTTTTTTACCAAGCTCCCTGGAGAAACTGGCAATCTATAATTTGGATATATCTATATATGATCTATCTATCTATCTTTCTATCTATCTATCCATCTATAGGTCTGTCTCTCTGTCTTATGTATGTATATATGTATGTATACATAGCTATATTTATCTAACTATCAATCTATCCATAACATAGCTGTTTTTTTTCATTATATGGGATGTTGTAGGACAGACCGTATTCAGTCATTTGTAATAGTTCAGGTCAGATACTGGAATGAAATGATACACTCAGAGACCATCAAGCAGTTATCTAAAGGAAGTTTGCTTAGCCTTAGCATAGAGAGAATGTTCAGCAAAGATATTGATAGACATCCCCCACCTCATTTCCATATAGAAACTCTGGTCATGAGGGTGTGATAACTCCAGTCAGTTTCATATCTATTAATTCAGATGCAGAGGTTTCCTTGTGGTCTGGTCTCTTATTCTCTTGAGCAACTTAGGATCCTAGTCAAAGACTGAAATATACCTCCTCCCAAAAAAATAAGTCTGAAGGAATGACAAAAAAAAAAAATAAACCAAGCCAACACAATAGGGAATCAAGTAAACATTTATTTAAACACATTTTCTAGTGACATCCTCATTTTTTTTTCTCTTGTGGGGCTGACCTGAGCTTTTCTAAGGTTGTCTGAAGAGTGAAGACACTAGGCAGGTCCTATGAAACAGGAAAACCATTCAGCATGGACCTACCTTTTTATGTTTGTAATCCAATGACTTAGTCAAATTCACAGAGGCTCACCACTGGAGGTCATAGTTGAGTCATTGTATGATCTATAAATTCATTGATTTTACTGTTGAAAAACTGACTTTAATACAAGTAACAGCTCACAACAAACATCAGACTAAGCATACCTGAAAACATTTAAAACTGATTAATTACATGTCACTTTCAAATGTTATAGTTTGAATGTTAATAGAAATGAAGTCTATATCCTTCAAACTTGATAATATGGTGCTAGCTCTGGCAAATTTTGTCACTGATTTGAATATTGTATTCTACTTCCTTTTAGTATTGAATTTAAATAACGGTGATATCATTTATTTTACTCTGTTATCTTCTCTTTGGATTGCTTGATACAACTTAGTCAAATTTTTCTTGGAAACATCCATATTTGTCATTCCTTATGACAAATATATATTTTAACATGAATACAAAATGTTTTTATGGGTGGCTAGGTGGCACAGTGAATAGAGCACCAGCCCTGGGGTCAGGAGGACCTGAGTTTAAATCTGACCTCAGACACTTAACGCTTATTGGCCATGTGACCTTGGGCAAGTCACTTAACCCCAAATTCCCTACCCTCCCCCCTCCAAAATAAAAAAAAAAATGTTTTT
This sequence comes from Petaurus breviceps papuanus, assembly GCF_028583685.1. Taxonomy (NCBI): domain Eukaryota; kingdom Metazoa; phylum Chordata; class Mammalia; order Diprotodontia; family Petauridae; genus Petaurus; species Petaurus breviceps. Next base: position 6,127,548 of record NW_027187278.1, on the reverse strand, counting down.
ACATTACCATTTTCAGCCACACTTAGTCATTGAACACATTTATTTCCATTTATACACACACATATACACATGGACCTAAATACATAAGCATATACATACATATGTATAAGGGGATATATGTGTGTGTGTGTGTAAAGTCTTTTCCTTCTGTCAATTTCAACCTGTTAGTCTAAATCCAATGGTGTGATCTTTGGATTTAATTCTAAGGGAATAAACAATTTAGCAGCCTTTCTTAAATATTTTCAAATTATTTTCCATAACAGTTGAATAAATCATAGTTCTACCGTCAGCAGTTAGAGTACCTGTGTCCCCACAGCCCCTCCAACAATGTGTAAACAATTTATTATCTTAGTTGTGACATATATAACTGTCATAACTCTGGTAAAGTTATGTACCTTTTCTGGATCTTTGTTTCTTTATCTGTAAAGATGAATTTGGATTGGATCTTAAGACCTTTAATATCCCTTCTATCTCAGAATCTCTCATGATATTATCTCCATTGCAAAATTATTCACAAGGATGAAATCATGACTCCTTGAAGTTTTATAGAAATGCCTGCATTTCAAGTGATGACTTCAAAAGTGCAGCAAGACAAACGTAGACAATGAAGTTATATGGTTCATAAATATTTAGTAATTAATTTGTTATTTATCTTGTATTTAAGGTGATTGTTCACTGATATAGAGTCTAGTGGGGATGTGTTTCAATAAGAATCACATCATTGTTATTTTGCTATATTCCCTGGCCTCATTGTTGAGAAGCCGGATTTCCTCTATATTACATCTCCCTAAAAAGGAAAACCACAACAATGACAACAACATTGTGTGACTAGTTATAATATGTCAGTAGTTTCAATTTCACATGTAATTTTTAAATTTTATTAATCAATATACCTTGTAGGTAATACTGATAAAGTGGTTTGAAAGAAAAAAAATCAGAGGTGGCATCTTGGTCAGTCCAAGTCACAAAAGCATGAAATGTTGAGCATGGTTTTACCTAGGATTTTATATCATAATGATATCACACTGTTTGAAATCTTTTAAATCATGCATTTTTATATTTAGATTTGGTCTATGAGCACATCATCTAATAGTGCAATAGTTGTGAAGTAGAGTTTAATGAGATTTCAGCTCATATTAGTGAAATGAAATAATATGGCTGTATACAAGGCTTTTCCAGATTTTGTTGGTTTCAAAAAACAAGTCCTTATTGAGAAGCTAATATGTGCACAGTCCTCTTAAAGGTGCTTTACATAATCTCAAACTTAAAATGATTTGCTAGTATCTTGCCATTGTGTTTTCAGTTCTTCAGGTCTCATGGAGCAAAATGAAAGAACAAGAGGCACTGTAGATATCACAGGCAAAGTCAAGTTCATTACCAAAACTCATTATCTTAATCCAGAGCAAACAAGGTGAAATCCAATCCAATTACTCATTCACAAAACTGACACATGTAAAGGAGAACAGATCTGGTGCCATTTCAATTCAATAAATCTTTATTAAATGCCTACCAATCTAAGTCACTGTTATATATGCTTGGAATATGAAAGATGGATAATGATACAGTCTATGCCCTGAAAGATTCTACCATAATGCCATATTCTCCCATAATGAATTAGGAACTTGAGGGGAATAAGATATGCATGTAAAAAAGGATGATATAAAGCAGAATCAGATGAGAGCAAAAAATAGGACTAGGAAAAATGTTCTAAAAGCACTTTACCTGTTTTATTTTAGTTAATGGGCTTGGAGAAGATTTGAAGGAGGAAGTAGCCCCTGAGATATGGCTTGAAGGAAAATGAGAATTTAAATGGAAAGAGTAATGGAGAGAGTAGTTTATAGACATAGAAATGTGTAACTCAAATGAAGAGAGCTATCCAAGAGGGCAGGATGAGATTAAGAAATTACTCGTTTACTTTAACCAAATAACACAATTCATAATGATTTAAATAAAAGAAATTCTATTGGAAAGATAATTTGGAGCATAATTTCAGAAGACCTTGAAAAGAAAGGTAGAGTTTTTTTTTATCCCATTGGCAGTTGTGAACTATGGAATTTTTTCATGGGGGAGGGACGCACAGGATGTGGGTTAATGGCTAATTCATACATTGAAATGATTTGGGCAGCTACGTGAAGGACAGAAGGCAGAAGACAAAGACAAGGAGCAGAAGGCCTGATGAGTAATGTAAAAACACAAGGAAGGATAATGAGAGTCTCAATCAAGGTGGTGGCACTATGATTGTAGAGGAAGGAAGACATGAGAGGAGATAGACTTGACAAGTTTGGCAGCTGACTGGATATAAGGCATGAGAATGAGAGTCAAATCAAAGGAGCTTCTCCCGTAGGATCCTATGTTTTACCTTCCTAGCTTCAGTGACCTTTTAAATAGTTGTTTCTCTTTACTTCTTGCTTGCTACCCTATAAAGCATTTTTGATATTACTAAAACAATGATATATCCTATCTTGTGAGCAGCCATGTAGGATTTGGTTGTGTCTAAAGTAAATAAATTCCTTTCCAAAACATTCTAGATAATATGCATAGAGACAGAGAGGCAAATACCATATTTTTCTTCTTGAGAAAAATCCAAGGCAAAAACGCACCCATAGAAATCTAGTGAAGGGAAAGGGGGGAATTTTGAAACCTCATAGTTTATTTCCTTTAGATATTCTTGTTATTTAGTGACTAAGCTCAATTGTCTATGTAACTGAATGAGTAGAATTATTGTCAATTACTCTTAATTTGACACATTGGGAGAAAGCTCCCATCATGGTGGCTCAGTTATAATTTTGGGTGGAGACAAGTAAGATTGATCCCAAAACACCTTTTAAGTCATCAGAGAAATATCTTAAATGTTCCATCTGACTCTCTTTGTCAGAATCTTGCCATCATGAAAATGCACGCCTCTTCATAATTTCTCTCAGTGAGGAGGGGCTTAGGTTGATTAGATTGAATCTTATGTATCACTGTTAATTGTGATCTGAATGACTTAGATCATCTCTAAGATGGACTCCACAGGTGAACAATACCTTATACAACTAAATTTAACACAATTTAAAATTTCTTTTTAATTATCCATTAAACACATATTATTCACAAAGCATTATATTAGGGACTAGGAATAAAATAGCAAAACCAGGCTCTATTTTCAATGACTTGATATTTGTCTTACATTTTCCAGTTTTCTGACTCTTAGCTAGACATAAACCGCAGCAACACAGATTCCAGAGACAGAATTATGTTATTTTCCACCTTTATATACTCAGCCTTGAACTGGGCTACACTGTCCTACAAATAATAGACAGTAAGATGTCCAGGCATATTGCAGTGACAGCAATATGCAACACTGAGGGAAAACTCATAACCCCCATTACCAAAATGATGAGTGTTTCTCAGAGTCATGTCACCTCCCCTCTCTTCAATTTTCTACAAAGTGAATATTGTAAAGAATCCATAGAACAAACCAAGTTACACTAGCTCTGAAGGTAGTACAAAGACTGTTTAAACACCTACTCGGTCCCTAAACAAACTGTAGAAAAATCCTATAAATTCCTATCTCAGCTGTGTTCTTAGATCCTCAAATCTCTTACTAAAGTCTGCAAACTCTAACTGCCAGGACGTGATGACCTGTGCTATGCTAGGAGCATGCTGAGGAGAAAGGGGATGATCTAAAAGGCATTGTCAAAGAAACAACTATCACCACACTAGTGATACATATCCTTCATTAACAAAACCATTCAATTTTCTTCTGTTTAAGACCACAGGGGAATTGGTAGTTTAGTTTAGCAAGCAAACCTTCCTCCATATATTTCAAGGGAACAGAGACATAGACATATTAGGAAGGTCATCAATGATTCCAGGGCTTTTTAGGCAAATATATTTTTTTTTTATAAAAGATCTGTTTCTGTCCCTTTGTCTCTGTCTCTGTCTCTCTGTATTTCTTCTACCTGACTGTCTGTCTCTCTCTGTCTCCCCCCACCCATCCTTATCTTTTTCTCCCTCTGAATAGATAAGTGTACAACAGCAATATAAAATGCCTACTTTTTAGAACAATTAGGGATGGTGTTATGATACCTTCAGCTTTATTACTTTCTTTGTCACTTTCAGAAAGACCCAAGAGTCAATTTTTTTCTGTCCCAGATTCTTAGCCTAATCTAATTGTCTTGTCTTACTTATTAGAATTATTCAATTAAAAATTATATATCATCTCTCTCTCTCTCTGTCTCTCTCTGTCTCTCTGTCTATCTCTCTGCCTCTCTCTCTCTCTCTGTCTCTCTCTGTCTCTCTGTCTCTCTGTCTCTCTCTCTCTCTCTGTCTCTCTGTCTCTCTGTCTCTCTCTCTGTCTCTCTCTCTGTCTCTCTCTCTGTCTCTCTCTGTCTCT
>NW_027187278.1:5975689-6123070 GCF_028583685.1 Petaurus breviceps papuanus | reverse complement strand
CTCTCTCTCTCTCTCTCTCTCTCTCTCTCTCTGTCTCTCTCTCTCCTAACTATTCAAAGTGTAGCAGAAAGAATACTAGACCTAAACAAAGACCATTATTTCAATACTGAGCCCAATAGTTGCTAGCATGGTACAACTAGGAAAATCATTACCTCTCTGAGCCTGTTTGTTCATTTGCAAAATATGCAAAATAGTGCTCTCCTGACTTCACAATGTAGTTGTAGAAAACTGTTTTTTAATCATTAAATGACAAATAAATGTGATTTTTCCCTCCACAATAGATTAGTCATTTAAATGTGATTTCCCCCCCAGAAGGAAATTAAACTATTAACTAAAAACAAAGGAAACCAACAAAAAGGTCACACATTTGGTTATCTAAAACTTAAGCTATTTTCCTTCTTTAGCATTTTGAGTTGTAAATCTAAGGTATTAAATTATTGGGTCAAATGAAAATACTCACATAGTTCATATCCATGCAAATAATATCCCCAAGTAAGGCAGCAATAGTACATTTATGACCTGGTAGGCAGGATGAAAAGAAGCTATTTATTTCTTTTGTTTGCATTAAAAAATCAAGTTACTGTTAATTTGCATGTGATTTTAGGTAAACAAATACATCACAGTGAGACAATCCAACACACAGGTAAGATCTCCTCAATAGCAATAATGTGTATCTGAGTTATTATGGGGGGGGGGCGTTCTAAAAATATAAGATAATAAAAGGCAAATCTTCAGCTTTGAAATTCCTTGAGTTGTTTTACAGAAAAGACACTAGTAATGTGTATTCTTCAATGAAGAAATAACATTATAAAGTAGGTCTGTGGCTGTGTTTTTTGAGGTTCACTGAAGAGAAAAATCATGAGGATTAAGATGAAGGGAAATACAATACCAAGGATTCAGCAGGCAATGCACTACCTGCCAACATAAAATAAGGGAATTGTTATGTACAACAGCACCTTATTCATCACCAATGAAGTATTGTTTAATGACTGTACCTGCTGTTAATTGAAGTGACATCAGGAACAGGAAATTAAGTGAAATCATAGAGCTAAGCAAGTTTTACTGAAAGGGAAGTACAAATCTCATGATGAGGCACAAGCTGGATACTTTTAAATTAGTTGTTTACTAGGATCTTGGAATTTCTCAAAAGTCTTTTTTTTTCTAAGCAATTGGGGTTAAGTAACTTGCTCAAGGTTACATAGCCAGGTGTTTCTGGGTGTGGTGCTAGGTATCTGAGCCCAGATTCGATCCCCAGGTCAACCCGACACTGGGGCCGGTGCTCTTACTTGCTGAGCCAGCTGGCTACCCCCAAAAGTCTTTTCAATGACTATATAAATAAGGCTTTAAAATATTATTAATATGATTTTTCATAATTGTAGTTTTCCTTGTGTTGAACAAACCAGGAATTCCTGGTATAAATCCAACCTGGTCATAGTATACAATCATAATAATATATTTGCTAAGGTTTGAGATTTTTGCATTAATGTTCATTTGGAAAACTGTGCATACTTTTTAAATACTTCTGTTTTTTCCATTGTATGAAGACCTTATTTATATGATAGAAAGAAATTGGAGGAACCCCTTCCTTTCTTCTTGCTGACAAACTTCAAGGCCCTTGAGAACCAGGAATTTTTGCCTTTTACTTTGTCACTAGAGATTAGCATAGTACCTGGTGCAAAATCCTTATTTGCTCATGGACTGAATGACAATTATTTTTTTCCCCTCACAAGACTTTTTTTTTGGGGGGGGAAGAAAAGGCATTTGAGGTTAACTGACTTGCCCATGGTCACACAGCTAGTAAATGAGTTAAGTGTCTGAGGCTGAATGTGAACTCAGGTCCTCCTGACTCCAGAAATGGTACCTAGCTGCCCCATCCCTCATAAGTCTTAAAACTGTGATAGAGTGACTAGATAGAATTATATGCTGCCACACTATGTGGCAGTGTATTCTTTTCCATCTTCTATCTGATACAAATTTACATTTGTAAAGTAAGTGTTTTTGAAATGTCATATATTCTTCCTTATAAACAATTAGAATTACGACTAGTAATTGTGTTTCAGACCTCACTGCTTCTCATGTGTATTAATGAAGTTAGTGTCTACTAGTTGCTTCCTTATTCAACCCCCTCCAGACAGCTGCCAATGAAATATTTCTATTACCAATATCTCACTACATCACTTTCCTTGTCATACATAAGTCGTCAGTGCCCCCCCCCCTTTTTCTTTTGCAGAAGAGCAGAATGAAGGTAAGGGAAGTGAAGTGACATTAATGTTGTGTAGATATTTTTACAGATGAGATTTGAACCTGAGGTTTTTATTTATAGCCCTGTGTCACGATACATGAGACTGCTAAATTTTATGAAGGGCAAGTCAATTAACAATCCTCTGAACCTAATAATTGGAAATGTGCCATGTTAGGTTCTGAGGACTGTGCATATAAGAATTATCATCACCACATATGTGTGTGTGGTTGATAGAAACATTATATTCTCTTATGTGAATATTTTCATTGGCAATGCTGAGAAACTGACGGAATCTCTTCAGATAATGACATCTTGAACATTGTATTTACCACAGTTGAGAGAATTATATAGCTATGGCTAAATTGAGAGTGAAGAGGGGAGTAGGGTAACAGTTTCTTCTTAATTATTATGGGAAAATTGAATTTTTCTTAGAATGCAGATGGAAATAAGCATTGCTTTTAGTTAGGGAGCTGATTATTCTACCTATGTTCTCTTCTGGCCTATTTGATCTTTCTTTCTGTTCTCTCATCTTTTTTGTTTCATTTTAAAATTTTATTTCAGAATACTTGTATCAGAAAGAAGAGGGAAAAGAAGTCATAGGGTGACAGTGTATAATTCTGTCTAGTCACATTTTCACAAATGTTTTAAGACTTGTGGGGGGGAAATAATGGTCATTCAGTCAGTGAGTAAATAAGGATTTTACAGCAGGTGGTATACTAATCATTGGTGATACAAAAAAGGCAAAAATCCCTTGATCTCAAGGAACCTGTAATCTTGTAGTTAAAAAAAGTAAGGGCTCTTACAGTTTCTTTCTATCATATAAATGAGATTTGATACAAAGACAAAAATAGTAGTATTTGAAAAATTATGCATGATCTTTAAAATGAACATTGATGAAAAAATTCAAGCATTATCAAATATAATAATATATTGTCATGATTATATACTATGACAGGGTTGGATTTATACCATTAATTCTTGGCTTATTCAACATAAGACAAGCTACAATTATGAAAAAAAATGTATTAATAATATTTTTCAAAGTCCTGATTATATGGTTATTGAAAAGGCTTTTCAGAAAGTACGAGTTCCTTTCCTGTTAAAGACACTAGGAAGCAAAAGAATAAGTGGACCTTTATATAATAAACATTATATATCTAAAATCAAGAGCAAACACTGTAGATAATAGAGAAAAGTTAGAAGATTTTAGATGAGATGAAGGTAAAGGATGAAATGTCCTTTATCAATACTATTATTTAACATAGTCAGATATGCTAGCAATGTCAATAAGGCAAGAAAGACAAATTGAAGAATTAAACATAGGGGAAAAACAAATTATATATGGATATATATATATACAGATATATCCATGTATATATGTATATGTGTATACATGTATGTGTATATACACATTTATATTTAAAATATGTTTATTCTCCTAGGCAGTCCTAAAATCTAACCAGAAATTTAATTCAATTAAATGATTAAGTAGTTCAAGAAAGTTGTTGCATATAAAACAAATACATATAAACAATTTGCATTCTAGTATATGAATAGCAAAATGAAAGGTTGAGGCAATATGATGGGACTGTCTTGTAATTCCACTTACCTACTATAGCTTTGGGTTCTGACTGGGAAATTCCAAAGTATTCTTAAAGGTCTCAATGTGAGAAGAGAGTTAAGTGATTTGCCCAGGTTCATGCAGCTAGGAAACACCTAAAAACTCATCTTCTTGACTTCAGGGCCAGTGCTCTATTGGCTATGCTACCTAGCTGCCCCTCAGCAACAACAACATCAACTTCAAAAACATCAATGGATTACCATTGGGAAAATTTGAAGTATTCTTAATTGTCACAATGTTTTCCCTGAATTAAAAGTCCATCTTTTCAACAACTGTGTTCTTGCAATGATACTGTGGTTTTTTGATTCATGAAATGCTCTCCAAAGAATTAAAGTTGAAGGCCAACCAGTGGGCAATGGAGTAATGAACATTGTGCATAGTCATGCTACAAAAGAGTAAAAAGAAAGAATTTTGTGGAATAAATGTTACAAGTAGCACTATATATATATATATATATATATATATATGTATATATATATATATATACACACACACACACACACATGAAATGAATCCATCAAATGGAAGGTTTAGCTGATGGACAGCCTATAAGTTCTTCTTATATATTTGCAATATAAAAAATTCAGTATGAACTCTAATGTTTAGGTAAAAATCCTGTGAAAGGTCTACGGGTGTGTGTAAATAAGAGTCACATTAGAGAGGCTGGCATGAATTATCTTTGGTTTACCATTGAAAGGAATGCCCAAATTGACAAAAGTAAAGATATTTCAATGGATTCTGATAGCCTAATTATTTATCATTTTGTTGAATCTATATAGTTATCCCAGTGAGTGTTGATTAGGATCTGCAGGTGCAGGTGGGAATTCAAAGTAGGCTGGACTTAAGGAAAATTTTATAGCTGGTGCTGCCATCTTGTTTTTCCTGCTATCAGATACACTCTGCTAACCCTGATCTCCTTTATATAAATTGTAATGTTACATTAAGAAGGAATTTGAGTTAACAAATTATCTTTTCCTAGAACACTTGCATTTTAAGCTAAAATTGTATTTTAACCTCGCCTTCAATTATATAGATATTTTTTCTTAGTTTAAGGAATTTCAAGAAGCACCAGTATAGAAGGGGGATTTTGCTGAGTCTAAGGAGAATGAGATATAAAAACCCACATAAGAAGCAACAGTCTTATCCTCACAGACCTTAACCCAAACTGTGTGCCCTTGTTTATCCCTGACCCCTTTGGTTTGGTGTTATTTTTTTCCTCTTAAGGCTATATTTAAATAGATTAGGAGAAAAGCAAGATTTGGATAGCAGAGCATTTCAGATTTAAGATTATTAACAACATGACTAATAAATAATAGAAAGATGCTAATAACAAATAGAGTATTTCTGAATCATGTGCCACAATGCTCAGAAAATGAAAACTAGGTCTTGGTTCACTGGGTCACACAGCTAGACTTTCTGAAAGGTGAAATAGGTATTCACTGAGTAAAAGCATGTTACAATGGCTTTCACAGCTCTTTCAAATGAAAATGAACATGACTTTCAGTGAATGTTCTCCTGGAAGAGAAAAAAAAAAATAAATGGGACAGTAATTGTTGGTTTCCCAAATGAATCACCTTTGCAGGCTGTAATACATTGAACATATTCCGCCCCTGGTGATTAAATTAATCGTGTATTTTAAATATAAGTGCTTTCTGACTGCAGTAAGCTTTAGTCATTTAACATGTGCAAAGGCAAGTTCTTTAGATTAAGAGAAGCTATGAGGAGAAAAAAAACTCTCCATAACATCCCTTTTTATATTTGAGATTAGTTTTACTTTAAATGTACTTCTGCCAGACTTTCTAGTGGAACATTTAAGTATTTACATTTGTGGAGCTATGCAAATGATTTCATGTCTCTGAGACTTTTAGAACACAGCACCATGACAGGGAGATAAAGAACTTATTTATAGCTTTATATTTTGATGGATCTGTTGATTACATCTTTTCAGGATGTCCCAAAATTCTTAGTGTCATTATTTTTTTGCCTTTTGGTGGGGGGAAGTCAGGGCAACTGGGGTTAAGTGACTTGCCCAAGGTCACATGACTATTAAGTGTTTGAGATTTTATTTGAACTCAGGTCCTCCTGACACCAGGACCAGTGCTCTTTTTACTGTGCCACCTAGCTGCCCCTCTTAGTGTCATTTTACACTTTAATCGTTTAAGAAATTACTAAGAATTTCATAGCAACCTATATTAAAATGAGAACTTTTAAGAATTTTTTAAAATCCATTTGCATGAAGAATTTTTCTAGAGGTGACAATATTTTAATAAAGGCTTTTTCAAAATGTATAACTAGATTTAAGATTTGGGGCATTTTAATTTTTTCTATGAAGAATGAAACCAAATTTTGATGTCATGGCTATCTTGATTTCTTTTTATTATCTCTTCTTCTTTATACGCATGCCACAGATATACCCACTTCTAGCAGATTTTGGTTTTCTTTTCCCCTTCCATTTCTCCAAATACAGTAAAATCCTTTAAGATACTCTACCTTGTTGTCATTTTTTGGCCTTCACTCTCAAAGAGGACAATGACATCAGGGAAGTGATACCGTGATGTTCAAGTAAACCTCATTTAATTGAGAGAGGCCGGTGCAAAATCACCAAACTCACGTTCTTTTCTTGTCTTGGTCTTCTCTAGTCTTCTCTTCATCTGAGTCCAGTGGCAAGATATAGATCAGTATGACTGGAGATAGCCTTGGATGCAGTGTGAGGCCTTGTGTTTTTTTAGATATTTGAAATACAACTTTATTATGATCTAAACGAAAAGGGAATGGGAATGACAGTAACAAACAAGATTTACCATTGAATATTGTGATGGGACTCCAGCAGTCTTATATTTGAAACTCAAGGGGGAGTAATCATGGTCCAAAACAGCTAAATACACAAGTCTGAAATATCAATTATATTTTTTAAACTGCTACATTCACTCTGAAACACACTCATTTCCTTCAGCATCCCAAAGATTAAGCACATGTTCTTCTCAACTATATAATAAAGTGGGGAACACACTACACTGCTGGCACCACAGGACAGTTGTCTATAAAACCAGACGTCTGATGCTGGGTTCTAGCTTCATTCCCTTACAGGTCATCATCTTCATCAGGGATTAGAGTTGTCTCCGCAATCTGTAAATCCTGCTCATATTGTGCTGCCAATGTTGAGTCCATAACAACCCCTGGAGGTGCAATAGCAAGCATGGCAATGAACTCCAAATTAGGCTCTCCAAAAAGTTTTTATCAAGCCAAAGGAAGGGCTGCTCAAAGTTGTAGTTACTTTTGCCTGAGATGTCTTAGTACTGGAGATTCTTCTTCCTATGGAAGACAAGTGATTTCACATTGACTTTTCTGTCCTTAATATCCACTTTGTTGCCATACAAAACTATAGGAATATTTTTGCAGACTCATACCAGATCTGTGTGCCAGTTAGGTACATTCTTGTAAGTAACTTGATGTTACATCAAACATTATAACGACACACTGACTTTGGCTGTAAAAACTCTCTCTCAGACCACCAAATTTCTCTTGGCCAGCTGTATCCCACACTCTGAATTTAACATGGAAACATGTTATGGAACACAAGAAGCTGGACCTCAACACCCACAGTGGCTACATACTTCTCAAATTTGCCAGTCGGTGACATTTTACAAATGTGTTTTTTCCAGTACCTCCATCTCCAACTAATACAAGTTTGAACTGTATGTGGGGTTCTCTTTGGGAGGCCATCATGATGGTTCTTCCAGAAGTGTCTCCATCTCTACCTGACTGAGACCTTGTATTTTTTAAGCTAAGATCTTTAATACATATCAGTTTGATCTGAAGTACACTTTAGGAGAATCACCTTGGCATCTGTGTGATGGATTAATTAGAAAGGGGAGAAAAAGTCCTGCATTTAGGAGGTTATGGCAATAACCCAGACAGGAAAATAAAAGGAGAGCTTAAGGAGGTTGGAAGTTGTCAGAGAAACAAATAAAGACAACAAAATTTGACCACTGACTGGGATAGGTGGAATAATATTAAGGAGATTAAGATGATATCAAGGCTGTAAACCTGGGTAACTGGTGATGTTCATAAATAGATAGATAGACAGAAAGAAAGATAGGTAGATGATAGATAGATAGATAGATAGATAGATAGATAGATAGATAGATAGATAGATAGATAGATAGATAGGTAGATAGATAAAAGGGCATTTGAAAGAGAGGTGAATTTGAGGGAAATATAATGTAGTGTCTCACCCAAAAGGAAAAAGAAGGTGATGGTGGGGCTGTTATTCCTGGCTAACTTCCACAGAACTCCTTCAGAAAGGCAACTGCCCTAACCACCAGGTGATCTATGAGACAAAGAGTAGATATACTTTTGGGAGTTGGGGTGCAGGCACTGAGTCTCCCAATGGCATCACTATAGCTATTGTTGAAAGTTCCCAGGCGGTAATTAGGTGATGACTGCCTTGAAAGGCCATATTCTGACTCAGAAGGGGGAAGCTGGGAGCTTGCAAATCAGAGGGAAGGAGTCCAGGAACAAAGAGGGAGGGTTAAGACTGAGTTTATTAGAGTCAAGCCCCACAATTGAATGGAGTGATACTAATCTTCCAAAACTTTAATTGATATCACGTATCCCTTGGGGTTGAGCAGATCCTTACTTTGGAGAACACTGATATAAATGATATTATATAACAATGATTCAAAAAACACTGTGTCACAAGCATTACTTAACCAAAATCTCCCAGGTCATTTCTAGTTCTAAAAATTCTATGGATTCTTGGTGTATCAGTACAACAGTAAAGAGAATTCAGTTCATAAGCAGAAAGAAATATGTGTGGAGTAGTGTTAATAAACATTTAATAAGCTACTATAGGACAGCTAAATAGCACAGAGTATAGAGTGCCAGACACAAAGTCAGGAAGACTCATCTTCATGAATTCAAATCTGGCCTCAGACAAACAATAGCTGTGTGGCCCTGGGCAAGTAACCCTAAGTTGTTTGCCTTAGCTCCCCACAACCCCAGCATACATTTCATACTATTCTGAGGCACCTAAATCTAATATCCAAACATAGTATTAAATATAATTCCCTCTAAAATAAAACTGTATTTTTTTCTTAACAGCTGAAGCACTGTAATTTAATGGATGGTTGTTCTAAACCAGAGATTCTTTACTTTTGTTTTTATCATGGACCTGGATGACATAGAAATAAAGACCATGGGACATTGGGCCCCTCTCAGAAACATAGTCACAATTCACATACACACACACACACACACACACACACACACACACTTAAAATTTATTGTTAAAGGAAATTAGAGGTTAGGGAAAATAAAGATGTAATTTTTTTTCACCCTTTCAAATTCATGAATCCTGAAAGAGGTTCATGTGTCCCAAATTAAAAACTTTGATCTAATTTAAAAGAGTGAGTGTCTTTTGATGTGAATATTAGCCTTTTTTTTGAAAGAACTGATTATTACAATGGCTTTACTTTTTCATTTCTACCCTACTCAATCTAGATGGAAAACCCTCTTTTCTTACTTTTCTCCAATTTTCTTCCTCCCTCCCTCCCTTCCTTCCTTCCTTCCTCTCTCCCTCCCTTCCTCCCTCCCTCCCTCCCTTCCTTCCTTCCTTCCTTCCTTCCTTCCTTCCTTCCTTCCTTCCTTCCTTCCTTCCTTCCTTCCTTCCTTCCTTCCTTCTTTCCTTCCTTCCTTCCTTCCTTCCTTCCTTCTCTCCTTCTCTCCTTTTCTCCTTCATTCCTTCCTCCTTTCTAGTTACGTAGCACCTAGTTTTGGTTTTCAAAGTTAAGAAAAAAATATATTTATATACTGGAAAATGTCCAGAGGAGGGTATCAAGGATAATGAAAGGCCTTGAAAACTTAGCATAAGAGAATTAATCAAAAGAATTGAAGATATTTTTTGGAAGAGAACATATGATGTGAAGAGGTAGTGGAATGGCTTATTTGAAGGAATATACTATGGAAGAAGAATTAGATTTATTCTATTTTATTCAAGGGTATAGAACTAAAAAAGTTCAATTCCAAATGATAGATTTTTGCTTGATATAAGAAGAAAATGATAAAAAAACCAAATTTACTAAACATTATTTATTTTTTAAATGGACTGCCTTAGGACATAGTAGTTCATCTTTCACTTGAGGGTTTATTCCTGAGAATATATTGTTAGGTAATGTGTTTCTAGAAAAGAAAAAAAACAGCTTATAAAGAAGGTAATACAGAGTTACATGTTTAAAAAATAATGGCTTTTTTAAAAAATGAAATGTATATGATGATCTTTAAAGCAAGATTATTTCTCATTAGAATTATTAGATTAAAGTCTTATGGGATAAATAAGCAGATCATTTCTTACTAAAAAAAGCAAATATGTCTATGGAAATATGTAAAAAATACAAAAGTATACATATTTTTATCATATATCCATTTAGAACTCACACTATCACCTCCTTGAATTGTCAACTTAAAGAAAATCATTTTTATTTTAATATTGGTCATTTAAAATTCAAGTTTTCAGGGATCACATGAAAATTGTGCAACAATTTGAACTTATTAGAGATCTTGATCTTAAGTTTTCTAATATTTTCATTGATATATTTCTTAAAAGCAATTGATCAATGACCTGAAAGTTTTACCTTAAACATGTTTCAACTATTTAGAAGTTTTTGAGAAACAGACATATAACTTGTATTTCTAAATGTGAGTCTAGATTATCACTTTACTTCCTTGTTTCTTTATTTGAATAATAATGAAAAGTTGGTTTCACTCAGACCCTATCTTCTTCCTCATTATTTTAGTCAATAGGTCGGGTTGGAGATATTGTTATGTATTCGATCACTGCCTTCTTATATTTATCCATTCTTTTAATTTGGTATTGAATTTAAACTTTATTACAATTCATTAATGGCTTGACTACATACTAATTTGGGAAATGGCCCCTACTTTGTTAAGAGTTATATATTATTTGTTAATATGTAGTCAAGTTCCTTTTATTTGTGATTTTGAATTCCCACTAGGACCAGTACCTTTCAACTGTATAACTAATACTTTGTTGGAAGAGAGAATTGGATGCTGTTGGAAACGTGAATACTTAAAATAATACAATTAGGTTTTTGACATTTATGGATACTGATAAAATACTTATACTGTCCATTAGTTATTCATCACTATCCCTACCAAACCAGTAAATTTCTTTATGATCCCACATCCCCTCCAAAATGCCCCTTTACCAATACCCCTTTACCCTGCTTGAGTATATCATTAGAAGTATGATGCAGCCTTTTCCTACTTACCATGAATTTTTGCAATGTTTTAGAAACAATGGTTTTAGAGATATCATATTTTGATATCTCCAGTTATCATGTTGCCAGGTAATACGAAGTATTCACAAGAAATGATGTAAAAGGAAAAAAAAACACAAGTTTATACAAAGATTTAATGTTGAAAGTACCATACCATTTCCTAAATTCAGTACAAATTTATCATTTTCCTCATTCAATACAAAGACCAAATCATTGGCCATCTAGTGTCTGATCCAGATGTTTATGAGTGTGTGTATGTAAATATGTATATACATATATATGTGTGTGTGTATGTATATGTATGTGTATACACACACACATATATGGACTAATCATCCAGCTTCACATAATAAACTGGATAATAGAAACTTTATAATTCTTTACTTTTTTTCTATAAAGATTGTATAATTGATTTCATAAATCATCACAGATTTGATTGATTAGTCTATGTAATTTTCTGAGACTTAATGAAAAAAAAACAACATAGTGATATCTACATACAGGAACACTTAGTCCACTTCAGCATTTACAGGAATAACCCATTTCCATCTGACTCTTTCTGACCTTTAAACCTTTATGGCATTAAACAACAGAATTGGCAAGAATAGAGGTCCTGCTTCATGTCTTGATTACAATTAAAGATCACAGACAATATGTCCATTAGTCTTTTGAATGGGGAAGAACACATTTAGCTATATTTCCTTCATTTAATTGAAGAACCTAAAATAATAATTTCTCAGTGTGTTATATTAGAAGTTATCTCAAAAAGCAAATTTTATAATAATGGATAAACCAGACTCAATAATCTCCATGGAAATCAATGTTAGAGGCTGTTCACTTGAAAGCTTTGCAGGATCATAACACAAGCTATCTCAAGGAATTTAAAATACAAAAATAATGAAAATAATATATGATATTAAAACCTCATAAGATCAATTAAGATAATGACAATAACCATTTAATCATATGCTTAATTTCTTATCTATATAAAACCTTTATGTCAATTATCTGCATTCATATTAAGGACCTCCTTGATGAAAATATAAGCAAGAAACAAATGAGTTTTCACCAGAATATCTCTACAACTGATATAGAATGTAGTTAGTAGAACCGTGAGAACATCATATACAGTAACAATAACATTGTTTAGGTACAACTTTGAGCAAGTAAATCATTTTGACTATTATAATAACCCAGATTAGCTACAAAGGAAATATGAAAGAAGAACCTATCTGCACCCAGTGAAAGAACTGACAAATATCTTGGATTACATATCCTTAGATTCTGATAAAATGATGAAAGTTACAGATATTATAAGACATTGTTCTCTTTATTTACAAAATGCTACCCCCCCAAAACCACAGAAATTTTCCAAGAATTCCATTAGTTCAGTAAATAGTAACACAATACATTAGTAGAAATATTTCTTGGTCTCCTCACAGTTTTGAACTTTTGGTTTTGTTTCCATCATGTATGACTCTTTGAGAACCCATTTAGGGTTTTCTTGGCAAAGACACATTAATGGTTTGTCATTTCCTTCTCAAGCTCATTTTACAAATGAAGGACTGAGACTAATAAGTTTAAATGATTTTCCCAAGGTCACATAGCTAATTCTCTGAGGGTATATTTGAATTCATGGAGATGAGTCTTCCTGACTTAAGGCTTGGTACTATAATCCACTGTACTATTTGCTGTCCTAATTTTGGTTCTGGGTACATGAAAATTATATGAGTAAAATTCTTCTGTTATGTTAGATTTCTCGAGTGCTGAGATGGGGAGATTGAGATCCTGTACTAGTATAGTCTTGCTATCAATTTCTTCCTGTAACTCACATTCTCTAAGAATTTGGGTGTTATATCACTTGGTACATATGTGTTTAGAATTTATATTACTTCTTAGTCTATGGTACCTTTTATCTCTTTTAACTAGAATTATTTTTGCTTTGTCTGAGATCAAGATTTCCACCTCTGTTTTTTTTTCTCTACTTCAGCTGAAGCATAATATATTCTACTCCAGTCTTTTTTTTTTTACCTTTAGCCTGTGTTTATCTCTCTGCTTCAAATTTGTCCACTTTTTAAAGTACCATTCACATTCACTATGATTACTGACTGTACTTCCCTCTACCCTATTTTCTCCTTGTTTATACTTTTCTCTCTCCTTTCAAATTGTCCCTCCTCACCAGAGTTATACTTCTGACCACCACCTCCCTCAATATGCATTTTCTTCTATCAGTCCCTGCTTTCATTTTGCTTTTCCCTTCCTTCTCCTACTTCCCTTTATAATAAGATAAACATTTATACTCATATGAGTGTGAATACTATTTCCTCTTTGAGACAAATCCAATGACAATAAGTTTCAAGCATTGCTCATCTTCTCCCTTTCTTATCCTCTACCACAATAGATCTTTTGTCCCTCTTCATGTAATATAATATACCCCTTAATGCCCCCCTTTCCCCTTTTCCCTTCTTTCCTCTTCTTTATTCCCCCCAGTCCCTATTTTTTAACATCATTATATCAATGTCAACTTGTATCCACATGCTCTGTCTAAGTATACTCCTTCTAAATGCCCTAATAGAGATACAGTCCTCAAGAGTTATAAGTATCATCTTCCCATATAGGGAAAACAGTTCAAATCTTATTGAATAGCCTGGTTTTTGTCTTTTCTCTTTACCTTTTTAAACTTTTCTTGAGTCTTGCATATAATAATCAAATTTTGTGTTCAGTCTTTTCTTCAGGAAAGTTTGAAAGTCACCTATTTCTTTGAACATCCTTCTTTTCCCCTCTGAAAGATTATACTCATTGGGGGGGGGGGGTGATGGAAGTTGATTCTTCATTGTATTCCAAGCTCCTTTGCCTTCTTGAATATCATATCCAGACCCTTGAACCCTTTAGTGTAGACACTACAAAATCCTGTGGAATCCTGACTGTGGCTTCTTGATATTTGATTTTTTTTTTTCTCGGCTGCTTGCAATATTTTTTCCTTCACCTGATAATTCTTGAGTTTAACTACAATATTTCTTGGAGTTTTCATTTTTGGAACTCTTTCCTCATATGACTGGTGGATTCTCTCAGTGACTACTTTAAGCTCTGGTTCTAGATCCACAGGGCAATTTTCTTTGATGATTGCTTGAAAGATGCTATCCAGGCTCTTTTATACATCATGGTTTTCAGGTAGACCACTAATTTTTAAATTGTCTTTCCTGGATCTATTTTCCATGTCAGTTGTTTTACCAACAAACCATTTAGCATTTTTTTTCTCTTTTTCATTCTTTTTTTGACAGTCTCACAGAGTGATTATGTTCCATCTACCCAATTCTAATTTTTAAGTAATTCTTTTCTTTAATTACCTTTTGTATTTCCTTTTCCATTTGATCAAATCTACTTTTAAAAGGGTTATTTTCTTGAGTGGATTTTTCTTTTTCTTTTCACCAATTCTATTATTTGAGTAGTTTTCTTTAGTCAATTTTCGTGCTTCCTTTTCAAAACTGTTATTTTTTTTCATAATTCTCCTTTGTAACTCATTTATTTTCTATTTTTCCTTCTACCTCTCTTACTTGATTTAAGATCCTTTTTGAGCTCTCCCAAGAGAACATTTTGGACTTAAGACCAATTCATATTTCCCATTGAGACCTCACATTCAGGAATTTTGACATTGTCCTCTTCTGAGTTTATGTTTTGATTTTCCCTGTCACCACAGTAACTTACTATGGTCAGGGATTACTTTTGTTTCTTACTCATTTTCAACCCATTTCATGTTTAAAGTGGAGCTCTGCTCCTGTGGCACAGGGGGGCATTGCCCCCAGATTCTTATGCTTAGGGCCAGGGACCTAGTCAATGGCTTTCCATGCTGGGGCCTCAGGTGCTTGCACCTTCCCCCCTATTTTGGAAATGATCTAAAAAATGCTGACACTAAATTATATTAACTCTCTTTAGAGGCTAATGTTTATAGCTAATCAATATTGATATGTTTTCATCATATTTCATTTAAATTAATAAGCATTATTTTCCCCTCTCTCAATCATAACAATTTAAATGAAAGGAAAAAGTAAATACAAATCCCATGTAAGAAACATGCACATTAAGACAGAATAAAATTCCAACATTGTCTGCATCCACAAAATGGGTTTCTCATTCTGTATCTTGAATTCATCACTTTTCTAGAAGAAGATTTGTCAAAAAGGTAATTTTTGATTCTCTGGAATCATCATTGTCCATGAATTGATAAGAGTTTATGAAAATCTTATGTAGTAAAAGTACCTGGCATAGTGACAGGAGCTCCTCCATGTCTGAAAACATCAAAGCATCAGGTGGCTGAAATTAGTCACTAGAAGCCAGGAATTATTCAATCACAACAATGTCATAAGTAGCATAGGTAGTATCTCAGAGAAATTCTCCTATATATTTCAAAAGATAGATTTTGAGTCTTTCAAAGTCATTCATCTTTATAGTAACTTTGCTATTGTATAAATTTTTCCACTGATTTTTCTTGTTTCATTCTGCATCATATTTTCCTAGGTTTCTGTGAAACAATCTACTTCATATTAATTATTTATTATATCACAATCTTATCATCAATATTTACATGTAAAAATATGTTCATCCCTTCCCCAATAGATAGGCACCATGATGCCCCCATGATTTCCAGTTCTTTGTTAAAACAAAAGAGCTTGTTGTAATGCCATGCATGAGCAGCTTTCCAGAGGACTGCTACTGTGAACAGCTTTTATGGTTCTTATTGCACAGCATAGTGAACACTCTATTTATTCCATAATAAATCAAAGCAAAACATCCACAGAAAATCAAGGTATAGCATTCAAAATATTACAACTTATCACAGAATATCAAAATATAATATTCACAACAGCTTATCATTAAAATGGCCACATAGATTTCACCAAAGTGGTCACAATATTTAGAACAAAAGACAGTCATCTCAAAGTACAATAGTCAAAGTCTTCTACTCTACTAACTTCTAACTACTAAGTTAACTCAATCAGTCACTTATTCAGCAGTCAATTACTAAGGATCATACACAAACCCTCCGCCCCTATGTCACTAGTAAACTACAATTTCATCATTACTCAGTACCCATGGAGAGGTCTTTTCATGTTGACTTGGGGCCAGTTCTCAGTTTCCCTGCGTTCCCTTCCATGTTCCCAGAATCTACCTGGATTCACCAGATTGTCACATGGGTTCAATGGCAGACAGCTGCAACTTCCTTGTTCTGCTCTCTGGGTAGGTTCTGCTCCACACTGAAGTTCACAGGGTCTGGTTCATGTCATATCCTTCACAATTTCTGCTCCAGGGAATTCAAGATTCAACCAAGCCACAAACAAACAAAGTCTCAGAATCCCAATCATTCTTTCTCAGTCACCAGGGTTCCTGTCTCCTGGCTCCAGGTTCCTCCCTCTGGGCTCCTGTTCAGAAGAAGCTCCATCACCACAAGTTCTCAGGGAATTCTGGCTCACTTCTCCATTCTCTAGTCTGTAGCTGTTCTGCCACCAGATACTGGTCTCAAGAAATTCTGACTGTGCCTCTCTGGGGCTTTTCTTATATACACACAGCATTAACTTCCTATTTCAGCCAACCCCTTCTGGTTATGTCAGCAAAAGGAGAAAGGAGTTCATACCTTCTGTTTCCCCAACAGAGGCTTGATCAATTACAAAATGCTAAGTACTTGCTACCTTTGCCAACACAAAGGGATCTTCAGATTACCATTACAATGGTATTAACATTTTATTTATATGACCTTGTTTTGTCTTTCTTTTATCTCTTTATAGAGTATAGGCCTAGGAGAAGCATAACCAGTCAAAGGATATGCACAGTTGTTATTTTTTATGTGGGGAGGTCAAGGGGAACATAATGCCAATGTGCTTTTTAGAAGTAGCTATCCAAGTCTCAGTTGCAATATGAAAACAGTAGTATGCCTGCTTTTGTTTTTGTTGCTGTGTGGCCCCTCAAACATATGTTTGCATGCATACATATGCACATGCATATGTACTTATTTCTACGTATGTGCATGTGTACATATATACACATATACATGTATACATCTGTATTTCAATGCATGCATATGTATGTGTACATATCCATGCATACATACATACACATATATGTACATCTTTAATTATCTGATAGGTATGACCTAAAACCTTAGAGATCCTTTAATTTTAATTTTTTTAATTACCAGTGATTAGAAACTTTTATTATGCATGGCTCATGATAGCTTGGATATCTCCCTTATAAAACTACTTACTTAGATTTATTGATCACATATTATTTGGGGGGTTGACTGATTCAAATGAATTTGAATTATTTCTTTATATACCTTGGGAATATAAATCTAAGAGAAACTTGATGCAAATATATTTTTGCTGGTAACATTTACCTTCTAATTTTAACTATATTGATTTTGTTTGGACAAAATCTTTGCAATTTTGTAATCACAATTATATTTTGTCTTCTATGATCCTGTAAATCTGTGTTTATTCACAGACTTTTCTCTTATTCATAGATCTGAAAGTAAATTTTTTCCTTGTTATCATTTCTTTTTGATGTAACTTTTTACATCTGAGCAATAAATTCATTTGAAGCTAATCTTGGCATCAAAGCCTCTTTCTACCAAACTGCTTTCCAGTTTTTCCATGAGTTTTTGTAGCATACTGAGTTCTTAGCCCAGCAGCTGGGGTCTTAGGATGTATGAAACCCTAAGTTATTCTCCATGTCTACTGAACTATGTTGTCTACCCACTCTATTACACAATCATCTTATCCATAATTTTTTAGCACAAAATTGTTTTGATGATTAGGATTTTAAAGTATTTTTTGAGATCTAGTACTACTAAGGCCTCATTCATTATGTTTTTTCTTTACTTCCCTTGGGTTTCTTGTTCTTTTGTTTTTCCAAATGAATTTTATCATTTTTTTCTGTCTCTATAAAATAATCCTTTTTAAAGTTTGTTGCAGCACTAAACAGGTAAATTAATATAGATCACATTTTTATCATATTGACTTGGGGTGCTGATCAGAAATTAATGTTATTCCAATTATCTATCTATATTTCCTAGATACAATTAAGCACTAGCAAAATAGAAATTATAATTCACAACTGAAAATTATATATTCTGGAAATGTTGGTTTTTGATCTTTTTGATTTGTTTGCATTTTTTTTAAAGATCCAGAAGTTTTAATGTAATAGTTCAGTCTCACAAATCAGGTCAGCCTCAATGCAAACAATTAACAAATGCCAACTCCTCTTTGGAATCAATCCTGGTTCTTCCTTTTGCTGATGACTTTCTTTACTAGTATCTTGTTTCATACCTCTCTGATGTATCTAAGCAAGTGTTATTCCTTTAGTAGATTAGATGTTTCAGGAAGGAAGCCCTAATGGCTAATGTGCACACACATAAATAGTACTTAGTACAGTACTATGTATAGGGAAATGCTTTGTAATTATTCATTGAATGGAATGGAACATCTAAGTACTTTAAAACACTATACATTTACTGTTTTCAAAATACTTTTGTCAATAATTTTCAATGATAATTTGTACCCCAAATCCTTTCTGCTTTGAAACTGAAAATTTAATTTAGATCCTTAATACCATATTGAAATAAGCCCAGCTTTGTCAGGGTGGCCAGGTAGCACAGAGAGTAAGAGAACCAGCACCAGTGTCAGGATGACCTGAGGATTGAATCCTGGGGTCAGACACTTAGCACCCACCCAGAAACACCTGGCCGTGTAACCTTGAGCAAGTTACTTAACCCCAATTGCTTAAAAAAAAAAGAAAGAAAGAAGCCCAGCTTTGGTCACAAATCACTTTCTGTTAGTTCTAATGGCACTTTCCTGCCTTTTATTCTTCATCTTTTTTGAAAAATATTACTCAATCTATTCTGAAAATTTTCCCTGCTTTATATATTCTTAGAATACAGTTGATTTTTTTCTCTCTTTTAACTTACTGTATTTTACATGTCTCTGTCTCTGTCTCTCTGTCTCTCTGTCTCTCTCTCTCTCTGTATTTCTGTCTCTCTCTGTTTCTCTCTTCCCCCTTCTCTGTTTCTATATGTCTCTCTGTCTCTCTTTCTCTCTCTTCCCCCCCCCCCCACTATCACATCCCTTCAATAATTCCTTTTTAGGAAGGGGATTTTTTTAAATGTTCAAAACACTACCATAACACCTGACATATATTATATGCCTAGCAATAATTTTTACCCACTTCCTTGACCTGTGGGGGTCCCTCTCAGTTCTGTATCCATATACTGAGCCTGAACCAAATTTAATCCTGTGGTAGTCTGGCTTCAAATAAGAGGGATTATGAAATTTTGGTTTCAATCTCAGGGATTAATTAAAGGTTTTTTAAAGTCAAATTATAGAAAAGAGAACAAGTATTCTTTTGAAACTTTGACAGTGTCTTGATTTTAGTAACTGAATCTCTTGGCCTCCATCTACATATCTTTTTCTACATGACAAAGTGGTTTCCTTAACAAATAAGTTATGTTTGTATTAATTGGTCCCCTTTTCTTCCACTTATTGAGTAGTCACTGTTTGAGAAATCAATGATCTCGTTGTAAGCTCTGTCCTTCCACTGTTTTTATTTTTTTCCTGTGACTGTTAACTATTGCAGAGCTTTAAAATGAATATGCAATTCTAGCCAGGAGAAACTGATTAGGGGATTGACTGTCAGAGTTTAAACTTTTTCTTTTACTATAATAACTCTTTATGCATATGAAATTAACATAAATGTATAAGTGAGTTTCTGATTACAAAGTATGCAACTTCCACAATGTATAAAATAGCACCATTGTTTATGTGTATAAGTAATATGCATGTATATTTAAAAGAACATCTCTACATTAAAACAACAACAAAAACCTCTGAAATTTCTTATACGTATAGAATGCCAAGTAGAGACAACTAAAAGAGATCCTACTTTACAGGCATTTAAAATAGTTCATATTATCAGATAAAATAGTTGTAAAGGTCCTTAGAAGTGTGTAGGTTGCTATAGGGATTTGCAATGACACTTGATACTCTTTCATTGTGTTAGTTTATATGTTCACCTCGCAATTGAAAAGATAAATGTATTTCTTATACCCCAGGAGGCAGAAGCATTTAAATCTTAAGGAAAATAATATTTTGAAATATATATAACACGAATACTAGTGTGAAGATGAAATCAGAATTAGATAAGCACAATCTTTTGGGATATCTCTGTTTAAATTAAGGAAACAAAACCTTGTGCATAATAGGTACATGCTGAGAATTCCCAAGGGCAGGTATTGACTTGAAACAGCACACCTACCTGACCACTTGGTGGCAGGGTTTAATACTTAATCCACTTTGCCTTTTTAAAACTATGCAGATGGCTTGCAGATTCTAATAGGACAAATTGAGCTTTTCTTTGTATTTTTTGTAGCTAGCAAGATTATTTGTAACTCACAAATCTTTACACCTGATGCCCCCCCCCCAAAAAAAAAAACATGACAGAAATTACTTTCCAAAAGTGTTTTTTGGAACTTTCCTCTCCAAAGAATAAGCTATCTATAGTTAAGCCATGAAATGCTGTGCTAAATTCTTTATTGATCTCAGAAGAGAGGATGAATGAAAAATGTGAAAGGAAGAGAAACAAGAATTATAATGCAATTGAAATTAGATACTACATGCTGAAGGTAAAAGACTGATAGTTTTTCAGATCAAAGAGTAAAAAAAAGTCAAGGAGTAACATATTTATTAAGTCCACAATTGTTGTTCATCATTCTTGAAAAGGGCCAATTACATTATGAGGGTGGCTATCTAATCTTTTCTCTTTTCACTGAAGTTGTGCATTATTTATCCAATCACTACTAACTGAAAAAAGAAAAATAATCATCCTATTACTAAGAATTATAAAAATCCCTGAATTTTCCCCTCCTTGAAATTTGCACTCTACCATTTTCTCCTCCTACTTAGATCTAGGCAAAATTGTAAAATAATTAAATTTCATAGAATCACAGATTTTCCTGTCATTATATAAACCATTTATGATGATGTTTCCCCTTTCTTATTCTCAATGAAGGATATCCTATTGTTTTGAAGACTTTAATTCATAAAAAATGTCTTTAGACTCCAAATTGCCTATCCTTATTTCCTGATAATTCTACCATTATTACTTTGGCATATTGCTATCATTAATCCAAAATCTGTCCATTTAACTTTTAGTCATTACCTCCATTTCTGACTCAGGAGCAAAGTGAAGTCTAATCCACTTCTTTCATAATTCCATTTCAAACAATTGAAGGCAGTTAGTCTGGTCACTTTCTATTTTCTATTCATCACATTTAAGAGGTATCACAACAACTGAATATCACAAACGGGAAAAAATACCCTCTCTAAACAAATAGTAAAGGGGAGTCCTGTGCTTTCTTAGATGTTGAATTCTTTTTTAATGTCTTTGGCAATAACTTCATTCATTCATAGGGAATTCTTTTTTTCAGAACATAAGCCCTAAACTTTACAAACTCAGAACATACATGCTCTTGAAGTATGTGATGGCAAACAACTGTTCAAAACTAATTTTGTTATATTCTCTTGGGATTATTTTAAGATGTTTAAAAAAAAGGAGAAAGTACAATTTGCCTCTAATTAAGCATAGACTTCAAAGGAAACATGTGGAGAGAGTAGAGGAAGAAAGACTGCTTCTAGGAATTGAAAAAATATACACATACACATATGTGTATGTATGTATATATGCCTGTGTGTAGGTGTGTATGTAATCTCCTGCAGTGAAAGAATGTAACAAAAAGTCATGAGAAGAACTTTTGTCACAATAAAGCCATTAATGACATGTAGTACCTGAAATGATCAATTTTCCTTCAAGCTCAGCCATTCCCTCTAATAAGGGAAATAAGACATAATAGCTATTGTATAGTTCAGAGTCTGAAAGACAATTTACATTTTACTTTTAATGCTTGCTGTCTATATGGCCATGGGTAAAATACTGAACTTTTCTGAATTTCAGTATGTTTCAGTATAAAAGGAAGAAAGAAATAACTATAGTTCTACATCACAGTTGGTTTTGAGAAAGGCTTAAATATTGTTTTATAAACATTAAAGCACTTCATAAATACCAGATTTTAAACATCAATAAACAAGCATTTATTAAGTTCTTAGTGCATGCCTAGTTCTAGGCATTGGGAACTAAGACAAAAGTGAAATAGTCTCTGGTCTGACTTGAACTGAATCTTTAAGGAAACTGGGGTTTCTATATTGCATAGGTAATGAGGAGTGCATTAGAGAGATGGGGGAAATCTGAGGGATTGGGTTGGAAGATGAAGTATCATATATAAGTAACAGTAAGATGTCTAGTTTTCTTGAATCATAAAGAAAGGGAAAGATATGACATGGTTCAAAAAGCAATTTAGAATATTTAGAAATAGGTAAGTTATGACTTGGTTCTTCTAGATTATATTTGTCTGTTACAAAGGAATGCTAGTTTTAAAAAAGGAGTCTCTATCCTTTGGTTGAGGAGTATTTTGGAGAATAATGGGTAGGTACTGATGGTGAGAATGAAAAAAAAATAAAATCACATCAATGAAACACTAAAGAATGAAAAAAAAAGAAGTTTAGAAGAGGAAACAGAGAAGGGCTACCAAATATTGGTATTTTAGACTAAGGTATGAATAACTTAAAGTGCTAATCAGAGTCATTTATATTTGACTTTAGATTTAATAGATAGTCCCATTTTACTGATTAAGGTAATGACATAGTGTAAGACTTTCCAGAAGACTGCTACTGTAAACAGTTTATCATTAAAATGGCCACATAGTTTTCACCAAAGTGGTCACAATATTTAGAACAAAGAACAATCATTGCAAAGTACAATAGTCAAAGTCTTCCACTCCTGGGGCACACTTAAGTTAACTCAATCAGTCACTTATTCAGCAATCAATTACTAAGTATCATACACAAACCCTCCACCCCTAGGTCACTAGCAAACTACAATTTCATCATTACTCAGTACCCATGGAGAGGTCTTTTCATCTTTACTTGTGGCCAGTTCTCAGATTCCCTGGGTCCCCTTCCATGGTCCCAGAATCTACCTGGTTTCACCAGACTGTCACCTGGGTTCAATGGCAGACAGCTCCCAGTTCCTTGTCCAGTTCTCTGAGTAGGTCCTGTTCTACAATGAAGTTCATAGGTTCCAGTCCATATCAAATCCTTCACTATTTCTGCTTCCAGGAATTCAAGGCTCAGCCAAGCTACAGACAATATCTCAGCATCCTGGTCATGTTTCCTCCATCTTCTCCTGGGCTCCTGGGCTCCTCTGTCACATGGGTTCTGGGCTCCTGAGTTCTTGGCTCCTGTGCCTGGCTCCTGGGCTCCTCTTCAGAAGAACGTCCACCACCACAAGTTCTAAGGAAATTCTGGCTCACTTCCCTATTCTCTAGTCTGTAACTGCTCTGCTACCAGATGCTGGTCCCAATAAATTCTGACTGTGCCTCTCTGGGGCTTTTCTTATATACACACAGCATTAACTTCCTGTTTCAGCCAACCCCTTCCTGTTGCATCAGCAACAAGAGACAGGAGTTCATACCTTCTGTTTCCCCAACAAAGACTTGATCAGTTATTAAGTGGTAAGTGCCTTCTACCTTTGCTAACACAAAGAGATCTTCAAATTCAAATTACATTACCATTACACATACTCAGATGTGTACTTTAGAAAAATTACTTTGGCAACTAAAATTACTTTAGCAACTATCTGTATACAGTTATAGTTAGTTATAGTTATAGTTTAGTTATACTTATGAATGCTTATATCCCAATCACTGTGCAAACTGCAGGGATGCAAAAAGAGACAAAAGATACTGCATGCACTAAAGAAGCTGGAGATGTGACGTTGGAGGCTAAAAGAGAGATTGGGCCTTAAAGTATATATTTGGAAATCTTCAGCATAGAAATAAAAATTAAATCCAAGGAAGTTGATGATATCACTTGATATGATATCAAATGAAGTAGGATGGAAGGAAAAAAGAAAAGCAGCCAGGATAGAACCCCAAGGGAAACCTATGAACAGATGTCATTATCTGGATTCACTTCGAGCAAAGGAGACTAAGAAGGAGTGATCAGAAAGGTAGGAGGAAAACCAGAAAAATGCTGTGTTCCAAAATCCTAGAGAAAAGAGAACATCAGAAATAAGGGAGTGATAACAGTAGCAAAGTGAGAGGTCAAGGAAATAAGGATAGAGAAAGGTCATTGGATTTAGTAGTTAAGAAATCATTAGTAAGTTTGGAGAGAACAGTTTAAATGGAAAAAAGATCAGGAGCCAAATTGATGACTGCATGAATAGAGAAGTGAAAGATGATAGAAATCTTTTATAGATAGCAATGACAAGGCTTCATGACTAAGTCTTGTGGGATGAATCAGAGTCAAGAGTTAAGCATGACACTAAGACAACAAACCAATGATAATTTGGAAGAAGGGTAGATTTTATGGAAGATATAATGAATTTTGTTTGGTCATGTGTAATAGTAATGTAGTTTGAAGATCCCTTTTTATTGCAAAGCTAAGAGGTACTTAGCACCTAGTTTAAAATTAAGCCTCTGTTAAAGAAACAGAAGGTATGAACCCCTCTTGCTGATGTTACAGGAGGGTGCTGAACAGGGAGGAGCTAATACATATATAAGGAAGAGCACAAGCTGGACAGTCAGAATTTCCTGGGGTAAGCATCATGGAGGCAGGTTAGCTGCTGCTGGACTGAAGACTGAACTGAAAATTGAGAAGAACTGAGAAGAGGAATGAGAATTGAGAACTGAGACAGAATTAATTTGATGGAGCAAGCCACGTGGAGGCTGAATAAAGTGATTTTTATTTTGAGAACAGAGTTTATGATGCTGAAGACTTCCGAAGGTCAGCTGGAGTTGCTGAGGATTTCTGAGGGGCCAAGCAGAGCTGATGTGGGTTTCCAAGGGCCAGCCAGAGCTTCTCAGGATTTCTTATGGCCAACTGGAGTTGCAGAAGACTGAGGAAGCATGACTGTGGTACCTGTACTTTGTATAAATGTTGTTGTGACTTTGTTAATGTGCTTGAATGTTCTTGTGGCTTTGTTAAGCCTTGTCTTCCCAGGAACAGAGACTGTGAAGGATTTGGGTGATGGACTGGATGCTGTGAGTTTCAGTGTAGAGCATGAACTGCATGGAAAGCTGGACAAGGAGCTGGGAGCTGTCTGCCTTTGAACTCAGGTAGCAGTTGGTTAGATTCAGGCAGGAGCTGGGACCATGGAAGAGGAACCATGGGAGCTGAAAGCCTGCCCAGAGTCAAGATGAAAAGACCTCTCTGTGGGTAATGAGTAGTGACTGATGAAATTAACTGAATAGTGAGTGACAAAATTGATGGAGTAGTAACTTCTTAAATTGTCTGAGTAGTGACTGATGAAATAGGATACTGATTAGTGACTGATTAAATTGTAATTTTCTTGTGACCTAGGGGTGGATGGCTTTTGTACTTTCCACTGCCCCTTAAGAGGATACTGAGTAGTGACTATTACAGATGTAACTTAATTGAATCCCATGGGTGGAGAATTTTGACTTTTGTAATTTTTGATCCTTAAAGAGTCAAAAGCCTCCTTAAGGATGATTGAGTGACAAAATGATTATACTTTGTTGAAAACTATGTGGTTATTTTAGTGATAAGTTGTTGAGTTGTGACATGATGAATGTTGCATTTTTATTTTCTTTGATAAGTTGTAACATTGTAAATACTGTAGCTTGGTTTTCTGTGAATGTTTTGCTCTGATTTGTTATTGAATAAATAGAGAGTTCATTTTACTGTGTAATTAGAATCTTAAAAGCTGTTCACAGCAGCAGGCCTCTGGAAAGCTGCTTGTTCTTAGTTTTACAACATGTTGAGTTTGAAGCGCCTGTGGGAAATCCAGTTGGGTATGATCTTTAATCAATTGGTGTTATAGATAAGGGTGATGATTAGAATTAGAGATAAAAATAGATTGATGTAATGTAGATATATCATATATGTATATATATATATATATATATATATATATATATATACAGAGAGAGAGAGAGAGGGAGAGAGGGGGGGGGAGAGAGAGATCTAAGAGTTATATGCACAACGATGATAATTAAATACATTGAAAGTTATAATATCACCAAGTAAAAGTGTAGAGAGCAGAAAAAAATCTTCTCTAAAATTCCTGAAGCTTATCTCATCCATAAGTTTGACTGAAAAAGAGAGGGAAAAATTAAGCCAATAGATTAGGAAAACTATTGAGTTTTTAGTTTAGTTAAGTTGTTGGGTTTTCTTTCCTTTCAAGGATGGGTCATACTTGAGTAGGGGTATAAGAAGCAGTAAATGAATGAGTTGAAAAGGAGAAAAGACTAACAATAGAGGGGAAAGGTCATTTGAGCAATCTGATAGAAAAGAAGAGAAAAAATGAGATCACAATTATTTGTGTTTAGCTAGGAGAAAGACCATCTCTTTATTAGAGACTGGAGTAAAGGAAGAAATAATGGGGAATGTATCATTGTATCTATGAAGTATAGAAAATGGATGAAAAGAATAGAAGGTGAGAACTCAAAATAAATGGATCCCATTTTCTCACTGAGTTGTAAGGTACCATGCTTAGCTGAGAGAGTAGGAAGAGTGGATAGTATGAGAGGAATAAAAAAAAGATGAGAATGTTGAGAATAGCTTTTGTGGAGAGTAGGCTAAAGAGTTATTTAATGAGGAGAAAAAAAACACCTGGTTGAAGTTGTAGCCCAGATGAGATCAGATAATATAAATTGTTAGTGGAAATGGTTATAGCAGATGTCCCATTTCTTCCAGTTCCATTTCAGGATCATGTTATTAGAAGTGGGTTATGGAGGAAGTTATTTAGTGCTAGAGTTTAGCAAGGCATGAGAAGGGAAAGGAATATGGTCAAAAAAAGAGGATTTGTAAATAGGATAGTATAAAATTTAAATTATTAAATAGAGGATTGTAATTGAGAAGAAGGAAAAGGTAGGAAGGCAGCAATTAAGGAAACAAATTATTCAGTACCTCCCATGTGCCAGGAACTGTGCTAAGTGTTTTGCATAAACTTTTTTTTAATCCTCATAACATTGCTAGGAGATAGTGTGCTATAATTATTCATCTTTTACAGCTGAGGAAACTGGGGCCTGCAAATAGAAACAACTAAAGCTTTATTGTGTTAATAGTAGGTAGACATCCAGATACTACAAGGGAGTAAGGTAAACCAGTTACATTGTAGACCAGAAAGAATACCAGGATAACTCAAGTGATTAGTAAAAAATGAGAGATAATATTGATTAATGCCTAGGTACTTATATGCTCAAATGGATGTGATTTCATCAAGTCAAGAGTTCCCTTGAAAGATGCAAATTCTAGCCCATTCTAGGTATAGTTTTGATTTTTTTGTAAAATGATATGATCTCTTTGATTTACTATACACACACGAACAGTATATAGTTTTATAAATAGGCATGCTATTGTTTTAAATTTAAAATATTTATGTGGTTTTTATTTTAAAAGTAAAATACAAACTAGGATAGATTTAATCAAATATACCAGTTACTTTTCTTTGGAGAAAAACATATTTATTTTTCTTGTGCCAAATAACTGAAAGCAGTGATTGACATTTGGTCCCATGACAGAATAATTAGCAATCTTTGAAAACACCATCCTGTCAAGAAACAATAAATTTCACAGAATGAATATTTGTGAATCTTAGAATTCTGTTGTCCTAAAGTTTATAAGACACATGAAAATGATCTTATAAAAGCTTTGAACTGAAAGGAAGCAAAGTTGTTGATGTTTTAAAAAATCAATGAAATGGAATTTCTTATAATTTCAAAGTTAAATTCATCCATCTATTGACCACATATCATTTGCTCTGCTCTAATATATTTGTTTGTTTGCAATGTTTTGGGTTGATAATTCCATAATATAGAAATTGCTCAAAGTTATTTCCACCAGATTTCTAGAACTGAAGAAATCTAGAAAACCAAATTCTCTGTCCTTTCTTACAGAGATTCTGCCATGAGATCCAAGAACACACACATATACAGTATGTATATATATATATATATATATATATATATATATATATGTGTGTGTGTGTGTGTGTGTGTGTGTGTGTGTGTGTGTGAATATGTGTATATACGTATACAAATATGGGTAACTTTTCATTATAATTTGTTTTCTTTGTAGTCATGCATTTGCTTTATGTGTCTAAAAATAATGATATTTGAAGGGATCCATAGGCTTCACCAGGCTGCTGTGTTCTTTGTATAAAAAAAGGCTAACAAACCTCTCTTTGAAATGATTCTTCACCATAGTGAAAAATAGCACATAGATGTAATAAGAGGTGTTGAAGATAGATAATAATATGAATTTGAACAACTTTAGGAGATGTAGACCATCAAATTATTTCTCTTAATATTTTTAACATTAATGAATTAATCAATTAAAATAAAGTAACTCTAATTTCTACCCACATGATGCTCTATGTCTTTGCTTTCAAAACAAAACAAAACAAAAACCTATTTTAGAGTATGGTATAGGACTACATTTGTGAGGAGAGCTGCTTTTTGTGAGTATTAGTTTTTTCTGAACTCTTTTGTTACTGAAGATATGAGAGCTACCTGTAGGCTTATTACTGTGAATTGTTAGTGATCATTTTCAGAACAGCTTTTCCCTTTCATCTCTCACTGGAATGAAGAGCAAGATATAGTCATAACTGAATCCTTCCTCATGAATCATGATGAAGATGGAGGTATATGGAGTATGAAAGATGGGGCACTAGACGGGGAAATCTATAAGCTTTTATCTGATGCCTAATAGATAATTGTCACATCAAGTAAGCACAAATTTATTTAAGGTCTACTATAAAGGCAGGATTGTATTACTTCTGCTGGGAACACAAAGGATGTGCAGTACAATAGTCTCTGACTAAAAGGAAAGTATACTCATATTGGAGAGTAAAGACATGGATATATTAAACCATTAAAGATCAATGAAAGATAGGCAGTAATCAAGTCCTGAATTGCAGAGTGTAGGTTCTACAGGAATTAAGAGGAGATTTCTTTATAATCGATCCTCTACCTATACAAGGAGAGATTGTTTTTTGCTTGCCAGGTTTCCTAGTGCAACTAGTATATGAGAGTTACAAGGAAGTTGAAATTTTAAAAATATACTAGTCCTGTTTTGTTTATCACTTATGCCTATCACAAGTGATATATACAATTCGGAAAACATCAGATCAGCTCCTCAACACACAATCCACATATCACTTTCCTAGTCCCTTTGAATGACTTAATAGAATCCATATTATTTTATGTTATTAAAAAGATACATGAATTGAAATTTAAACACAGAAACACAAAAAGTTGTTATGATCGTCACAAGAAGCATATGTGGTTTAGAAAATCACAACCTTGTAGAAATTTTATTCTTTCTAGACTTCAGTGAGAGTGAAAGAGCAAAAGTAGTTACAAGGAAATGTTTCTCTGAGAAGCAATGTTCTTAATTCTCAATCCTCTCCCAGGGAAGGGTAGATTGAATGTCTGACAAAATATTGGATGCACGGTGAACAGCCTTCATTTGACACAGGAAGCAAGGTTTGTGGTGCAATCCCCTGGAAACTATTAAAAATCAATTAGGTGGTGGGGTGTTTGCTATACCTGATTTAATAAAAGAGGAGAAAAGACTCCAAGACATGTCAATGACTGAAACAAGGTTAAACAGAAGACAATTCAAGCAATTCACTTGAATTTAAATTATCATGTCTGCAAGATGAGAGAGAGAGAGACAGAGAGAGAGAGAGACAGAGAGAGAGACAGAGAGAGAGAGAGAGAAAGAGAGAGAGAGAGAGAGAGAGAGAGAGAGAGAGAGAGTATTCACATACAAACAAATGCATATGTGTGTATTGGCTCATCCATCTTTTATAAGGTCTGTATCCCATTCACAAATTTTCTTAGCACACTTTAAACAAGGTATTACAGTTGCTAAGAGTTTGTCATCTCTCATATATGGCCATGCACAAAGCCATGCTGTCCAGCCACTGCTGTTGCTCCTGCTACAGTACCCTCCCTCAGAGATCTCCAGCACCTGTCTTTGGGCTAAGATGATTCACGAGGGGTCACCACATCTCTTGTTTGCCTAGCCCAACCATACCACCCACACAATGAGTGTCACCAAGGAGTGTTACCAATCCCTATTTCATTTTGCAGTTCTTGGGATTGGAAAAAAATAATTAACATTTTGGAAAAACCTAGTTACTAAAAATAACATCTCTCTATTTTATGGAAAGATAGAAAGAATGACCATCCTAATTCCATTGTTATAAGTCCATTTGGCCAATTTTTAAACATCTCTGCTATATGTCAGATATTGAAACATATTGTGTAAAAAGAAAAAAAAAACTTGTGAGTCATCTTCAGTTGACATCCTTAGAGGAAGGAGGGTGAATTTCTATTGTTCACCATCCCAAAAACTCAGCTACAGTGTTGCCACCTAGGGGTACTAACATGCAAGAGTGATGATTATGGAAATAATGTGCTGGGACAAAACCTGAGAGTTGATTTGAGACTTCAGCCTTCTATCTTGCCCACATAGCTGATGGAAAGTCATTCTTAGTGCTGCAAGGGTCCTGGGGGTTACTCTATTGTCAACTAGCCATTTGAAGTGCTATTGAACTTATTCACTTTTTGTTTCCTAAACTTCATGACCTAAGATATTTGATGAACATCCAAACCTAGATATGAATCTTAGAATGGTCTTATTTAATTTACACTAAAGAATACTTTATGCAAATAAATAATATCATTTAATAAATTGTATTGGGATTCATAAGTTTAATGCAAGTGAAGTATTCCTTTGACCGTTTCATTTGGTTTATGACAGAATCACCCACAGGGCAGTTGTTTCCAAATGCATCAAGTAATATAAATATAAGAAGCTTTTGTTCATCATCCTTTACAATTATGTTTTATAAACCATAAGAGAAAACATGGTCCATTTCTAAAAGTGTAATAGGGTGCTAAAACATTACCCCAGACACTTTGTGTTTATTGCGACAAAAGAATCTCAATACAGAAGAACAATATTATATAAAGCAGAGAATAGACAAAACACTTTTATTACTGGTTCTAAAGCAGAGAAGAAGAGGAATAAGAAGGAGGAGGAGAAGGAGGAGGAGAAGAAGAAGAAGAAGAAGAAGAAGAAGAAGAAGAAGAAGAAGAAGAAGAAGAAGAAGAAGAAGAAGAAGAAGAAGAAGGAGGAGAAGGAGGAGGAGGAGGAGGAGGAAGAGGAAGAGGAGGAGGAGGAGAAGTGATGAATACATTTTAAAAGTCTGAAAAAATATGAAATATATCACTTGGGCTTGTTTATATGACAGAGTGAGGTGGGTGTCTTCTCATTCTTCTTCTCTACAGTTTTGCATATTCTCGATAGTTTCACAACATTCATATTGGTTTGGTGGTTGTTTCTATTTACATTGTTGTAGTTACTGTATGTGTTGCATTATTGTCTCTTTTTATTTCATTATATCTCCCTTAAATCAATTAAATCTTTCCATGTTTCTCTGCATTCATAGTATCTTCCTAGACATACTCTAGTCTATGGGTATACAATCTGTGTATTGTGCTTCTAATACTTTCTTACCAAAACAATTACTTTTATCAATATTTTTCATCAATTTTCTTCTTATCAATGACTTCCCAAGGGTATATGCTTAGTTTGCAATTTTTTGTTCAAAGGTATAGACACTTTAGTCAAATTAAAATTTCATTTTTTTAAATGGTGGAAATGATTAACAATTTCATCAATAAGACAGTGGTCTGTGAATCTTCCCATAACCCCTCCAAAATCAATCATTTGTAGTTTTTTTTTTCAGATTTGCTAGGTATTTCATGAATTGTCAAAGATGTTTTTAACTCCATTTCTCTTATTAGTCGTTTGCAACATTCTTTCATATGATTTTTAATAGTTACTAGTTCTTCTGAATTTCTCTTCTTTTAATATATGTCTTTTTAAAAAATATATTGCTCATATGCCATGAGAGTTAGGTATTATAGCATGGCTTTTGCATACATATGTACTTACATACACTTATATGCATATATAAATGCATCAATATGCATATTTAAAATATATCAGAACATATCCATTTATAACACATGCATGGATACACGTTTGATACCAAGTCCTGATCATAAAATATTTGATGCTTTTTAAAAATTCAACTTATTCCTTCTTTTCTTAAATGCAGATATTTTCTTTGTGCATAAAATATTCAAATTTTATCTTTTGCAATTGTCTGTATCCTTTTTTTCTTTTTTTGGAGGGCAATTGGGGTTAAGTGACTTGCCCAATGTCACATGGCTAGTTTTTGTACTATGTGCCTGAGGCCAGTTTTGAACTCAGGTCCTCCTGACCAGCCCCTCCAGGGCTGGTGCTTTATTCATTATGTCACCTAGTCACCCTGCCTGTATCCTTAAAATATATATACATATATATATTTATATATAATATTATATTATAATACATATACATACATATGTGTATATATATATACATACATATATATGTATATATGTGTGTGTATATATATATATATCTATCTGCTGCCAACAGCAGGTGGGCATTCCACAGAGGAATTGAAATGAATGTGGGCAAGGCAAGCCAGTGGAAACTGAGCCCATTTTATTCATCTGAGGGTCCAGTATATATACTATAGCTAAAGCACTTACATCATACTTTCTCATTGGAAACTTCACATAGTTTGCAACATGAGGCACCTACCTTGCAACTTTGCCAGAGGCTACTCCCATGGGACACTTCACTGCAACAGTGTCCAGGGATTCAGGGACAGCCAGAATGTTTCAAGCCCATTTGCATGGGTGATAAGTAAGAGAGGAGGGGATTAGGGAGTTTGGGGAGTGAAGACAATTTGTCCTGTGCCCTCTTTCTGTATATGAACATACATATGCCCACACTCACATACATATTTATATACACATATACCCTCCTATACATACATATATATGTATGTATTATATGTTCCCTTCAACTATCCTCATACTGAGAAAAGTCTCATGAGTTACAATTATAATTTTTCCATGTAGGAATGTAAATAGTTCAACTTTAATAAGTTCCTTATGATTTCTTTTTTCCTGTTTACATTCTCATACTCCTCTTACTTCTTGTATTTGAAAGTCAAATTTTCTGTTCAGCTCTGGCTTTTCATCAAGAATCCTTGAAAATCCCTTATTTCATTGAATGACCATATTTTTCCCTGTAGCATTATACTCAATTTTTTCTGGGTAGGTGATTCATGTTTTAATCCTAGCTCCTTTGACCTCCAGAAGATCTTATTCCAAGCCCTTAGATCCATTAATGTACAAACTTCTAGGTCTTGTGTTATACTGATTGTGTTTCCACAATACTCAAATTGTTTCTTCCTTACTGCTTGCAGTATTTTCTCCTTGACCTGAGAATTCTGGAATTTGACTATAATATTCCTAAGAGTTTTCTTTTTGGGATCTTTTTCAAGAGGCAATGATTGAATTATTTCAATTGATATTTTACTCTCTGGTTCTAGAATATCAGGACAATTTTCCTTGATAATTTCTTGAAAGATTGTGTCTACACTCTTTTTTTGATCATGACTTTCAGGTTGACCAATAATTTTTAGATGATCTCTCCTGGATCTATTTTCCAGGTCTGTTGTTTTTCCAGTGAGATATTTCACATTGCCTTTTATTTTTTCATTTGTTTGGATATGTTTTATAGTATCTTTATTTCTCATAAAGCCATTAGCTTCCAATTAATCCAAACTAATCTTGAAGGAGTTATTCTCTTCAGTGAGTTTTTGAAATTCCTTTTCCATCTGGCATATTTGCCTTTCTTCTCATCGAATTTTAGGCCTCTTTTGCCATTTGAGTTAGTCTATTTTTTAAGATGATATTTTCTTCAGTGTGTTTTTGGATCTTCTTTATCTGGTTGTTGACTCTCATTTCATAATTTTCTTGCATTGTTCTAATTTCTCTTCCGAATTTTCCCTCCACTTCTCTTACTTGATTTTCAAAACCCTTCTTGAGCTCCTCCATGTCCTGTAACCCATTCATATTTTTCTTGAAGGCTTTTGGTGCAGGAGTTCTGAATTCACTTTCTTCCTCCTGCTCCATGACTTGATCCTTTTTGTCCCCCAAAAAAACATTCTATGGTCTGTTTGTGCTTCCTCTGTTTGCTTATATTCCCAGACAAATACTTGACTTTTGAATTGCTTGCTACAGTAGAACACTTCTTACAGATTGGAGAGAGCTATGTCACAAATTGCTGGGGTTTTGCAGCTGCTGGAGCTATTGGGATGAGGCACTATCTATAGCCCCCACAAGCTCTGACTCACTGGTCATATAACCCAGGATCACCAGCCAATTCCTTGATTCAGATCCAATCAGCTTAAAGCAAGGCCCTCTGAAGGTTCACTTTGTCCCCCTAACATCTGTAGGCCAAGTGCTCTGGAAGTAGTTACCTGGCTGCAGCCACCATGCTTCCACCACTTCTCACCCCAGGGTCAGGGGCCAGACCACACTCTTCAGTTCGCCCACCACCATTCCAACAGAGTTCTGCACTGACCTTTTACTTTGTCTTTGGCCCTTATGGGTTGAGAAGTCTGGAAACTGCCACAGCCACTGATGATTCATTCTCCTGAAGTCTGCTCTGGTGCCTGCTGGTTGGGGCCTCCCTGTTGCTGGAACCATGTGGCCCATGCCATACTGTGCTCAGCTCCCTTCTTGGTGTGACAGATCCTTTCTGTTGGCTTTCTGGGCTTCCTTCAATGGGAGATTTGTTTCTCTCTGTCACGTTGTGGGTTCTGTAGCTCTAAAGTTTGTTGAGAGCCATTTTTTACATGTATTGGAAGTGATTGGAGTAGGAGCCCATGCATGCCAAGTTTGTGCTTCTAATCTGCCATCTTGGCTCTGCCCCCAAATAAACTTTGTTTTACTTTGGCTGAAAGAAGATTTAAATTGAATTCATTTGGCATGCCCTGGCATATTGGTATTTTGGGTTCTCAATCATCCCTTATCCTCAAATATCAACAATGCCATCCATAGAAATGCAGAAATTTAGAGGACAGATGGGTGTGTGGGGAAATACAAGATATTCCAAAAATCTCAGGAGAATTTTAACACTTAATAGGTTAAAACTGCAATGAAACTTTTGGGTCACCCTATATAATGCATTCTATTTTGGAGAAGCTGAGTTTATGTCCTAAGGAACTTTGAGATGAACGTGGCCAGCATGCAATTGATAATATGAGACTTAAGCTAATGAGAGAGATTAAGGCTGTATATTCTTTTCTGGAAGTCCATTGAATAGTGGGGATAATTGATTAGATATCATGATGGTGTAGCAGCAAGCACCCCAGAACAAGGTGGGAACACAATATGTCAGGCCTCTATTTGGAAGTAGGAGGGCCTTAGAGGGAGAAATCGCTATTCCAGCATGGGAGGATTTGTCTTATTCCTCTTTAGCCAGAGAATGGGCCAAAAGCACAGAGCCCTGTGAAAACTGAGAACGAAGGCTAAAAGAGGGATAACTGGGAGATTTGGAAAGTTATTTGTAAGGAATACCCATAGAACCAGGCAAAGAATTGGCAGGAGAGCCTGGGTCTTGCTAACAAGTTATTATCTTATGTGTAAAAATATAGATAAGCAGCTGGATGAAAAAGCTCAGATGGCTAGGGACTCTGCTGGTTTGCCTGAGGATTCTTCTGTGCCATAGCATTCAGAAGAGCAAACTGGAGGGACTCAGGTGGTGGAAGAACATGCTACTGTTCAAGTAGCTAAAAGGAAGCAAAAAATGAGCAGAAGGAATGTGAATGCAGCTTTTGTAAAGTCTGGACAGAGATGCCCTGAGAGCTGCCAGGAGGATGTGTGTGAGAAGAATGGAACAGGGTTGGATGAGGAGTCTTCTAATGCATAAGTTCTCCCCATATAAAGAAGAAGACAGGAGAAGACCAGGGCCAAACAGATTCCAGGGAGATAATTGAGGATTTCACTAAACAAGAGATTACTGATATGTTGAGTAGATTAACCCAAAGAATGGGAGAGTCTGTAATGTCTTGGATAGTAAGAATCACTGATGAAGGTGCTGGAGTAATAACACTGGACAGTGTGGATTGATTAAAATTCATAAGTATCAGTCAGAATCCTTTTGTACACCAAGCTTTTAGGGATCACCATATGCGAAGAGGCCTCAACAGAACTAATCTGTTAACTGTAGCTGCAGAGGAATGCAGAAGGCAATATCCTATTGACTCTATGTGGCCTGGTGGAGATAGAACGTGGTACTCACTTAGAGACTGTATGAGAAAGCCAAAGGAGGAGGTAATGAAAACTGCTGTCATCATGATATCCCCCTAGGAGTTCCTCATATAAATATTTTGGTGAAGACAGATCCTCCTGCTTATAAGCACCTAATTCTGACTATTAATTGGGGAAATAGGGGATCCTCTTTTGGAGGTGCTGGATAAGATTTCACAATTGAGTGAGTTAGAGGAATGGGGACAAGATAAATTGCCTTGAGAGAGAAGAATAAACAGCCAGAGGATTCAAAGACCAAATAGACCAACAAGAAGGGAACTGCTTACTGCTCTATTGTGAAGAGCTGCATAAGATTTACCAAGAAAAGGTACTTAACATTAGAATGAATAGGGGAGCAGGAACCACCACTGCAGTTACTCCTGAATCATTATATCAAAGTTTGCCCCACCTCTGAATCATTGTATCCAAGTTTGTTCCAGCTTCAGGGGGAATAGGAAATAGGCCAAGCCCCAGCCCAGATTAAATAAATATACAGAAGAGATTGCAGACTCCATATTGGTTTAACAATATATTGTAAGAATGGATCAACTACTGTAACTAGGGCCTTGCTCTACACTGGGGCTGAGGCCACACTTATCTATGGAAACCCTGATAAAAGTTTAAATATGGAACTCCTATTACCATCACAGGTCTTGGAGGGGCTTGAATATCAGCCAGACAAGTTAAAATAAGAATGAAATTTGAGCAGTTACCTAAGAAAGAATATACTGTGGTTGTTGTACCCATTCCTGAATACATCATTGGAATAGATATATTGAGAGGCATGACTCTGAATTTACCTGAAGGAAGATACAATTTTGCTGTAAGGAAGATAGGAATTAATACTGTTTTAGTGGGAAAAATAAAAATAGACCCAATCACTTTAATGGAACCTTCTGAAGTAATTACATTAAAACTGTATTGTGTGCCAGGTGGGCAAGATGAAATTACCACTACTATAAAGGAATATGTTGAAGCAGGAGTGTTAGTCCTTATAATCACATGATGGAATAATTCTGTCTGGCCAGTAAAAATATCAGATGGCATGTGGAGATTGACTATGGATTATAGACAATTGAATAAGGTGACTCCTCCTTTGTATGCTGCTGTTTCAGATACCATCACCTTAATAGAAATAATATCACCAGGCATATGATGGGACTTGGTATGCAGTTATTGACTTGGTGAATGCCATTTTCAGCATCCCAATAGACCCTAAACAATGAGACCAGTTCACTTTCACTTGGCAGAGTAGACGGTATTCTTTCACCTGCTTGCCACAAGGGTACCTGCATAGCCTCACTATTTGTCAC
The DNA here is from genome assembly GCF_028583685.1 of Petaurus breviceps papuanus. Taxonomy (NCBI): domain Eukaryota; kingdom Metazoa; phylum Chordata; class Mammalia; order Diprotodontia; family Petauridae; genus Petaurus; species Petaurus breviceps. Next base: position 6,085,239 of record NW_027187278.1, on the reverse strand, counting down.
AGGATTGTGGCTGAACAGCTGGATGAATTAAATCTACCTGGTGTACAGCTTACCTACTACATTGATGATATCATAATACAGGGAAAAGATGCAAAAGAAGTGGAAAGGAGTTTGACCCTGCTAATTGAGCATATGAAAAGTAAAGGGTGGGAAATTAACCCTGCAAATGTTCAATGTCCAGTACAAAATGTAAAATTTTGGGGTATACAATGGAGCAAGGGACTACAAGAGATTCTTCTGCAAGCCCAGAAAAAGATTCAGGATTTTCCCACCCCTACCAATGAGGAGGAGGCCCAAAAGTTCATAGGATTTTTTGGATACTGTAGGTACCACATTCCATATTTGGGACAGATTTTGTAACTTTTATGTACAGTCACTCAGAAGAAATATGAATTTGATTGGGGACTTGAGTAGAGTAAAGCTTTTGAAGAAGCCAAGGCTGCCATACAATTGGCCTTAGATTTGTGGCCCGTGCAAAATGGTCCAGTGGAATTACAAGTGACTGTACAAGATGATTATGCAAACTGAAGTTTATGGCAAAAATAATAAAGCCAAATTTACCCTTTGGATTTTGGTGTAGGAAACTCCCTTCATCTGGAGTTCAGTATATAACTTTTAAACAGCAGTTGTTAGCTGCATAATTGGGCTTTGGTGGAGACTGAACAACTGATGTTGGGCCATGAAGTGATATTAAGACCTGGAATTCTGATTATGACCTGGCTAATGAATACCCCAGATTCTCAAAAAATTGCACATGCCCAAGAGGCTAGTATAATCAAATGGAAGTAGTATATTCAAAATAGAGCAAAAGCAAAGTCTCTGTTCTACATGAATCTGTAGCAAACATAGAAATTGAGGGGAATGACATGCCCTGAGCCAAAGCAACAGTTGGTACAGTCCTCTGTAAAATGGAATCAGGGATATGATGGATTAACTGAAGAACAAAAGAGACATGCATGGTTTACTGATGGGACAGTGAACTATTTGGGCCAAAAAAGACATTGGAAAGCAGTGGCCTATAACCCATGTACTAGAAAGACATTGGAAAATAATTGGGATAGGTGGTAATAGTCAATATGCTGAACTTATGGCTGTACATCAAGCCATCAAAATAGAAAAAGGAGGATAGTGTCATATATTCACTGATTCATGGGTTGTAGCTAATGGGTTAGCTACATAGATGCCCATGTGGAAAAATAAAAATTGGGAAATTCATGGCAAACAAGTCTGGGGCAAAGAATTATGGGAAGATACCTGAAACATGAAACATTTTTTTTCAGGATTAGAAATGTTTATTTCAATATTAAAATAATTCAAGTTATCAAGTTACATAAAATATGGCAGACCACAGTAATATTGGAGGACCTCTACTTCCAGCTGCCTTTTCCTTAATTCAGTTATCTTCCTTGGACCCTGGCCAGGGATTAGTGGAGAACAGAAGCAGCAGGGAGGACTGGAGGAGGAAGGGAAATGAGGAAAAAGAGAAATAGAACTGAGCATGACAAAGCCAGGCTTGTGTGGAGAACAAGAGGCATGACAGAATATCCTTAAAAGCAGCAACAAGCTGACCAGGAGGTATGGGTCTTTAATAAGCCTGAGAAGGCTAAAGGAGAGGGCTATCTGTGCAGAGTGTGGGTGGATGCCCAGCACTTTTGCCCCCTAATGCCCTTTCTTCCCAACTCAGTCCAAGTGAACTGGGTCTGGAAGACATCTGTAAGAGATGATGAAGTCATCTGACTTGTCAGTTTTTCATGTAAATGCTTACTTGACCCTCACCATGGCAGAACGTGAGTACGATGCTCATGCTAATTGACTGGCAAAGCTTACTACTGAACATATGGTGCCTACTTTTACAATAACTGATGATCCAGTATTAGCAAAATGGGCCCACCAAATAGCTGGTCATTTGGGGTTACAGCCCACACACTGATGGGCACAAGATTGATCTATTAGTATCTCTCATTCAATGTTAAAGCAGATAGCAGAAGAATGTCATATATGTCAGTTGGAAAAGGAGTTAACGGTTCCTTGGGTTGTAACTGGAGAGATAGGAAGAGGAAAAGTCCCAGCCCAAATCTGGCAAATAGAAAGGATGCAGATTTATATGTAGTTGTGTTGACACCTATTCAGGTGTACTAGTGGCTTGTCCTCATAAGAATGCAAACCAGAAAAATGCTTGTAAAATTCTAGATCTCATAAGTCTATATTTTGGAACCCCAATGCAGATTCAAAGTGACAATGGGTCACATTTCAAAGGTAATGAAATGAAGAAGTATTGTATACTAAACAATATAGAATGGATATATCATATTCCATATTATCCAGAAGCATCTGGGTTAATTGAAAGAATGAATGGATTACTGAAAGAACAGTTGAGGAAGTTAAGTTCCAATAATTCATATCAACATTGGAAGGATACCTGGTCATGGCTTTACATAATTTGAAAAATAGACCACTGGGAGGAAGTACACCTCTAGCCAGAATTCTAGCAAAGTAGAAAACAACAAACACATAAGATCCCAAATATTGAGAGCTAGACTTTGAGACCAGATGTCCCAGGAAAGACCTGGTTCAGGGGGGCAGGGGGTATGACTTACATTATTTAGAGCACTTTTGTTAGTAAAGAAAACAAATAAGAAAAATCTCCACTGGAATATGCATAAGAATCCCTAAAAATCACTTTCGACAGATTTTACCCAAATCAGGATTAGCAGCTCAAGGAATACATGTATTGGCTGCAGTACTAGATTCTAATTATCAAGGAGAAATTGTTGTGACATTCCATAATTTAAGTGAAGGGCCCATACAGATTCGTAAAAATGATAGGATAGTTCAAGTGATTATTGTTCCTTGTAAAACAATACCACTTGTAAAAACTGACCCTCCTAGGCGGAGCCAAGATAGTGGAGTAGAAGCAGGACCTTCCTGCAGCTCCAGCTTCTACCCTCCCCAATCCATGTAAAAAGGGGACTCTAAACAAACTTTGGAGCTGCAGAACCCACAAAATGACACAGAGAATCCAACCTCCCACTGAGGACAGCCCAACAGGCCTGCAGAAATCCAGCACAGCGCTCTGGCAGCCAAGCCCAGCCCCACACTGAGGCTTTAGCCCCAGGGTGGGCCTGACCAGCTGCTGTCCAGAGAGACTCCAGATCAGCAGAAGCTGTGGCCATTTCCAGAACTATCTAATAACATAGACACAAAGTACAAAGTGAGAGGTCAGAACAGTCTGGAGTTTGGGACCAGTAAGTGGGAGTGCCTGGCTTTTACCCCCAGGGCGAAAAGCTTCTGAGATGCCAACAAAGACACCCAGCACCACTTGGCAGCTTCAGCTCTTGGCCTGCAGGGTGTAGGGGGACCAAGCACCAGTCTGAGGGGTAATTGCTCTTGCTTTAGCCTGCTTGGATCTGGATTGCAGTCTAGGTTGGAGGTTCTGGAGTGTGTGTCCAGCTTGCCAGAGCTTGTGGAGATCTCAGAGAGGGCACCCATCTAATACCTCTGGTAGCTGAGAAAACCCCAGCATTTGGGACAAAAGCTCCCTTGTCTGGTGGCAGAGTCCGACTGTGGAAAAATGCCCATAAGTCAAGTAATTGAGTGGCAAAATGAGCAGGTAAAGGAAACAAAGAAGACAGAAGATTCCAACAATACACTCCTATTTTGGGGACAAAAAGGAGCAAAACATGGAACAGGAGGAAAACAGTAAAGTCAGAACTCCTGCACCAAAAGCTTCAAAAGAAAATACAAGCTGGTTACAGGCCATAGAGGACCTTAAGAAAGATTTTGAAAACCAAATAAGAGAAGTGGAGGCAAAATTGGGAAGAGAAATGAGAACAATGCAAGAAAATTATGAAATGAGAGATGACAGCCTGACGGAGGAAAATAATACCTTAAAAAACAGACTGACTCAAATGGCAAAGGAAGCTCAAAAAGGCAATGAGGAGAAGAATGGCTTAAAAAGCTGATTTGCCTGATGGAAAAAGAATCTCAAAAACTCAATGAGAAGAATCATTGCTTCAGAGTTAGATTGGAGCAAATAGAAGCTAACGACTTTATGAGAAATCAAGGTACTCTTAAAAAGATCCAAACAAATGAAAGAATAGAAGGCAATGTGAAATATCTCATGGGAAAAACCACTGACTTGCAAAATAGATCCAGGAGAGATAATTTAAAAATTATTGGACTGCCTGAAAGCCATGACCAAAGTAAGAACCTAGAAACCATCCTCCAGGAAGTTCTCAAAGAAAACTGCCCTGATGTTTTAGTACCAGAGGGCAAAATAGAGGTTGAAAGAATCCACTGATAACGCCCTGAAAAAGATCCGAAAAAGAAAACTCCTAGGAATATTATAGCCAGGTTCTGGAATTCCCAGATTAAAGAGAGAATATTAGAAGTAGCCAGGAAGAAACAATTTGAATATTGTGGAAACACAATCAGGATAACCCAGGATCTGGCAGCTTCTAAACTGAGGGATAGAAGGGCTTGGAATATGATATTCCGGAGGTCCAAGGAGCTGGGATTAAAACCAAGAGTCACCTATCCAGCAAAACTGAGTATCATGTTCCAGGGTAAAATATGGTCATTCAGTGGAATAGAGGACTTTTAAGCATTCTTGCTAAAAAAAACCCAGAGTTGAATAGAAAATTTGACATTCAGATACAAGAAGCAAGAGAAGGTAAACAGGGAAAAGGAATCATAAGGAACTTATCAAAGTTGAACTATTAACATTCCTACATGGAGAAACAATAATTGTAGCTTATGAAACTTTTCTCTGTAGATGAAGGGATATATATGAGGGTATATGGGCATATGAATACATATGTGCATGTGTGTATATATGTTTACATGTATACATAGATAGAGGGCACAGGACCAATTTAACAGGAAGGAATGATACTTAAAAGGTGAAATTAAGAGGTGAGAGGAATATAATGAGAGGAGTTGGGGAGGGACAGTTTGGGGTAAACTATCTCATACAGAAGAGGCAAGGGAAAATGGTTACAATGGAGGGGAAGAATAGGAAGGCAAAAGGGAATGGGTCAACCTTATTCCCATTGAATCTGGCTTGTGGAGGGAGTGAAATACACACTAAATCGGGTATCTCACCCTCCAGGAGAATGGGGGGGGGGATGATAGAAGGGAGGGTACGCTGCGGGGGAGGGAGTTTGGAAGCACACACTTTTGAAAATAAATGGGATCAAAGTGGAGAGTAGAGCGGGTGGGAGGTGGGATGGGAGGGAGGGAAGTGTAGTCAGTCTTTTACAATATATCTACTATGTTATTATTTTACATTAGCCACACATGTGCAACCTATACTGTACTGCGTATCTTCCCAGTAGGGGTGGGTGACTGGGAAGGAGGGGAATGAAGCTGGAATTGAAAGTTTTGAAATCAAATATTCAAATATGTGTATATATATATAAATATATATATATATATATATATTTATATATATATGTGTGTGTGTGTGTGTGTTTTATTATTATTAATACAATCTTACATGTAATTGGGAAATGGTATGTGCAGGCACTGAGGCATAGAGATCCACTGGAAAAGTGGAAAGAGGTATGGGGGGAAACGTGGGAGACAGCAGATTGGAGGAAGAGATATCCTGTGGGACTGCTATTTTGGGGTGGTGGGTGGGGGAGAAATGGGGAGAAAATTTGTAACTCAAAATCTGGTGGAAACGGATGATGTAAATCAGATGTTAATAAAGCATTAAAAAAAAACTGACCCTCCTAGAGGAGGCTGTGTCAGGAAAGATAAAGGTGAAAGCTGCAGGGCAGCCCAGTGAGAGCCAGTGTCCAGGTAGCAAAGGCAGCAGCTGCAGCAAAGTAAGCTGAGACCCAGAGGCTGCCTCTGCCAGGGCCATGGCCCTTCCAGGTGGCAACAAGGACAATATCAGAGCTAGATGTAAAAATAGCTGTCCAGGTCACTTGACTTTTGAATGCTGCAATTTTCTCCAAGTAGACACCAAAAGAGACAGAGTTTTCGATGTCAGCAGCACAAGTAGTGAAGACAGTGATGAAGACACCGAGGAACTCAATTAATTGCAGACTTTACCTGAGAAAAATACAAATGAGGAAGAAGAAAACAAAAAAGAAAAAAAGAAAAAAAAACAAGGATAAACAAATTGAAAAAGAAAAAAAGTTCTTATTCATCTAGTTCTAGTGAAGAAGACACTTTCAAACAAAAGAAACAGAAATCCCAGAAGAAAAGAAAAGGAAGGAAAAAAAAGTAAAACCAAAAAAAAAGGAAACATCACAAAAAGGAGAAAAAGAAGCAAAAAAAGGAAAAACTTTCTTTATCTTCTGATAGTTCAGACTCCTCTAGTAGCAACTGAGACATCCACCCATTCTGCTGTCATTTTATGTTCAAGAAATTTGAACTTACTTCAGTAATTATGCTTTATATTAAACTCACACCTTCCGGGCAAGCATTCCTCCACATACAAGGCCCACACTGCTCTCAACCTACCTAGGTTGTGACTATGAAGTACTAAGGATTATCATAAGGTTTAGGAGTCAGTCTTGTTAAAGACATATCTCATTCATTCTTCTTAATGTTTTTTTTTTCTTTGCTGTTAGCATTGCTTGAGAAATTTATTGTAAAATGTCATCACAATCAACAGAAAAACTATCTATACAAGTATCCTACCTGACTGTGGATGCTATTACCAAATGTCTGCCTTCCCAGGGAGCAAATCTAGGAAGTAAAACATTTCCTAGGGAAGCAGATCCCTCCAGATAGTCAACATCTTCCCACAAACATTTCAAAATCAAGTAACGTTATATTCTATTGGGTAAGAAATAGTATGTTGTTTTTATCGGACTTGGCTTTTTGAATGCTAGACAGGAACAACATTGCCTTATGGGTCTTTTTTTTTTCTTTAAATAAATGGAATGTACAGAAAACTACTAAATGCATAAAAAGAAAAAGAAAAAAAAAACTGACCCTCCTTCCAAAATAACTATCAGAGCAACTGGGGGATTTGGTTCTACTGATAGAATAAAATTGGGAGGTAAAGTATGGGTAAATCACAGGCCAGATAATGTTCCAAAGGCTGTAGAGATTATAGTACATGGGAGGAATAACACCTGTAACTACTGTTTATTCCAGAGAAGATGATTACAAAATTGCACCCTTAACTCATATATTCTACTGTGACTGAGGCTACAAGAGTGGTCTCATGGACTCTAGTAGCATGGCTGATCCTAGACCTACCTTGCTTCTGCTTATTGTTTCTTTGCTTCTTGGCTTTTTGTCTGCTCAACTTGTTTACTAGATTTGTTTCCACAGGCTTGATATCCTCCACCTATAGATGCCTAATAGCTTAAGCTGGATGGCACTCCCTGTCCACAACTGTGTCATGTCACCCCAGACCTAGCATCAAGCACATTCCAAAAACTGGCTAAAGAACTGACCTCTCAGATAGGACCCCTTGTGACAGGGACAATTCTATGTCCAATTTCAGCAGCAAGTAGCCATGGAAGAAGAGACCTTCACCCCTTACCCCAAGATTGTGGGACCCCATTTGTTTGGGGGGGGGAGGAAATGATGGGGAGCTTGTGCTCAATCCCCACCCTAAAATATTGTATTCTGTGTTTATTGTGTGTTATCCTGGTTATATTGTTGTAAAATTCTGTTCACATCATTTATTCCTAAAACTCCTATTAACCCATGTAATGAAATGTATTGTTAATATATTTTTTGCCAAGTAAGGGATATGAAAGGTCTTGGGGCCATATGCCATGGTTATGGGATTTAAAGATCTCCCATGCCCCTTGAACTGGCTGTCATAGCAGGAAGGAGTGGGGCAAGAGGAAGCACAAGCCAAGCTAGAGTGTGGGAGGTGACTGGAAGCATGGTGGCAGCAGAGCAAACTCCTGTTTTTGAGCCAACCAGAATTCTGCTAAGGACTCCTGCTGAGGACAGCCAGGGATGGGAACCCTGGCCGGAGCTGCTGGGAGCAAGCTGCATGGACACTGAGCAGTTGCTGTGAGTGAGGATAGGAGGATCTTTGCCTGAGGAAGCCTGTTTTGTTTTGAAGGCTTGAGAATGTGGGTGTTTACTGCATTAACTACATGTGCCAAATTCATAACTACTGTGCTGGCTTTGACTTTCTGGTTTGGGGGTTCAGTTTTCTGGTTTTTTGAATAAATGATATAGCTTTGTCCCCCATGTAGACAGCCTGCTGAATTTTGTGATTAATAACTATATCAATATATTTATAGTTACTGTAGGTGTTATGAATAGTGAATTGTTGATACAGATTCATACAAAGGATAGATTTAGAAGTAGTGGGGAAGAAAGAATAGAACTGCCATTATATTGGTGATTATTTCCTAGAAATTTTATTTCCTCTGGGATTTTGTCTTAGAAGTCATTTAATGCATCATATGTGTTCATAGTGGTAGGAATTTCCCCCCACTTACTCATTCCTATAGTTTCAATATTCAGATAGACAATTATTTCAGTACCAGTATCCACCATATCTCTGCATTTTTGAATGGAATGGCTAAGTTGAAGTGCTATTTCCTACTGCAATATCAGAGGAGCATATCTTAGTACCAGGATTCCATACTGCCCAGTCTTTAACCTGGAAGCTATTTACTTGAAAGTTTCTAGGTGGGAACAAGAAGGGGAATAACACCTATACTCTGCCACAGCTATTGCAAGGGATCCTATAAACTGGAGACAGCTTTCACATCTTCCCTCATCTACTTTTTCAGTCTGCAGATTCCAATTATACAACAGGACTTGTATTGACCTTGGTCTTACTGGATTCATCTGTTTCAAGTCTTTTGAAATCTGCCAGTCCTTTTCAGTTTTCTACACCTTTACTCAATCCCACTTACTGTATGATCCAGAGACACTGACCTTTTGCTGTTCCTCATGAAAAGTACTTTATCTACTCACTCCAAGCATTTTCAATGTCTCCATGTCTGGAATTCTCTTTCTTTAAATCTCCATCTCCTGGCTCCCTTGGTTTCCTTCATCTCTATTAGAGACACTGTTAGCCTAGGAATGAACAATTTTTGTTGGAAAGTCAGGAAGGTTTTAATGGAGTACAGGGACTCATAAAAATGTGAGCCCTTTTATGCTGCTTCCATTCAAATTGCCCGTCTTGTTCTCCACTGGCTAGGTGCACCTTCCAGAACTGACCACTTCATGGTCCCCTCAAACTGCCCTCAAGAATGCGTACAAGCCTCTAACCCCTCTAGATGCTCAGAAGCCTGGTGCTGTTAGATCACAACCCTGATTAGAGCCAGTCATTTCTTTTTTTTCTGTTCTGTCATTTGTTTGGATCTGTTTAACAGCATCTTAATTTCTCATAAAATCATTAGCTTCCATTTGCTCCAATCTAATTCTGAAGGAATGATTCTCCTCAGTGAGCTTTTGAGATTCTTTTTCCCTCTGGCAAATTTGGCTTTTTAAGGCATTCTTCTCCTCATTGCCTTTTTGAGCCTCTTTTGCCATTTGAGTCAGTCTGTTGTTTAAGGTGTGATTTTCCTCAGTCAGGCTGTTGACTCGCATTTCATAATTTTCTTGCATTTTTCTCATTCCTCTTCCAAATTTTTCCTCCTCTTCTCTTATCTGCTTCTTAGGGTCCTCTATTGCCTGTAACCATCTTGCATTTTCCTTTGAAGCTTTTGGTGCAGGAGATATGACTTCACTATCTTCCTCCTGTTCCATGCTTTGATCCCTTTTGTCCCTAAAATAGGAGTCTAATGTTGGATTCTTCTGTTTGCTTTGTTTCTTTGGCCTGGTAATGTTGCCACTCAATTACTTGACTTTTGGACTTTTTGCCACAGTAGGACTCTGCTACCAGACAGGGGAGCTTCATACCAAAGGCTGGTGTTTACTCAGCTGCCAGAGCTATTAGTTGGGTGCCCTTGCTGGATCCTCCACACACTCTGGCAAGCTAGACACACACCCCAGGACCTCCACTCTAGACTGCAATCCAGATCCAAGCAGGATAAAGCAAAAGTGATTACCCTTCAACCTGGTTGCTTGGTCCCCCTACAGTCTGTAGGCCAGGAGCTGAAGCTGCCACATCGAGATGGCTGCAGAGCCAAGGCTCCTCAATGCTTCTCTCTCTAGGTGTAAAAGCCTACACACTCACAACTACTGGGTCCCAAAATCCACAGTGCTCTTACTTCTCACTTTGTCCTTTGCATCTATGTGTTGATAATTCTGGAGACGCCACAGCAGCTGGTGATCTGTAGTCCCACTAGCTGGTGGCTGGGCAGGCCTGCCCTGGGTCTAAATCCTTGTTGTGAGGCTGGGCTTGGCTCCCAGCAAGCTGTGCTGGCCTATTCCCCCCAGCTTGCTGGGCTGTCCTCACTGGGAGGTTAGCTTCTCTGTGTCATTTTGTAGGTGCTGTACCTCCAAAGTTTGTTCAGAGTCCCCTTTTACATAACTTGGGGAAGGTGGAAGCCAGAGCCAGGAGGAGGACCTGTTTCTACTCCACCATCTTGACTCTTCCTCCAGAACCAGTCCTGTCCCATGTTCTGCTATCACTCAAAGACAAAGTACTTTAACCCTGTGAAAGCAAAATTCCTCCCATTGTTTCTCACAATCTCTCAACCAAAAACCCTCCTTGCACAAGAAATCTTTACCAATCCTTCAAACTATTGCCTTCCCACTGATGATCCATTTCATCCTCAGTACGTGTTTTATGTACATATGTGTTTGCATATTGTCTTCCCCATTAAAATGTGAAATCTGTGAGATTAAGGACTATCTTTTGTCCTTCAAAAATTTCTATCCTTAATACTTAGCATATAATATAGTACATAATAAGTGTTTAACAAATAGTTGTTTTATTAAAGGTGACAAGAAAATTATTTCATGATAAGATTATCTCATCTTAAAATCTCATGATTATCAAAAATATTCACACCTCATGAAAATTATGTTAGCTGATTGGCCAACATATTGATGTGAATGCAGAGATAAGGAAATCCTTACAGGGAGTTATTAATATATCCAAAAGTAAACTTATATATACTGTCATATTAATTAACTTTCATTTGACTGTAGACAGTGGAGGATTTTTAGAAAATCCTTATAGAAACCCTTTAGACAATTTTTTTAATAAAAATATAGGATGCTATGAGTTAATGAAAGGACCAAAAGATTTATGAATAACAAAGGAGCCTCATATCTATTTATCATTAATGCTTTTTTCTATAAGTCTAAATTCCTAAGGAATAATCCCCAATATAATGTTATTTCTATTCTCTTTTTCTTCCTCACTACTTCTAAATCTATTCTTTGTGTACATCATGATATCTAATCAATTTTCCCCACTATTCAATGGACTCCCAGAAAAGACTAAACGTAGTGACCACCAAAATAATTATTAAATATAATTTGTCTGCATTTTCCTAGAAAATAAGAAACAACTGGAGTTAGGTACAAGTCTTTAAGCATTCTTCTTTTGTGTACTATAAATTAATCAGGTAATTATTACATGTCATTGGTAAATGTCAAATTACAAGAATGGAAAAAGACAAAAAAGGAAATATTTTTGCAATGTTATGAGATTTTCCATTTGCAACCTGATTGTTAACACAAGTTATTACTCAAACTTTTACTCTATAATCATTTTAGAGACATTTAACAGCCATAAACAGTTACTGTAATATAATAAACCGAACAATCACAGGGACAGTTTTAGCCATTCCAGAAGAACAATGCAGACAAAGGAAACATTCATTAGAGTACAAGTTCATTTGCAAAATACTATGAGGGATATTCAGAGGAAACAAATCTGCTTAAATGTTGGCATGACATCCAACTTAAATAGATTATCTTGAGAACAGATGTTGATCAACCTGGAAGAATACAATAAACATATGTGTAATAAGACACATCTGCTCTTATTTTTATTCTGACCTATTTCCTTTTATTATGATAGTGGAAGCACTACATTTAGGTTCTTTTTTCCCCAGTGACCAATATACTAACTGTCGAAAATTGTTATGAAGATGAAATCAGGTACACTGTTCCAGACTAAAATAACCCTCATTGCCATATTTAAGGCATTATTGAACAGATACAAAAACAATAAAAAAAATAATAATATAGGTAACATAATTAAAGGTGTTAAGAAATACATTTTTTGGGATTGCTCAGAGAGATAAAAATTAAAAATAAATGAAATAATCAGAAATATTGTATCTATCATGAAAGAGCAACAAAGAAGACATCAGCAACTGCTAAACCACATGCCTTCTTTTATATCTCTGAGAAAGTTTTATGGCAATAGTCATTTATATATGTCGTAGATATCATTGATGAAAATGTGAGAAAAATAGGCAGAATTTTATAGATGATTTTCTGTACAAGATGATATTCTTACACATTGATATTTTACACATTGAGAGCCATAAAAACATGAGCTCTCAATGTAATCTATTTATTTATTTAAAGGAAACATTTGGCTTATTGGAGGAAAAAGTAATATCTTGAAACATGACTTCCAATAAGGTAACTTACCCCTAAATGGTAAAACCATACAAAAATCCTATGAAAGATATGACTATAGATATGACTGTGTTCAATGCTCTTTCAAGCACTGACCCCAAATGAAGTGACACATATACATATAAATAAATGCATATATATACATATATGTATGTGTGTTTGTGTGTGTGTGTGTGTGTGTGTGTATATGTGTGTGTGTGTATTAGGCTACAGATTACTATAAAAATAATTTCTGAAACTGTTGCACCACTCCAAAAGTTATGAGTCCAGCTATCCACATGTTAAAAGAAAAGGGAAGGAAAGATACATTACTTAGAGCATTCCATGTCACTGAGCATATATTTTGTTAAATTACTATGAGACAGGATAGAGAAGATGGGATATGATGAGATTATTCCTTTGCACATTCCATAAAATTGGATATTGAACCAGAATTTAATCAGAAGAGAAGTTCTATTAGGATTTCCTTTATGGACATCATTCCTTTCGATGATCCCCACCTTTTCATTGCTGTAAAAAGTCAAGCTCTTTAATATTGATAATCTTTTGGTACTCATATATGGTTTTCAGTCACAGAATGAAAGTCATAAGTAATCCTTTATAAAAAGGATCTTGGTGGTTATGTGTGTATGTCTATGTATCTAGAAGAATATAAACAATGACTTGTGATTGTAAAATGGTTTACAATTAATAACAAAGGAATATTAATATGTTTTACTAGAAAAAACCTTGTATAGGCTTTATATACACAAAGAAATTCAGTGATCATCTTGTTAAAAACCCTTCTTCAAAATGAGGAAACAGTCTGAAGGTAGTGAAGTATTCTTTCTGATATCAGGCAAAAATTAATTGGCAGGGTTGTGATTCATATCTAGATTTCTTTGATTCCTAATCCAGTATTCTTTATAGTGTTCAGTTGTTTCAAATTCAAGACAGAAGAGAATAATCAAGCTGTACATTAGTATCCCCAAGTTAGTTAAAGAACTTTGGGAAATTAATACAGTGTATTAAATATATCCTTATTGAAGACTAGGTAAAAACAAGGATCAGAATTTTAAAAGCAAGAAAAAGTTATTGGGCTTTGGTCCAAGCTGGTGGATGGATTATCAAATCTGATGAAATTACAGACCCATATGTGATAGTAATGGCAATTAAAGATTCCCCTGTATTGGCTTGGTTTTCAAATTGATTGTATTAAAACCCAGAGTTTGTTAATCCCACCTGTGGGATGGGCTTGTTGATGTGAAAAGAAAGTCCTGAAGTGGGAGGAGCTGGTGACGTAGATTTGGAGAGACACTGGAGAGAGGCGGAAGATTTTTTTTTTGGAAGCAGCACCTCGTGAAGAGAGAGAGAGACTAAGAGGATTGCTGGTGGCCGCTTTGAATTGCCCTGGACTTTTGAGACCTGCCCCCTGAGCTGCCAAGGACTGAGGAGACATGGCTGTTTTGCTGGTACTTTGTCTGTCTGTTTTGATGTTATTTTGCCAGATTTGTCCACTGGTGAAAGACTGTCCTGTTGAAGAAGTCCTGGAACCTGGCATTTGGTTAAGAAGGCCTGAGACTGTCCTGCAGACAGAGAGTGAATACTGTCCACTGGTGAGGGACAGTACTGTTGTTGCAGGGGTCTGGAGACTGTCCTGCAGACAAAATGAATACTGTCCACTGGTGAGGGACAGTACTGTTGTTGCAGGGGTCTGGGAGCCTTTCTGTTGGTTCAGAAGCCCTGAAGAAGGATTTTCTTGTTGTATGTTTACAGAAATCCTGGGAGAGGGCTTTGCTAATGTGTTCAGGAGTTCTAGGGCTGTTCTACAGACAGAGGATAAATTCATGAAGGGACTGGCAATGTATCTTATGGCCTTGCTAAGCCTTGTCTCTCCAGGAACTAAGATTGCTGAGAACTTGCCTCGTGTCAAGATGAAGAAAAGACCTCCATTTGAGTATTAAGTGCTGTGTTTAAACTTGATGTAACTCTGGGGTAGATTCAATTGTGATCCAGGGGTGGGGAACTTTTGACCTTTTTGTGTTCTATGGTTGAGCAAATGAATGCATTTTACTTATGTTTGGAAACTAATCTCCATTTGAGAAGAGGGGCTTTGTGGTGGACTTAATTAAGGTATAGCCTAGGGGTGGAGAAGTATTTGGAACAGAGACTTTGTGATTGATTGAATGATTGGAAAGTCCTGGGGTGGGGTAGGCCTTGGAGATTATTTAATCATACTTAGTAAATGCTGTATTTTGAATGATGTCATGTTTTGATCTTCTCTGTTCTGGGTTTGTTACTGAATAAAATAGAGAGCACCTATGCTGGTATTTTGAACCTGGGAAGTTGCCTTTCCTTGGCATTACATTACACCATAGGAGGCTCAAAGTATTTTGTTATATCTGTTTGCCTTAACTCCTATTGTTGTAATGTGTGCTTAATCAAATGTATATTAAGTAGGATCATAGCTAGGACATATATTAGATCAAGTATACAATTTTGCATTGCCTTCTGTTGGTTTCTAGTGCAGGGGGGAAGAAAATTAGGTTTAGAATGGGAAGACCTGGATTTTAGACCTTCCTCTGTTCTATCCTGGCTTCTTGATCAAGGATGATTGACTTGGCCTTCTCTTCAGTATCCTCATTGTTAAAATACCTGTCTACTATGCTGAATCAGTGAAAAAAAGCTTGTCTCTTCCTTTCAAGATTATCTAAAATTTTATCTTTTTCATATCTTGTTCCTTCATAGTCATTTGCAAGTTGTCTACCTGTAGCAGCAAGCACCCTCGAGTCCTCAGGGTTTACCGCCCATACAGGTTCTTGGATCTGCTTTGTTAAAGGAAAGCAACTCAAAATGGGTTAACAAGCTTACTTTAATCAGTCAGACATATATCGTTTACCTTGTTCAGGAGAAAAGGTCAGCACCCCGAACCTCAAAGCATACAGGCAGAATTATCAAGACAGAAACATCAAGTAGACAGATTTCCAAACTGTCCAACCATTACATCCATACCCAGTCAACATCTGGGTTTCCACATTCTGGGTTTTTCAAAGCCGGGGGACTCTCAACAACGGCTTCCCAGAATTCAGATCAAATCACAGAAAACTTCTCAAAGTGAGTCCCAAAACAAAGCTACACATCAGGGCTTATATAGCCTTCTCCTGGCTCAGAAAATGTAACAACCTTATTGACTCACTGGCCAATCAAGAAGTATCTACTGAAAAACAAGCCTCCCACCCCAGACTCCAGGTACACTTTAGCCTAGGGGCAGGGAAGATCTTTAAATCTGCATTTCCATTACACTACCTCATTAAAATGTGGTAGTCCTCAAGAGCAAGGTCTGTTTTTTCCCCCACACCTTTCTTTGTAGCCCCATAAATTAGCACAGTGACTGAACCATAATGGGTAAATGCTTATTGACTAAACTAATTCTGAAGTCTCTCAAGATTAAAGACATAACTAGTTGTTCTGGCACACATACAATAATGCACTCAAAACAAAAATTTATACAGGGCAAGCAATTGTAGAGTGGGAAGGCATAGAGACTTGAGATTAGGAACATAAAGATCCATTAGGTGGAAAAGACAGAGAAACAAGACACTGGAAGAGCACTCACAAGAACATTCCTAGGACCAGGAAAGATGGACCTTTACAGGTTGGGGAAAAGTTAAGGAAGTTTCTGCCACTTGATACCTTTCTATATTCACTAATCACTTTTATATAAGTTTGACAGTGGTTTTTTTACCTACTGTGGGAGTTATGTCCTTAACACCTGCTAAATCTGACAGCCCTAGGGGTACTAAATATTTAAAGAGCTAGGTTAGCTTCTTCATATGGGGGGGGGGGATCAAGTAGGCAATAGTTTTAAGCACTTGAAGAATTTGGTATGATGTGTGCTAGAGACAAAGATTTTTTGGTTGTTATTTTTGTTTTGTTGTTCTTCCAAGAGTCTCTCTTTAGTCTTAAATTCAATACTTAAAGACCAAAAGGTGAGATTTTGGAATGAGAGTGAGAGAGACAGACAGACAGACAGACAGACAGACAGACAGAGACAGAGAGAGACAGAGAGAGAGACACAGAGAGACAGAGACAGAGAGACAGAGACAGAGAGAGAGACAGAGACAGAGAGAGACAGACAGAGAGAGACAGAGAGAGAGACAAAGACAGAGAGACAGAGACAGACAGAGAGAGAGAAACACAGAGAGAGACAGAGAGAAAGAGACAGAGAGACAGAGACAGAGAGAGAGAGGGGGGGGGAGAAAGAGAGAGAGAGAGAGCTTTGCCCACTTCATCTTGAAAACATGTTCTTTCATCCTGAGATAATTTTCACATTTGATCTCCATGTCACAGAAATGATTTATTTCTTTCATAAAAAATTAATTCTGTGCTTCTCTGGTACCTCTTTCATGAATAGAAAATTACAAAGGAAAAAATGTCATTATTGGGCTTGATTTTACATTCCCCACCAAGATTCCACTGGTAATACATTTTTTTTAGGACATGGAAGAAAAAAAAATGCATCCTTTGGAGTTCTTAATTGAAAGAAACAAGAACAAGAACAAAGATTTACTCTGATGCGTAAACAAGTTTTGAAGCAGAAATATCTTCCAGGGAGTGTTGTTGGGTGAGAATATGCCCTAGCTGCATTTTTTCTTCTTTTATCTGTTGAGTTACATCTCGGAGAATTTTTTTTTTCCGAGACTGAGCATAGGGGTAAATGGACACAGTGCCTATTCCTACATGTGGAAATAAATCTTTAAAATAAATAGAGAAAAAACACCACACTGCTTGATTAGGTCTGAGAGAGAGTATTAGTATCATTTTAATAATGTTACCAATATGGACAGAGGTTAAGAATTTTGCTAACAGCAGTTCAACTATTAGTAGTTATAAGGACATAGAGCTAGAAAGGACATTTAGAGATCATTTAGTACCACCTCTTTGAATTCATGTGCAGCCACATCACTTTAGAGATGAAGAATTTAAATGATTTGTCCAAAGGCACCTAATTCACATATACTATATCCCAGATTTCAACCCAGACAATCTGACTCCAAATTCAGTCACATATCCTATATAGCACGCTGATTTACCACTGTATCATAAAAGTGAATTCCATGTGACAATTTTCATTTGCCCTAATGTGAAATTTAAAGTCAGGATTAATTGTTTATTGAATATAAACTCATGGATCCCAAGACTTACTAGCAATGGTAATATTTCACTTATAATAATTTTATATATGTATATATACATACATGTGCATATATAAATGTATATGTATATCTGTATATGTGCATATGTGGAAAGTGTGTATATCACTTTACAGTTTGTAAAAATCTAAAAATTAAATGTATTATCTCATTTGAGTCTTCTAAAAAGTCTAACACTCAAAAAGGCCATTTTCTCTTTATTTTTGTAATAATCCCCAATTACATGCCAAGACAATTTTTAGCATTTATTTTTATAAGACATTGAGTTCCAGATCCCCCCCTTTTCTGAAAATGATAGGCAATTTAATAAAGGTTATACATGTACTGTCATGTAAATATACTATTTCCGTAATTAGTCATAGTTGTGAAAAAAAGAAACAGATAAAATGGGGAAAAAAAAGAAAATAAAGAGAAAAGAAGTATGCTTCTTTTTGTATCCAGAGTCCATGAGTACTTTATCTGAATGTGGATAGCATTTTCCTTCATGTGTCCTTTGTATTTGGATCATTGTGTTGTTGAAAAGAACGAATACATTCATAGTTGATCATGCCACAGTGTTGCTTGTACTGTATACAATGTTTTTCTGGTGCTGCTCATTTCCATTTGCAACAGTTCATACAATTTTTTTCCAGATTGTTGCTGGGTTTTTTTTTAATCTGCCTCTTTATAATTTCTTATTGCATAATAGTATTCATTATATTCATATACCACAATTTGTTAAGCCATTCCCCAATTGAGGGGCATCCTCTCAATTTCCAATATTTTGCCACCACACAAAAGATTGCTATAAATATTTTTGATGCCTCTAGTTTGTTTTACCCCTTTTTATGGTCTCCTTGGGAGAGAGACCTAATAAGGATTTTGTGGAGCAAAGGGTTAGAACAATTTAGTTGCCCTTCAGGAATAGTTCCAAATGGCTCTCCAGAATGGTTAGATTAGTTCACAACTACACCAACATTGTAATAGTGTCCTAATTTTCCCACATTCTCTCCTGCATTCACTATTTTTCTTTGTCAAAGTTAAAATGATAGATCTGAGGTTGTAGCTCAAAGTTATTTTAATTTTCATTTTTCTAATCCAAGTTATTTAAATAACTTCTTCATAGGCCTATGTATATATGTTTGATTTCTTCTTTTGAAAACTGCTTCTTCATTTCTTTTGACCACGTTATTAGGGAGTGGCATATATTCTCATAAATTTGCCTCAGTTATTTATATATTTTAGAAATGAGACATTTATCGAAGCCATCTGTTATATTTTTCACAGATTTTTGTTTTCCTTCTAATCTTGGTTGCATTGGTTTGGTTTGCAGAAAAGTTATTTTTTTTTAAATTTTATATAATCAAAATAATCTGTTTTTCTTTCCATAATGCTCTGCATCTCTTATTTGTTCATGAAACTGTAACTCATTTAACTTTGCTTTAAAGGGTTTGAATGTTTTATTTTATAGTGCTAGAAAACAATAATGGCAAAGTTTATCTGGAAGAAAAAAAGGTCCAGAATATGAAGGGAATTAATGAAAAGAAATGCTAGGGAAGGTGACCCAGCCATGCCAGATTCTAAACTGTATTATAAAGAGGTAGTCATCAGAACTACTTGTTACTGGCTGAGAAATAGACTGGAGGATCAATGAAATAGATTAGTTACACAAGACACAGGAGTAAATGATTATAGCAATCAACTTTTTGATAAACCCAAAGACTACAGTTTCTGGGATAAGAACTCAGTATTTGACAAAAACTGCTGGGAAAATGGAAAATAGTATGGCAGAAACTGGGCATAGATATTAATAAATTACACTGTTTATCAAAATAGAGTCAAAATGGGTTCTTGATTTAGATATAAATGCTGATAGTGTAAGCAAATGGGTGAAGCAAAATGGGGGAAGGAGAAAAGAAGGAAGGAAGGAAGGAAGGAAGGAAGGAAGGAAGGAAGGAAGGAAGGAAGGAAGGAAGGAAGGAAGGAAGGAAGGAAGGAAGGAACGATGATGTCTAGGTTCTCCTTTTGATTATGGATTTTATGTAGCCTGATTATTCTGACTTTTTTTTTCTTCTGCATCTATTTTTCAAGTCAATTGTTTTTCCAATGAGATATTTTACTTTTTAATTCTTTTGAATTTATTTGATGGATTCCTTTTGTCTTATATTCATTAGCTTCCACTTGCCCAATGTTAACTTTTAAGGAGTCACTTTCCTCATTTAGCTTTTGTAATTCTTTTCCATTTTACTAATTGTACTTTTTATTTTTAGTCAGGCAAATCATGCTTCTATTTTAGTCAGGCTGTGAAAGAAAACGTAGACAAAAGAAAAAAAAACTCAAGAAAAATAAAGTTTAAAAAAAAGTATGTTTTATCTGTATTCAGGCACCATCAGTTCTTTCTCTGGTGGTACATAGGCTTTTTCATCATAAGTCTTTCATAATTGTCTTGGATCATTGTATTGCTGAGAATAGCTAAATCATTCACAACTGGTCGTCCTACAATATTGCTGTTACTTTGTATTCAGTACATGTCACTTTACATCAGCTTCTGTAAGTTTTCTCAGGTTTGTTTGATTGTTGGGTTTTTTTTTTTCTGAGAGTATCTTGTGCGTTATTTCTTTAACACAATATTATTTCCTCAGAATCACATACCACAATTTGTTCAAAATCTCCCCAATTCCCAATTCTTTGAACCAGAAAAAAGAGCCGCTATAAATATTATTGTTCTTTATCTCTTTTTGTATACAGACACAGTAGTGTTATTGCTTGGTAAAGACTTCACATGTTTTTATAGCCCTTTGTGCATAGCTCCAAATTGCTCCACAGAATGGTTGAATCAAGTCACAACTCCACCAACAGGGCTTTAATGTCTCATTTTTCCCACATACCTTCCAACTTTTGTCATTTTCCTTTACTCTTTGATTTGTCAACAAATAGGTATCAGGTAGTACTCTGACCAATTGTGTTTTTTAAGAAGTTCTTTTCTTTTTAAAATTTTTGTACCACCTTTTCCATTTGGTCAATTTTAGCTGTTAAGCAATTGTTTTCTTTTTCAAAAGTGTTGATTCTTTTTTCATAATTCTCTTGTATCACTCGTATTTTTCCCCAATTTCTCTTCTACCTCTCTGATTTGATTTTTTTTTTAAGCAATCGGAGTTCAGTATCTTGCTCAAGGTTACACGGCCAGTTATTTCTGGGTGTGGTGCTAAGTGTCTGAGCCCCGGAATCAATCCCCAGGTCATCCCAACACTGGAGCCGGTGCTCTTACTCTCTGTGCTACCTGGCCACACCTCTGATTTGATTTTTACTCTCCTTTTTGAGTTCTTCTGTGAGTTCTTTCTGTGTTTGTGATGACTTCCCATTTTTCTTTGTAGTTTTTCCCTTAGGTGTTTTGGTATAGTTGTCCTTTTTTGAGTTTGTGCCTTGACCTTCCCTGCCACCATATTAACTTTCTATGGTCAGATTCTTTTTATTGTTATTGTGCTTTACTCATCTTTTTTTTCTAAGGGGATTTTTTTTCCTTTTAAATTTTATCTCTCCTCCTTGGGTGTAAGGGGTGTAGTCTCAGGATTCTTGTGCTAATGACTGCACTCCCTGGCTATTTGCCTGATTTTGTGCTGATATTGCCCTAAGACTCATAGGGGAACATCATATGTGGTCCCCAAGGGATGAGGTGGGGGGCTGGCTGGCACTGCAGGAGGGAGTAGGGGTCTGGCAGCTTACCTGGTACTGAGCTGGGATGCTAGTGCTGGTGTCTGGTGTGTGCTGAAAAGTGTGGAGTGTTTCTGTATTTCCTTGTGCTAAGTTGAAACCTTTGCTGGTCATGTTTTACATGGACTTTGCTGAAGTACAAGAAGGTCTGACTTCTTGATGTTTCCTGTTTGCCAAGGCCTAAGCTGAAGCACATGGTGGTTCTTGGAGATGGAACCATCTGGTTCTATTCACCAGGAATAGTCAGTCAATTGGGGAATGACTAAATAAATTGTGGTATATGTATGTAATGGAAAATTATTTCCATTCATCTGGCTATACTGAGGCACTTGTGGGGAGGTGAGAGCTGGTGTTGGCATTTGCCTGCTCTATGACATTATGGCTAAAGATCTACTGCTGATTTGCTGATTTGGGGCTTGCTGCCAACTTGCTGGGAAACTCCCTATTCTGAACTGTATGCCCCTTTTACCTAAGTGACACAGAACTTTCTTGCTGATTTCCCAAGTTTCCTGGGTTCTAAGATTGTTTTACCCTGTCTTTTTGTTGGCTCTGCTGTCCCAGAATTTGCTTTGGGTTGCTATTTCATGGTTGTTTGGAGGTGAATATGGGAGTTACGGCAATTTACTCCTTACTCTGACATCTTGGCTCCCAGAAAACATGTTCTCTTTCAGTGTAATAAATAACTGCTCTGAGATAAAGAGCTTAGCACTATATGAAGTCCTGCTTCCACAGATATTGCCATACAAGGAATCTGCTAAGGAACACAGTGTTAGCCGATGAGCACACCCTGATATTCAGTGTCTCCTAGCTTGAGGACATTAGAGAAAGCGAAGCTGGCAGCATGACTCGAACTTAAGGATTCATGTGCTGGTCACTGAGACCTAACTACTGCACATGCCTAACAGCCATCATGCACATTAACTTATAAGTCCATGCAGAGATTATTCCTCCATTTTCTGAATATGGAACCCATGTTGACCCATGTTTGGGAACACATCAAGGAGCAATATGTAGTGGATAGGTTAGAAAGATTGTAACACAGAAGAGCTGGGACCAATTCCAATCTGAAAGGATGGACCAGAAATGATTAACCCCATAAAAAGCTCATTTTAGCTTCTGTAGTATATATATGCATCTCTGTAGATACAACACATCTGCTTCTGGCAATGACTGTAAATAAACACTTACTTCTCTCACTTCAGCTCAAGTTTTATTTCTTAAATGAGTGACTGAACTCCATTTCTCATACCACCAACATAACAAATGCAATAGGACTAGTAAAAGAGAAAAGAAGAACAAAAAAAGCATATTTTTGGTATTGTTGTTTCCCTAGGGTTGCTTTAAAACTTAAAAATTTTGCTGCTCTATGGTCACATAATTGTATTCTTTGATGAGTTTCTCAGATGAATGTCCCATTGATCAAACAGGTTTCCAGAATATTCTTAGAGTAAGGAATTTACTCATGGTTCTGACTGAATTTCAATTTTAAATGGTTAGAATAAGAATAGCTCTAATGTGCTTGATACCCAATGTCATTAAACAGAGATTCTTTACTTATTTGTTTGTCATGGACCTCAAACATACTTAAGTATGTCCAAAATAGGGAGGAAGATATTAAATTGTGTTCAGTACAATTTTATTATTATAGATTTCAATTCATTCCAATTACTTTTTAAATCAGTAATTGATTTAAAGATAATTCTAATGTAAAAAAAGAGAAAACTCTTAAAGTATCTAAATCCTGGATATAGTCTTGAAATATTACTTTTGTAAATAGAGTTACTGATTGTACTGGGATCCACTCAGAAGGTATTGGGAAAGTAAAAGGGATGAGATAATGTATCAATTTCATTTTCTTGTATTATTACCTTAATCATGCCAATGTTTGTAAAACTCATCAGATTTGGAGATGACTTAGAAATTTAATAGTAAAATTGTAATAATTGCCAGTGAAATTAAGCAATAAGGGAAAAAAAAGGTTGTTTAATATTTCCACAAAGCACATACAGAATACTGATTTAGACTAATTTGTTTTTGAATGGCCCTTCTTAATGATCGAAATGTCTATTTTCCTTTTTCCTACAAAATAGTATCAAGTCGGAATTAAGACTCCCACTTGTTTTCTGCTGCATGCCTTTGATATTTGGTATTTCTGTGATTTTTTTTTCATCAAAGACTTCATCAACCAATCTCATTCTCAGTCCATTCCAGATCAACTATCAAGAATTTGTGGCTCAATATCAAGAACAAAGTACAGACAAAAAGGTGGTGCCAGGACTTAAACCAACATCTTTGTGAACAGATTGTCAGACAGACTGGAGCAATAATCTTCTAAGCCACCATGCTGACTTGCAGATTGAAGTGTGTTTTAAGTGACTTCAATTATTATGGTTATTTGGCAATAGTTCTTGAAATGGACTTTAGTTTTTTGTTTGTTTTTAACCAAGATGGTGGATAGGAGCTTAAATGAATATCTCAGATGTGACCCTGAAGAGTAGAAGATATTTTAATGATGAAGTGTTTCTTGATTTAAAATAGATAGATAAACTCTGGAAGAGCCACATTTGTGTGCGTTGCCTTAAATAGGTAGATAGAGAAATGTCATAGTTTTGTTGTAGATTTATAGGGCACTATACATGAGGGGCAATGATTTTAGTATGTTTCATGCTAATAGCACACAATATTTCATTTTTAAAATTTTTCATTCATGTAAAACTCATAACATAAAAAATAGGACTGAGAATTTCCTCAGACACCATCTACTATAATTCCTTAATTTCATGGGTGAAGGAACTATGGCTAAAGCATGGTATGTAACTTGTCTCTGGTCAAATTTGGAGTAAGAATTGTAGGTCTCAGGCACTTAACACAAAAAAGTAGACATGTGAACTTGGGCAAGTCACATAACCCCAACTGTCCTCCAAAAATTAAAAAAAAAAATTGTACATGAGTTATGAATCTATCTCCTCTAACTCCAGTACAAATATCATATTAACAAGAATTTAACTCACAACAACATTGCAGGTTAGGTAGTACAAATACTATCTCCATATAATTTTGTGAGAAAAATAGGGGAAAACGTGTAGAAAAGTTTGAAAGTTTGGTGTTTGTTTATGAACACACAGTAAATTTCTTGATTGAGATCCAGTCCAAGACTCCTGATAACACTTCTAGTGCTATAGTTGATAAATTATAATATTAAAAAAAATAACTAACATTTATAAATATTTTAAGTTTGCAAGAATACTTTACATTTATTTAGTCATTTTTTGCTCATCAAATCTCTGTGAATTCAAAGTTGTTATCTTGTTTTTGAAATAAGGTGGCTGAGGCTGATATGGATTAAGTGATCCATCCACAGTCTCACAGTTATTTAGTTTCTGAGAAAAATTTGAGCTCAGCTATATATCTATCTATCATCTATCTATCTATCTATCTATCTATCTATCTATCTATCTATCTATCTATCTATCTATCTATCTCTATATATATATATTATACTGTCTAGCTACCTGTAACTTTAAAAAAGCAAAAGTTACTGATGTTAATTTAATTGCTTATTACAGGACAAGAAAACATGATTCAGAGTAGTAACAAAGTGGGGTCTCCCCCCCATCCCCCTGAGCTGCTAGATAGTATTTTGGCAGCTAAGTTTCTCAGTAAACAGAGTGCCAGTCCCAGAGGCAAGAAGACTCATCTTCCTGAGTTCAAATGTAGCCTCAAAAACTACCAGCTATATAACCCTGGGCAGTCACTTAATCCTGTTTGCCTCACTTTCCTCATTTGGAAAATGAGTTAGAGAAAGAAAGGGCAAACCTCTACAGTATCTCAAACAAGAAAACTCCAAATGGGGTCATGAAAAGTTAGACACAACTGAAAAATGACTAAAAAAGAACATACAGTGTTCAATGCATTTCAATAACATCCTCCTGTCTACAGTAAAACTAATCGCTACAAATCAGAATAGCATCCCAAAGCTAGGGAGTATTTGAGTCAGGGTTACACGATTTTAATGAGGATTTGTTAGACCAAACTGAAGAAAGCTCAAACAGAATTGTCCATACATTAAGGGGAGTTCCAAAGGAAGTGCTGCTTTCAAAAGTTTCCTCATTTCATGAAATACCTATATTATTCAATCATTTCCCTCCTAGTCTTAGAGTCTCTAGTCCTTTAAGAAAATCTGTCTAAATATTTAAATTTTAAATTAATGCTTTAAACACTGGAAGATCACACCCAAGTAGCTTTACTTGGGAAGATTTTCATTTCATTTAATTTAATGTGAAATCAAAATTCATTTGAAGAAGGAAGAAGAAAAGAAAAACAAAATCAAGAAGGAAAAGCAGCAGTACCACTACCAGTAATAGGAGTGAAATTTGATAGGCTATGGCAGATAAGTCTGTATATTCTGCATATGGAGAATGGATATTGCCTAACTAGAAACTTGATAAATCAGAACAAGAAAATTTTGGTTAAAGAATATTTTAGTAATATGTAACTACTAACTCCCTGGAAAAGGTGTGTGTGTGTGTGTGTGTGTGTGTGTGTGTGTGTGTGTTTAGTTTGATCTCCATTACTAAATTTTTCTCTTCAATCTAATGATTTAGTAACATTTGTATGTTTAGTTCTTCATTATTCAATATCAATACATCAATTCTTCACAGCACATTCAATGATTTTTTTAGTGTATCTTGTTCTTATAAGATGATTCAATAGAACACACTCTGAGAAATAAATGGCAAAGATAATTCAGCATAATTATTTTTCCTTGAAATTAGTCCCAACTTAATCATTAAGATGAAAATTACTTTTAAATTAGGGCTATTGGACAAAATTGAGAGTTGATTGTTTTGAAACTGAAGAGGCAGGAATGTACAGGATAAGCAGGGATAACAAAAAAAATTCAAATCATTTGTTTGATCCTTTTAAATACATTCACTTTTTAAGAACTGGATGATGAACTGATTTTATTTTTCTCTTCTGCTCTCTTAGCATTACATATATATATATATATATATGTATGTGTGTGTGTGTGTATATATATATATATATATATATATATATATATCAAATTGCCATACTATTATACTTTGGGTTTAGCATTTTTAAGATAATTGTATAAGTCTCTGTAGTAGCAAGCTCTGTAGCATACCCAGGATGGCTGCTAGCACAGGTTCTCTGATCTGCTTTTCTAAAAGAAAGCAGCTCAAAAGGGATTAACAATCTTACTTTAACCAAACATAGATATCATTCACTTAGTTCAAGGGAAAAAGTCCACACTCTAAACTTCAGAAAATACAAACAGAAATTACAATCAAACAAAAATAAAGAGAAAATAATGCAATTCAACAGACCAACAAACAGTGCTTCTAGCTGTGTGCCCATAACATACATACATAGCTAGTTACCAGAGAGAGAAGCCCCAATATCTGGGTTTTCAAAGCTGGGGGCCTCAACAGCTGCCCAGAGATTCATGTGGCCAAATCTCACAACTCTTTCCATATGTGAGCCTCAAAGTAAAACCTCTCCTCTAGGAGTTTATATAGCCATCCCCAGGGTCAGAGAACTTCACAACCTATATAACGGCACTGCCTAATTACAAAGTAACAAAAGATATGTATCTTCCTCAAAAACAGGGCCTCCCCTAAGCAAGCTTATCTTGTTGGGCTCCATGGAGGCCTGATAAGGGGCAGGGAAGATCTTCAAATTCCTTTACCATTACAGTCACACTGATGAGAAATTTTTTTTCTAAGGCTATAGAAAAGACGATTATAAGTGATGTTATTCTGTTTCTGTTAGTGTCATGGGGAATAATTTGTAGAAAGCATGTTTCTTTTCCATGACTTCAACCAAAAACTATTTTTTTTAGAATGAGTGGGCATTTATTAAGAGTGCCAGCAACTGTGCTAAACCTAGAACATGGTCATACCTTCAAGGACATTTTGACTTGATTTTGAGTAACAAATTTTCTCCCCATTTTTCCCCTACCCACCGCCCCAAAATAGCAGTCTCACAGGATATCCCCTCCTCCAATCTGCTGTCTCCCATATTTTCTCCCATACACCTTTTGATTTTTCCAGTGGATCTCTATACCCCAGTGCCTTTATATCTTATTTCTCAATTACTTGAAAAATAGTATATATATGCTTGTAAAACTTTGAATTCCAGATTCATTCCCTTCCTCCCTTGTCACCCACCCTCACTGGGAAGATAAGCAGTTCAGTATAGGTTGTACATGTCTGGCTAATGCAAAACAAAAATATAGTAGATATATTGTATAAGACTAACTATATTTCCCTTCCTCCTATCCCACCTCCCACTTGTTCTATTCTCTACTTTGATCCCATCCCTTTTTTTTTATTCTTTAATATATTAATTTGTTTGTTTCCTTTTAGTTTACAGGATTCAATTCCACAATTCCTTGAATTTCACATTTTTGTCCCCCTCCCTCCCCTCCTCCCCCCATGGTGGCTTATAATCAAGTATAGGATCTGTAAATACTTTCACATTATACAATGGTCAGGTTATAAGGATGGATTGTACCAGCTGGAATGAAAAATGGTAAAGAGGACATAAAATCAAATAAGAGAACGAAAAAGATCAAGTATTTTGCTCCACCTGGATATAAATTTAGTTCTTTCTAGTTCTTTCTCTGGATGCATGTTTTTCTCTCCATCATGCGTCTTTTGGGATTGACTTATATCCCTGCATTGTTGAGAAGAGTGCAGTCTATCAAAGTTGGTCATCACACATACGTTGTGTCTGTAATTGTGTACAAATTCCTCCTGGTTCTACTCTTCTCACTCAGCATCAGTTCTTTTAAGCCTCTCCAGGTAAATATGAAGACTGCCTGCTCCTCGTTTCTTATAGCGCAATAGTATGCCATAACATGCATATACCACAACTTGTTCAGCCATTCCCCAATTGATGGGCACCCCCTTAATTTCCAATTCTTTGCCACCACAAAAAGAGCTGCTATAAACATTTTTGTACGTATGGGTCTTTCTCCCATTTCTATGATCTCTTTGGGATATAACCCTAGGAGTGGTATTGCTGGAACAAAGGGTATGAAAGTATTTATACCCTTTGGGCATAATTCCAGATTGCTCTCCAGAAAGGCTGGATAAGTTCACAACTCCACCAACAATGCATTAGTGTTCCAGCTTGCCCACATCCTCTCCAGCATTTGTCATTTTCCTGTTTTGTCTTCTTAGCCAATCTGACTGGTGAGATGTGGTACCTCAGAGTTGTTTTGATTTGCATTTCTCTAATCAATAGTGAATTAGAGCATTTCTTCATGTGCTTATAGATAGCTTTAATTTCTTTCTCTGAAAACTGCCTGTTCATATCCTTTGACCATTTATCAATTGGGGAATGACTTGTATTCTTATAAATTTGACTCAATTCTCTGTATATTTTAGAGATGAGTCCTTTGTCAGAGACATAGGTTGTAAAGATTCTTTCCCAATTTCCCACCTCCCTCTTAATCTTGGTTACGTTGGCTTTATTTGTACAGAAACTTTTCAATTTCATGTAGTCAAAATTATCCATTTTACATTTTGTAATATTCTCTAATTCCTGTTTCATCATAAAGTCATTCCCTCTCCACAAGTCTGATAGGTAAACTATTCGTTGTTTTAGCAGACTGCTTACAGTGTCAACCTTTATACCTAGATCATGAACCCATTTAGACTTAATTTTGGTATATGGTGTTAGATAATGGTCTATGTCCAGTTTCTGCCATACTATATTCCAGTTTCCTCAGCAGGTTTTGTCAAATAGTGAGTTCTTATCCCAAAAAACAGGGTCTGGGGATTTATCAAACAATACATTACTGTAGTCATTGCCTTCTGAATCTCGTGTGCCTAATCTATTCCATTGATCCACTCCTCTATTCCTCAGCCAGTACCAAGTAGTTTTGATGACTGCTGCTTTATAGTACAGATTGAAATCTGGTAAAGCTAGTCCCCCTTCCCTAGCATTTCTTTTCATTAATTCCCTTGATATTCTGGACCGTTTATTCTTACAGATGAATTTCGTTACTATTTTTTCTAGCTCTATAAAGTAGTTTTTTGTTAAATTAATTGGTATGGCACTAAATATATAATTTAATTTAGGTAAAATTGTCATTTTTATTATATTAGCTCTAACCAGCCATGAGCAATTGATATTTTTCCAATTAGTTAGATCTGACTTTATTTGTGTGAAAAGTGTTTTATAGTTATGATCATACAGGTCCTGGGTTTGTTTTGGCAAGTAGATTCCCAAATATTTTATAATGTCTACAGTAACTTTAAATGGGATTTCTCTTTCTACTTCTTGCTGTTGAATTTCATTGGAAATATATAGGAATGCCGAGGATTTATGTGGGTTTATTTTATATCCTGCAACTTTGCCAAATTTATTTATTTTCTCAAGCAGTTTTTTACTTGATTCTCTAGGATTCTCTAAGTATATCATCATATCATCTGCAAAGAGTAATAGCTTGGTCTCTTCTTTGCCTAACTTGATTCCTTTGATTTCTTTTTCTTTTCTAATTGCTACTGCTAACATTTCTAGTACCAGATTGAATAAGAGGGGTGATAGTCGACACTCTTGATTCACCCCTGATCTTATGGGAAATGTTTCTAGCTTCTTCCCATTACATATAATACTTGCTGATGGCTTTAAATCGATGCTACCTATTATTTTAAGGAAGGTTCCATTTATTCCTATACTTTCTAATGTTTTTAATAGGAATGGATGTTGTATTTTGTCAAAAGCCTTTTCTGCATCTATTGAGATGATCACATGGTTTCTGCTAGTTTTATTGTTGATATGCTCAATTATACTGATGGTTTTCCTAATATTAAACCATCCTTGCATTCCTGGAATAAATCCTACCTGATCAAAGTGTATTATTCTTGAGATAAGTTGCTGTAGTCTTTTGGCTAGTATTTTATTTAGAATTTTTGCATCTATATTCATGAGGGAGATTGGTCTATAATTTTCTTTCTCTGTTTTATCTCTTCCTGATTTAGGTATCAGTACCATATTTGTGTCATAAAAAGAATTTGGTAGGACTCCTTCTTCACTAATTTCCCCAAATAGTTTGTAGAGTATTGGAATCAATTGTTCTTTAAATGTTTGATAGAATTCACTAGTGAATCCATCTGGCCCTGGAGATTTTTTCCTAGGGAGGTGACTGATGGCTTGTTCAATTTCTTTTTCTGAGATGGGATTATTTAAGTAATTTACTTCCTCTTCAGTTAATCTGGGCAACTTGTATGCTTCTAAATATTCATCCATTTCCCTAAGATTGTCAAATTTATGTGCATACAATTGGGAAAAATAATTCCTAATTATTGTTTTGATTTCCTCTTCATTGGAGGTAGATTCACCCTTTTCATTTTTGATACTCATAATTTGGTTTTCTTCTTTCTTTTTTTTATCATATTGACTAAGGGTCTATCAATTTTGTTGTTTTTTTCATAAAACCAGCTCTTGGTTTTATTTATTAGTTCAATAGTTTTCTTAATTTCGATTTTATTAATCTCTCCTTTAGTCTTCAATATTTCTAGTTTAGTATTTAATTGGGGATTTTGAATTTGTTCTTTTTCTAGGTTTTTTAATTGCATGCCCAATTCGTTGAGCTCCCTTTTCTCTAATTTAATCACATATGCACTCAGGGATATAAAATTTCCCCTAAGAACTGCCTTTAATGCATCCCACAGATTTTGGTATGTTGTCTCATTATTATCATTCTCTTGAATGAAATTACTGATTGTTTCTATAATTTCTTGTTTGACCCACTCATTCTTTAGGATTAAATTGTTTAATTTCCAGTTAGTTTTTAGTCTGTCTTTCCCTGGCCCTTTATTGCATATAATTTTTATTGCATCATGATCTGAGAAGGATGCATTTAATATGTCTGCCTTACTGCATAGAATTGTGAGGTTTTTATGCCCTAGAACATGGTCAATTTTTGAGTATGTGCCATGAACCGCTGAGAAGAAAGTATATTCCTTTTTATCACCATTCAGTTTTCTCCAGAGATCTACCATACCTATCCTCTCTAAAATCCTGTTCACCTCCTTAACTTCTTTCTTGTTAATTTTGAGGTTGGATTTATCAAGTTCAGATAGGGGGAGATTAAGATCTCCCACTAGTATAGTTTTGCTATCTATTTCTTTTTCTAATCCCTTTACCTTCACCTCTAGGAATTTGGATGCTACACCACTTGGTGCATATATGTTAAGTAGTGATATTGCTTCATTCTCGATGGTGCCTTTTAACAGGATACAGTTTCCTTCTTTATCTCTTTTAATTAGGTCAATTTTTGCATTTGCTTTATCTGAGATAAGGATTGCTACCCCTGCTTTTTTTACTTTAGCTGAGGCATGATATATTTTACTTCAACCATTTACCTTTACCTTGTGTGTATCCCTCTGTTTCAGATGTGTTTCTTGTAAACAGCATATTGTAGGATTATGATTTCTAATCCATTCTGCTATCCATCTCCATTTTATAGGAGAGTTCATTCCATTCACATTTACAGTTATTATTGTTATCTGTTTCTTTCCCCTCATCCTATTCCTGCCCCTGTTAATGTTCATATTTTCCCTCCCTTCTCCCTTCCCCCCCTTAATAGTTTTCCTTTTGACCACCACCTCCCTCAGTGTTCCCTTTTCGGCCCCCCTCCCTTTTCCTCCCCTTTTCCCCTTACTACTTCCCTCCCTACAAACCACTCCAACCCCCCTTTTGTAACACTTTCCCCCTCCTACTGCCTGTAGGATATTGTTATACTTAATGAGGCATGCTATTTTTTCTTCGCCTCAAGAATGACAGGAACAGATCTCATGCGAAGCTCCTCTCCCTCCCCTCTTCCCCTCTAAAATGATGTGTGTTCTCCTTGTTTACCTTTCTAAGTCACTGTTGCTTCTCGTAATTGGAGGTTGAATTTTCCATTGAGTTCTGGCTTTTTTATCAAGAAGGTCTGGAACTCTGTTATATCATTGAATGACCATCTCTTTGCCTGGAAGAATATGCTCAGTCTCGATGGGTATGTGATCCTTGGTTGTAATCCGAGCTGTTTTGCCTTCCTGAAAATTGTATTCCACTGCCTCCGATTTTTCAGTGTAGAGGCTGACAAATCCTGTGCAATCCTCACTGTGGACCCTCGATATTTGAATTGTTTCTTTCTGGCCGCTTGAAGTATTTTCTCTTTTATCTGGTAGTTCTGGAGTTTGGCCACAACATTTCAAGGATTTTTCAGTTTGAGATCTCTTACAGCAGGTGTCCGGTGGATTCTCTCGATTTCTATTTTCCCCTCAGGTTCTAGTATCTCAGGGCAGTTTTCCTTAACGAGCTCTTGGAGAATGTTGTCCAGGCTCATTTTTTCATCATAATTTTCTGGTAGGCCTATGATTCTCAAATTATCTCTCCTGGATCTGTTTTCCAGGTCAGTTATTTTTTCTTTGCGGTATTTTACCTCTTTTTCTAATTTTTCATTTTTGTTGTTTTGCTTGGCTAATTCTTGGTTCCTCATAGAGTTATTTGTTTCCACTTGTTTAATTCTGGTTTTTAGCAAATCATTTTCCTTGGTTAATTTTTGAAGCTCCTTTTCCATATCATACACTTTTCTTTTTAGAGAGATCTTATCCTCATTATAATGTTTTTCGAATTCTGCTATTTTCATTTTGAGAGAATTATTCATTTTGTCTTCTGTCTCTCTCATTTTGCTTTCAAAGTTCCTTTTGATCTCATCTAGGAGAACCTTCTGTGCTTGGGATCCATTCCCTTGAAGTTACAGCTGTGGGTGTGGAGTCCACATTGTCTCCCTCTGAGGTTGGTTCCTCCCTCTGAGGATAGTAGGACTCCAGAGTCTTTGTCTTTGTAGTCTGCTTTCTACCCATTTTGAGGTAGGGTCCTAACCACGCCCTTCCTCTAGGATCCCAAGCCTTTACTGTAGAGGGTTTTGCCCTGGACAATAGTTACTATATTTTCAGGGTCAGTGGGGGGGGGGGGGTTTGGAGCAAGTAGGGTTCACTCTGTCATCCTTGTCTTTGGAGGTCCTGAAAGGGGCTTTTTTTTTTTTTTTTAAAGATTTCTGGTCTATGAAGTGGTAGCCCCAGGAGTGTTTGCTGTCCAGTACAGGGGCCCCTGTATTTGCTTCTTACCTTGCTCTTTCCAGTCCCAGCCCTTTGGTGATAGGCCTGGTAGTGGACCTTGTGGTTGGTGGGAAGACTTGCCCTCCAAGTTGATCAGGCCCCTTCCTGGCCTGCGTCCACCACCGCGCCGCCACTGCCATGCCTTTCCACCCTGCCGATCCCATCCCTTTTCGAAAGTGGGTTCTTCTAACTTCCCGTCTACCCAGCCTGCTCTCCATTCCATCATCCCCCCTCTCATCCCCTTCCCCCCCACTCTCCTGGAGGGTGAGACACCCTATTTAGTGTGTATTTCATTCCCTCCTCAAGCCAAATTCAATGGGAATAAGGTTGACATTCCCTTTTGCCTTCCTATTCTTCCCCTCCATTGTAACCATTTTCCCTTGCCTCTTCTATATGAGATAGTTTACCCCATTCTGTCTCTTCCCCTCTCCTCTCATTATATTCCCCTCACTTCTTAATTTCACCTTTTAAGTATCATCCCTTCCTGTTAGTCTTGTGCCCTCTATGTATACCTGTAAAAATATATACACACATTCACATATGTATTAATTTGCCCATATACCCTCATATATATATATATATATATATATATATATATATATATAATCCCTTCAACTACTGAGAAAAGTTTCATAACTTACAATTATTGTTTTTCCATGTAGGAATGTTGATTGTTAAACTTTGATAAGTTCCTTAGGATTTCTTTTCCCTGTTTACCTTATGCTCCTCTTGCTTCTTGTATCTGAATGTCAAGTTTTCTATTCAACTCTGGTTTTTTTATCAAGAATGCTTGATATTCTTCTATTCCACTGAATCAGTATATTTTCCCCTGAAACATGATACTCAGTTTTGCTGGGTAGGTGTCTCTTTGTTTTAATCCCAGCTCCTTTGACCTCTGAAATATCATATTCCAAGCCCTTCGATCCCTCAGTGTAGAAGCTGCCAGATCCTGGGTTATCCTGATTGTGTTTCCACAATATACAAATAGTTTCTTCCTGGCTGCTTCTAATATTCTCTCCTTAATCTGGGAATTCCAGAACCTGGCTATAATGTTCCTAGGAGTTTTCTTTTTGGGATCTTTTTCAGGAGGTGTTTGGTGCATTCTTTCAACCTCTATTTTGCCCTCTGATTCTAAAACATCAGAGCAGTTTTCTTTGAGAACTTCCTGGAGGATAATTTCTAGGTTCTTACTTTGATCATGGCTTTCAGGTAGTCCAATAATTTTTAAATTATCTCTGCTGGAACTATTTTCCAGGTCAGTGGTTTTTCCTATGACATATTTCATATAGCCTTCTATTCTTTCATTTGTTTGTATCTGTTTAAAAGCATCTTGATTTCTCATAAAGTCATTAGCTTCCATTTGCTCCAATATAATTCTGAAGCACTTATTCTCCTCATTGTGCTTTTGAGATTCTTTTTTCCCTCCAGAAAATTTGACTTTTTATGGAATTCTTCTCCTCATTGCCTTTTTGAGTCTCTTTTGCCATTTTTGTCAGTCTGTTTTTTAAGGTATTATTTTCCTCAGTCACGCTGTTGACTCTCATTTCATAATTTTCTTGCATTGCTCTCATTTCTCTTCCCAATTTTTCCTTCACTTCTCTTATCTGCTTCTTAAGGTCCTCTAATGGCCTGTAAGAAGCTCATATTTTCCTTTGAAGCTTTTGGTGGAGGAGTTCTGACTTCATTGTCTTCCTCCTGTTCCATGCTTTTCTCCTTTTTGTCCCCAAAATAGGAGTCTACTGTTGGAATCTTCTGTCTGCTTTTTTTCTTTGCCTGGTCATATTGCCTTTCATTCACTTGACCCCTGGGCTTTTTGCCACAGTAGGACTCTGCTACTAGATAGGGGAGTTTTCATCCCAAACGCTGGGGTTTTCTCAGCTGCCGGAGGTATTAGATGGGTGCCCTCTCTGAGGTCTCCACACTCTCTGTCAAACTGGACACACACCCCAGGCCCTCCACCATAGGCTGCAATCCAGATCCAAGAAGGTTAAAGCAAGAGTGTTTACTCTTTAGACTGGTGCTTGGTCCACCTTCACTCTGCACGCCAGGAACTGAAGCTGCCAAGTGGCACATGCTCGCTGCCTGTGCTGGAGTCTCAGTGGCTTCTTGACCCAGAGGCAAAAGCCAAGCACTCCCACTTACTGGGTCCCAAAGTCCAGACTGCACTGAACTCTCACTTTGTTCTTTGCATCTATGTGTTGATAAATCTGGAAAGGGCCACAGCTGCTGCTTATCTGGAGTACCTCTCTCCGGATGCTGGTCAGGCCCAACCTGGGGCTAAAGCGTTGGCATGGGGCTGGGCTGGGCTCCCAGAGCACTATGCTGGCCACTTCCTGCCAAGCTTCCAGGCTGTCCTCAGTGGGAGGTTAGCTTCTCTGTGTCATTTTGTGGGTTCTGAAGCTCGAAAGTTTTTTTAGAGTCCCCTTTTTGCATGGATTGGGGAGGTGGGAGCTGGAGCAGCAGGGAGGTCCTGCTTCTGCTCTGCCATCTTGACTCTTCCCCCCAACCCATAACTGTTAGATATATACTAAATGCCCTTAGGCTTTCTTTGCTAGCTCTTTGACCAATTTATAATCTTGTGGTCCATTTCAGCTCATACCATTTTTTTTTAATTTTAAAAAATTTTTTAAAAATTAAATTGTTTGTTTACTTTTAGTTTACAGGATTCAATTCCACAATTCCTTGAGTTTCACATTTTGTCCCCCTCCCTCCCCTTGATCCCCATAGCAGCATATAGTCAAGTATAGGATCTGTAAATACTTTTCCATTATACATTAGTCAGGTTATAAAGAAGGATTATACCAGAGGGAATGAAAAATGGTTAAGAGGACATAAAACCAAACAAGAAAAGGACAAAAATCGGGTATTTAGCTTCCATCTGGATATAAACTCAGTTCTTTCTATTTCTTTCTCTGGATGCACACATTTCTCTCCATCATGAGTCTTTTGGGATTGACTTATATCACTGCATTGCTGAGTAGAGTCCAGTCTATCAAAGTTGGTCATCACACATATGTTCATACTATTTCTTGAGGTAAGACATTCTCTTGGACCAAAACCTTTTGGGGAAAACAGTTGTTCTAGAGCTATCTCTTTGTGACTTCAAGTGAATGAGGTCAAAGCATTTTCCTGTACCCAATAAAGAAACCAATGGAGGTAGAAAATTAGGAAAGAATGTAGAAAGAGGCTTTGCTGTAAAAAAAAAAAACAACATAAAAATAAAGAAATCATCCTCGTGCTCCCACTTCAATAACTATCTAGCTGAATATACTCCAAGTCCTATCTAATCACTTTGTGCATGCACATTATGGTTTTTCACTTTTATTGTTCATTCATTTCAATTGTGTCTGACTCTTTGTGGACCCATTTGGCATTTTCTTGGCAAAAAATACTATAGTACTTTGCTGTTTTCTTCTCCAGCTCATTTTACTGATGATGAAACAAGGCAATAGAGTGAAGTGACTTGTCCAGGTTCATGTAGCTGTGTGTGAAGCAAGAATTGAACTCATAAAGTTAAGTTCCTTACTCAAGACCCAGCTGTCTATCCATTGTGACACCTAACTGCCCCAGCTTTTTACTAATTTTTACAATTTTATCATTACCTTTTCCATAAGTTTTTGAAATTATTCTCCAAATATTTTTCACAAAATTTGATCATTTTGTATTTTCAAACTTTATTTTCATAATATCTAGGACATATATGATAATAAGGGTATAAGGTCTCTATCTGTCTCACTTCTGTGTTTGAGAAGGAAAAGTGAAGCATTGATCCAACTCCACAATTTCCATAGTTCACAAGATAAGTTAATGATAGAATTTGGTCACGTTATACATTAGATGTCTATATCTGAACAATAATTTCAGGAAGGAGTAGATTGGTACAATTAAATGGAATGGAATAAAAGAAAAAATTTATATGAGAAGGAAAAAATAAAACTATAATAATGATTTTTTAAAATTTACTTTTTAAATGCATCAAAGAATGGAACAAGTTGGAAACATGAAAGACATAGAAATAAATTAAAATACAAGTTATTGAACTCATATAAAAATATTTGCCCTTTTAAGGACACCAACTATAACTCATCTTCAAACCTATACAGGAATGAAAGAGCTTGATAGATTTGAATAAGACAGGATAAATGAATAATGCTTTGTACTGTAATTTATTGAAATAATCTTCATCATTATAATATTACTTTGTATTTTTTTAGCTTTTTTAACATGGAGATGATTTAGAATTATGTCTTGGTTAAACCAGGAAACAGAGCTAAGAGATAGCTTATATCTAAGTCATTTTATATGGAAGACCAAAAGAAAAAAGGAAAGTAAAAGTTCTGGATTTGTGAAAAGCATTATTAAACTAATAATTATACTTATTGTCAGTAAATGCAGAATAAGATTTAGACTTCTATTTTAAAATTAGCCCTCCTCTAAAAGGCTTTTCTTGAACTTTCATATTAATGATGATCTTCCTCCACCCTACAACCTCAATGTTTTGCTTTATCTTTAATGCTGTTATTATGTAAGGGGCTTGACATTATCTATGTATGTTTCATTCATCATTCATTCATTTAATTCATTCCATAATTAAAGGGATGCCCATTGCAACCAAAACATAACATTGTAATCCACAATTACCTGAAGCTAAGCAAGTGCTAATTAAATTTCATTATTTAATTGTTTCCTGGAGGCTCCTATGCTAAGTTTTGGTATGAATGGCTTTTTGTTTTATTACAATGTGGTGAGATTTCTTTTTTGAAGACATTGTTTTGCTCCTAATTTAATGCTTATATTGACTTTGAGTGTTGTTACTCTTTGATTTTATGGATTAATTTTTTGCCAAAAGGAACTCTCTCAGCCAAGGGTTTACCAAAGTTTCAGGTGAATATTTATGCCTGTGTGTTTGAGTTTTTTTTTTATCTTTTCCATTTTTTTCATCCTTTGCACATCTATGTTCAACATTATCATCTTTACCACCACTATCACCATCATCCATTGCCCACATCCACATGTCTACATTTTCTGCTTTTCATCTTCTATATATATAATCCATCTTACACATTTATTAAGTGGTACTCTGTATATGATATGGTTTGTAATGTCAAGGGGGTATATAAACAAGTGGAGTCATCAGTCAGAACACACGTATAACATTAGGTACAGAAAACCCTGGAAAGCTCATATGAACTGATGAAAGTGAACTAAGGAGAACCAGGAGAACATTGTGCACATTAAAAACAATAATCTAATAGTGATTAAGCATTTAGGATAACTACCCTCATCAAGACAATGCTTTAAGACAGTTCCATGATGATTACTTTTTTCCCACTACTTTTTCTTTCTTGCTTTTTCAGTGTGTGTGTGTGTGTGTGTGTGTGTGTGTGTGTGTTTAAAACATGGAAAATATGGAAATAAGTTTTGTATCACTTCACAAGTATAATTTATATCATATGGCTTGCCTTCTCAAAGGGGTGATGAAGCTCCTGGAGGGAAGGAGAAAATTTGGAACTTAAAATTTAAAACAAAATATTAATTATTAAAAATATAACTGGGAAATATTTTACTTAATGGTATTTTATTTTTAATTACATATAAAGATAATTTTCAAAAAAATTTTTTCTAAAAATTTGAGTCCCAAATTTTTCCTCTACCTCTCTCCACTTCCCCAAGGCAGCATGCAATCTTAGATATGCTATACATGTGAAAATATATGAAACATATTTCTACATTAGTCATGGTGTGAAAGTAGAATCAGAACAAAAGGGAAAAAAAACACAAGAAAGGAAAAAAAAACAAAAAAAGTAAAAATAGTATTTTTGATCTGCATTCAGACTCCATAATTCTCTCTCTGGATGTAGTTAGTGTTTTCCATTGAATCTTTTGGAATTGTCTTGGATGAATCTATTTCTGCAAAAAGCTATTCATCGCACAATGTTACTATTGTTATGTACAGTGTTCTCCTGTTTCTGCTCATATCACTCAGCAAAAGTTCATGTAAGACTTTCCAGGTTTCTCTGAAATCTGTCTGCTCATCATTTCTTATAGCACAATATTATTCATTTACATCCACATACCACAACTTGTTCAGCCATTCCCCAATTTGTGTGTATCCCCTCAATTTCCCATTCTTTTTCACCACAAAAAGAGCTATAGTTTTGCGCATGTGTGTCCTTTTTATGATCTCTTTAGGAAAAAGTCTTAGTACTGGTATTGCTGGATTAAATACTATGCAAAATTTGGTTGGCTTTGGACATAGTTCAAAATTATTCTAGAGAATGTTTGGATCAGTCAACAACTCCACTAACAATGCCTTAGTGTTCCTATTTTCCCACTTCTTCAACACTGATTATTTTCCTTTTTCTGTCATATTAATCAATTTGATTATTCTTATGTTTGTTATGGTACTTAAGAGTAGTTTTAATTTTTATTTCTCTATAGCATTTTTCATATTATTATTGATAGCTTTAATGTCTTCATCAGACAGCAGTGTGTTCATATCCTTTGACCATTTATTAATTGAGGAATGATTTAGATTCTTATAATTATGACTCAATTGTCTATATATTTTAGAAATGATGCCTTTGTCAGAAATGCTGACTCTAAAAAAACTGTTTCCCAACTTTCTGCTTTCATTGTAACATTTGTTGCATTGGTTTTCTTTGTGCAAAACCTTTTAAAAATGATGTAACTACAATTTTCCATTTTTAATTTCATAATATACTTTATCTGTTGTTTGGTAAATTTGGAAAAAATATGAAATAAGTAAAATATTGTTTAAAAAGTATAGAGAGATGACTCTGGGAAGATGGTGGAGTAGATGATAAATGTCCAAGATCTCAGATTTTCCCCACAAACAAAATAAAATAGAGCCTCAGTATGAACACAGAGCAGTAAAAATAAACAAAATTTGGGACAGAATAATGATCCTCCTGGGACAGTCACAGAAAATCTGAAGAAAAATCCCAAAACTGAGGTTTGATCCCTGTGAGGAATAAACACTTCCATGTTAGTTCCATTGAAACAGCAAGCAGTGATTCTTGGGTTTAGCTGACTTGGAATGTAGCAGCCCTAGACACAGGAACTTTCACCTCCTGGATTGTGTGGGGAGTTAGGGGAAAGTTGAGGAAACTTTTCCTCATAAGGAAAGCCAGACCAGCTGTTTTACCAACAGGTGGCCCAGAGTGAGAAAGAGCCAGCACATGCTGGGTGGGAATAGAAAAGATGCTGATGGCTGTGGAAATGTAAAGGTGGGTGGAGTTCTTTGTTTCACTTCTAGGCTAGAGGGGATCATTGAAGGAAGATCTGAGACTAGAGGCATGAGGCTCATACCTGTCATGTAATATATCTTTTCTTACATGGATGTAAAAGTTTATTTCACATGTGCATTATAAACATATATACTTAGTATAAAGCTTGAACTTTCTATTTTTTATCTAATCTATGAGATAGTCCACTAAAGATTTCCTTACAGACTGACATTCATTCATTAGCCATTATTCCTTGGTCTTCGTCTTTCAATATTTATATATTTAACTTTAATGTCCAACCCATAACTCTCCCTCTTGGCAACTGCTCCACAAACAAAATAAGACAAAATAACAAATGAAAGATAAATAAATACATTTTGTTGTTTTCAATAGAGCAACTTTGTCAAATGCCTTTATGAAATAGTAAACTGTATATCCTAGTTTGATTTTCTTCAACATTTAGTACCTCAGGGAATCTATTATTACATTACTCTTCCTTTTGAACTTAGCAGAGCTTTGTAAGAATTTTTTTTTTTATTATCTTTAGAGCCACTCATATCATAAGCAATTGTAGAAGGACTGATATGCACATAGAGTATCTTGGCAGTAAAGAAATACAACTAAATGTCAGATAAGTTTGAAAGATAGCTAAACTTTGGTAGTACAAAGAAAATTAGGAAAAACGTATTTCTATTTGTGAAGAAAACATGAACAAAGGGTATCTTTGGTGATTAACAGCATGTGGAAGGGACAAGAAATTGTTATGCTTGTTTTTATTAAAGATCTAATATTATGGAATAATTGGAGATAAAATTCAATGTGTATGTTGGGGGTATATTACTGCAAAGCTAAAATTCCAGAATTAGAAATTTGCAATTTATCCTATCAATTATAATTACTTTGAGGAAGATAATAGCCTAATGGAAGTGGTGTTATAAAAATAAATCATTCAGCAAAGTAAAAGATTTTTCTGATTTACTACTTATTTACTCAAAATATATTTCTTGATCATCCTTCTAAAATGGTAAATTGGTATTCTTGAAAAGTATAAAACTGTTATAATTGTGTGAATAAATTAAATTTCCTTGTACCACATGAGAAAATTTATTGATTTCTACTTAGTATTGAAGATTCCTTACCCCAAATTAGGTTTTTTTTTTTGCAACCTTCAATCATTTCCAGATTCTTGGCATTACATTTAAATGTTTGAAAGATATACTTACATGTACAGTCAACATAGACTCCATGCGGGATCATTGTATATCTTTTAGATGCCCTCAGTGTTCAGCACTCATCACTAATGTTCCTCTACTGAATGCCTTGCCCCTTCTATGTTGCTATGAAATGTACAAAATTATAGGAAGTGTTAATGTAAACTGTTAAATGTGAGAGCAATAGAGATATAAGACATATTTTCTTTACTGGGTATAGTATACTAAAAAAAAAACAATAAAGCATGATATGGAGACTGTAATGGAGGATAGCAATAAAGAAGTTTTTCAACTTATTTTGATGTGGTGGTAAAAGAAGCATTTATTTTTTTATCACCTGTCAAATGAGACCACATTTGTTTTAGACAGACAGCGACAAGGCACTAAATAAAAAACAGTTCAGGGAAGATGTTTCACTAGACATAGAAATTTAGGATCCTGGCCCATGAAAACATTATTTACTGATGCAGAAGCTGCCTAACAGTTGGATTTCTGGCTGGAACAGAATCATGCATCACACAACAATAACTGATAGTTGTGTTGCTTTTATAATTACCTAAGTAAGTGGCTGAAAAAAATATTGTTGAAATATACAGTGAGTCATTTGCCATCTGTTGTCGTTTCATGGATTTTTTTCTCATTATATGTGTGGAATTTACATAAGACCATTTAAAATGTATCACTAAACATCATATCTAGCAGGACTATGTTGGCTTCTCCTAGAGGGCCTTCAAAATCTTTGTTAATATACGTAGCCATATTCAGTACTGAGAAAGAAATGCACATTTTTGAGAAACTTCTTGACAATGTTACTATAGACACTTACATTGCTTTTTACACTGAAATTTCAATTGTATACATGGGATAGTTTGAACATTTCAACACTACTTCCATTTATATAAGTTACAGATGGATGATAGAAGGTGATCTACCAGTTCTAGAGGAATCTTTAGTTACAAAGTATATCACCATTGTTATTTTGTTTGGTTTTTATTGTTAAGATGATGAAATAGACAGTTACTATATACTTGATTGTAATATCTTGGTCACCAATTATATCCACTATAAATAATCTAATTTATTCTCAGCAGTTGGACTTTGAAATTTCAGTTGGCAGGCACAGAAGGAAAGAATTCAAAGGAAATTCACCACCTTTCAGTTGTTTCCCAATGTGATATAGGTTTTGTGTTGCTGAGACATAACCTGAGAGAGCTAAATA
Source organism: Petaurus breviceps papuanus (assembly GCF_028583685.1). Lineage (NCBI taxonomy): Eukaryota > Metazoa > Chordata > Mammalia > Diprotodontia > Petauridae > Petaurus > Petaurus breviceps. The sequence continues at coordinate 6,042,039 of NW_027187278.1, read as the reverse complement.
CTGCCCAATCCTCTCTAATCTAAAAAGAACATATTAAGTGTTTATTAAGTCAATATTCTGGGGAAACCACATTCATCCACACATATGCTAATGTGTGTGCATGCATACACACACAATGGTAACTGCTATAAAAATTACATTCTACTGTTAGGGATATAACAGGAATGAGTGAATGAATAAGGGGAAGGAGGGAGTAAGAATGTATTAAGTATCTTTTACATACCAGGGACTATACTAAGTGTTTTACAAATGGTATGCAATTTGAAAGAAGGGATAAAATATAATTTATTTATTATCATATCAAGCACTGTTCTAAACTCATGGAATAAAAAAAAGAAAAAGAAGGAAGTACCTATCCTCAAGGATTGAACATTATAATGGGGTGACACAACATATATAGGGGAAGAATGAACAGGGAAGAGATTTTAGTTTTGTAAATTTACATGAACAATAAGTGGTCACATATGGGGATAGAGTCACACATTATCTCCAGTATCAATGGCAGTATGTTTTTTATTGTGGTTCTGTAACTGTAAAAGCACAGAATGTGAGAGGGGTAGAAATGATACACACTGAATAGCAAGGCTAGTGAGGAAATGACAGAAGACTAAAAGGAAACATGATTGGAGCCATCAACCCTGATACAATAGGCCACACATGAGGCATTCATCAATCAGGAACACAAGGCAGAAGATCTAGAACTGAAAGAGTTAAGTGCTGGAGGGCATTATAAGCATTTAAATGCTTACTATGTATCAGACCTAATAATATATCTTTTATAAACATTTCATTTTATTCTCACAATAACCTTGTGAGGTAGGTACTGTTATTATTCCCATTTTACAGTTGAGGAAACTGAGACAGACAAAATTTGAGTGATTTGCCCATGATCATAAAACTAGTGAATATCTGAGTCTAGTTTTGCAGATCTTCCTGACTTAAGACCCAGTACTCTATCCCCTGAACCACTTAGATTTAAATACATGAAAATTGAGAAAGGGAGAATACTAACCATAATAGCCATGAGGAATGAATTCTCTTTGTATGTGGAATATGCACTGACTACTGAATTACTTGAAATTAAAAAAAAGTTAAAGGTTGCAACACTTTAGGTTTTAAAGAAGTTTCTCAGAAACATGCATTTCTTTCTCAGTACTAAATATGGCTGCTTATATATAAAAAGAAATATTTTGAAGGTCCTCTAGGAGAAGCCAGCATAGTCCTGCCAGATATGATTTTTAATGATACATTTTTAATGGTCTTGTTAAGATCCCACATATATGATGTATTCTTTTCAGACTGCAATGCAAAAAATGTTATTTAAATAACCATATCTTAGAAAAAAGAAATTGAACAAAGTCAAGAAGGAGTGGAAACCCTGAGGAACAGGATCACTTTTGGTCACAAGGGATCATAAACCCTGAGGAACAGTATCACTTTGAGCCCCAAGAGATCAGAGAAAATAAACAAGTCATAAATGAGCTCTCCAATAAAATATCCAAAGCATAACAGGGACTTCTAAGTGACACCTATCAAACATTTATGGAACAATGATTCCCAATGCAATCTAAAATATTTGGAAAAAAAATAGGTAAAGAAGGAGTCCTACCAAATTCTTTTATGACAGAAATATGGTTTTATTACCTAAACCTGGGAGAGCTAAAATAGAGAAAGTAAATTAGAGGCCAATAATTTGATAAATACCAATGCAAAAGAAAAAAAATTAAGGAAAGCACTAACAAAGATATTAGGACAATGTATCACAAAATTTCATGCCTTATGACCATATGGCATTTGTACCAGGACTGGTTCAATATTAAGAAAACTATCAGCATAATTGACCATATCAATAACAAAAAATACAAGAAAAATTATTTTAATATCTCAATACGTGTAAAAAAAGTGTCTTTGAGAAAATACAACATCCATTCCTACTAAAAACATTAGAAAGAATTGGAATAAATGGATCCTTTGTTAAAATTATAATTGGTCTCTATCTAAAATGAAGAGCAAGTGTTATATATAAAAAATGGATAAACTAGAAGCCATCCTAACAAGACCAGTATTGAAGCAAATATGTCCATTTTTACCACTCTCATTTAATATTGTACTAGAAATGCTAGATACGGTAATAAGATAGGGGAAAGAAGTAATTGAAGGAATAAAAATATGTAATGATGAAACAAAACTATCACTCATTGCAGATGATGTGATATATTTAGAGAATCATAGTCAACTAAAAATAGTTAAAATAATGATTATTAGCAAAGTTTCAGGATATAAAAGAATCCCACATAATTCACCCGCATTTTTAGATACTACCAATAAAATTCATTAAGAAGAGATAGTAAGAGAAATTTCTTTTCACATTACTACAGACAATATAAAATACTTGGGAGTCTTCCTGCCATGAAAGACCCAGGGAATATGTGAACACAATTATAAAGTGCTATTCACTGACATAAAGACCAATCTAAACAATTAAATAAATATTAATTGTTGTTGGGTAATCCAAGCAAATGTACTAAAAATGTCTATTCTACCTAAATTATTTTTATCTATTCAGTGCCATACCAATGAAACTACCAAAGAATTATTTTCTAGAGCTGGAGGGAAAATTAAATTGGTCTGAAATGAACAAAGGATCAAGAATATTAAGGGAGTCAGTGAAAAAAAATGTGAAGGAAATGTCTTGGAAACACCAGATCTCAAACCATATTAAATAGTGTTAATCATCAAAGCAATCTGGTACTGACTAAGAAATAAAGTAGTGGATTAGTGCAATATATTAGGTACACCATAAATAATACAAATAACCATAGTAATTTCATATTTAGTCAAACCAGAGATCCAACCTTTTGGGGTAAAAACTCATTATTTGACAAAAAAAAAGACCACTGCTGAGAAAAATGGAAAGCAGTTTGGCAGAAACCACACATAGTCCAACATCTCACAAAATATTCCAAGATAAGGTTAAAGAAAGGACAAATAATTCATATGTAAAAGATGATGTCATAAGTAAATTGGAGGCTCTTAAAAAATCTACCTGCAAGATCTATTGATACAGAAAGAGTTTTTGAACAAATAAGGGAGAGAAAAGATCAGGGCAATAAAAATGGATAATATCATTTGCAGGAAATTTTAAAAAACAGTTTGTGCAAACAAAACTAATGAAACCAAAAAGAAAACAGGAAACTAGGAAAGATTTTATAAAGATTTTTCCTAATAAAAGACTCATATTTTAAACATATAGGGAACCCTGACAAAATTATAAAAAGACAGGCTATTCTCCAATTGACAAATTGACAAAATAGTTGAATTGGTAATTTTCAAAAGAAGAAATGAAAACTATCAATAGTCATATGAAAAAATGATTTATATCACAACTTATTAAACAAATACAAATTAAAACAATAAATGAGGTACTATCTCTTACCTACCAGACTGACTAACATGAAAATGAGAAATGCTACAGGGGAAAAGCAATAACTGAGGTACTAAAACAGTGTTTGTTGAATTATGAACTAGTACTCATAATGAAAAAAAAAACTATTTCTAAAGAAAGAACTGTGGAACTCTGAATATAAATTGAAGTATATCAACTTTTTATTTCTTGCTTTTTATGGTATGGTTGAGATAGAAATACTTTAAAATATTTCCCAATTATAATTTATATATTTCTTGCCTTGGAGATGGGGAGAAAATTGGGAACTAAACACTTTTAAAAAGAACATTAAAATAGTTAATAAAATTTTAAAAATTAAACATTATGGAATCCCTGAGTCATTGACAAGTACATTTTTATATATAATGAATGTACTCATACCCTCAAGAAGAATGATTTGTAAAAAAAAGATAAATGTCTCATTTTTTCCCTCTAAAAAAAGTAGCCACAACTAAAGGCAAATTGTAAAAATGGCCAAGAACATGTATAAGAAATTTTATTCCAATTTTCAGTGTTAGTCTAAATTATATTTATTCCTATCCTATTGAAGGCAGATACTAGTTTCTTATAATTCCTCTTGCTTCAGGGATTGAAAAGCAAGTAGATGTTAGTACCCCCCTCCCCATAAATGGCTGAGAAATTTATTTCAGCATTAAATTTTTGTAAGAAATATATTATTTGACAACAAGATTTTCATATATATATATATATATATATATATGTACATATATATTTAAATAGCCTCAAACCATTGGAAATATATGATATTGTTTTGCTACCTAACAATATAATTATTTTTAAATAAGTTAATTAATGTTTTAATCTAACATTTTATTTTAATACATTTTTAGAATTAAAAAGGATATAATCTTTCTCTCTTTTAACTCTCCCCAAACTCCCTAAAAAGAAAAAACAGAACTCCTACAACAAATTCACATTCAAGCAAAACCAAAACAATAATAGTAATCACTTTGATCATATGAAGTACACATATTGTCCATCAACTCTGTATCAAAGCCCCTTTCAAAATAGAGTACAGACAAATGATTCTTATGAAGCTCTTCCACCCATTACTTGTATTTCTTTTTTATGATTTTCTTATGCCATTATTTGTATTTCAAAGTCTTAACTCCATCCAGGCCTTTAAATCAGGTCTCTATTCACATTTACCGGGTAAAAAAATATTGGTTGTAAATCTATGTATTTTCCCTTTAGGTATATCTTATTCCAAGCTCTGTAATTCTTTGAAATCTTGTCTGCTAAATCTTACATGATCATGATTGTGGCTAATTGCAACTTCTTTTTAGTTGTTTGCTTTCTCTCTTTTATCTCTCTTCATCTCTGTCTCTCTCTCTATGTATATATGCACATGTATATATATATATATGTGTGTGTGTGTGTGTGTGTGTAGATGTGCATATATTTACACATCCACACACACATAATATCCTTGTCAGCTATTAGTTTTGACTATAACTTTCCTAAGAATTTTCATTCTGGGGTTTCTTTCAGGAAGCAAATAACATATTCTTTCTATTTAATTTTTTTTCTTTTGTTTCTAGGAGATCTGCGTAATTAAGTTTCAAGGTTTCTTTAAATTTGTCATCTAGTCTCAGTTTTTTATTGTAGCATTCTCATAATCCAAAAATCTTTAAATAAACTGTGCTTGACCATTTTTCTATTTAATTTGATTTTAATATTATGTACCTTATATTTTCTTCTACTTTGTTTAAAATTCCTTGACTTTGTTTTCATATTTCCTAGAATCACATGAAGTTATTAAATAATATTTGTTCCATTCTATTTCCAATTCTTTTTTGGTTTATTTCATTTGTAACACTCTGTTAATCTTATAAACCTATTTCCAAAAGTCTCCTTCATATCTATTATTTATTTTCTACTTATTTATTATATGCCTCTAATTTTATTTATCATTATTAGACAATATTTCATTTCAACTTTTTCATAGCTTCTTCTAGGAATTCTCAATGATCTTGTGGTCTATGTATGTTTTTCTTTTAAGGTTTGCTTATAGAGATTTTGGAGTCACTCGTCTTCTGGGTTTGTAACGTGGTCATCCTTACCTTGCTAATACTTTTTTTTTTCATTTAAGAAGAAAAAAAAAAAGAGGTGGTTGGTTGCATAGTGAATAAAGCACTGGCCCTGGAGTCAGGAGAACCTGAGTTCAAATGTGACCTCAGACACCTAGCACTTACTAGCCCTATCACCTTGGGCAAAACACTTAACCCCAATTGCCCCCCCCCAATAAAAAGAAGAAGAAGAAAATAATCTTCTCTGAGAAATTCTGATGCTCCTGGTCTACCTATGAATTTTATGAGGTAAGTCTTTGATTATTGTTCTTCTGGGAGCCTATCCACCAGACAATATGCTGTGGGTGACAACATGCTGTTGTTCACAAGTCTATAGCCTTAGATCCTCTGAAAAGTCCTTTGTGCTATCCTGAAATGTATTATAAAAGGGATGCTAACTTTGCTCTAGGTATCTCTGTATTGGTTATCTAGTTTGATTTTTTTTTTTTTTTTGCTTTTTGGAGGGGGAAGGCAGGGCAGTTGGAGTTAAGTGACTTGCCAAAGTCACATGGTTAATAAGTGTGATCAGGTGTGTAAGGACAGATTTGAACTGAGGTCCTCCTGATTCCAGGGCGAGTGCTGTATTCACTGTGCCACCTAGCCTCTTCTAGTTTGAAACTTTTGATACTGACTCTCAGTCTAGGTTCTCTGCCTCACTAGGAAATCCTATACATTTGTCCTGAGTTGGGACCTACTCTGGACAATGGCAAGCTTGAGGTTCTGGTAATGAGTCACAAATTCATCCATTCTACTAAATGAAGTTCTATTGACCTGAGGGTGGTAGTGGTTATACCCCTTATGTCATCTATGGCTGCTTCCTATTGAACTGCTGGTCTGTATCCAGACTCAGGGTTATTAAACTCCTGCAGAGTTCCTGCGTTTGATACTCACATGTAGTTTGAATTTGTTTCTCCTATTATTTTCCTATTTTTATTTTATCTCAATCTCTTCCTAACAAGATTGTTCTGCTTCTACATGAATAATTGTCTTCCTTTTCCCAATGAGGTAAAGGATATTTTACTTCTAATTATGTGATATTCATGAGAAAAAAATCACTATGGTTGTGATATTCAAGAAGTGTTTACTAAAGTACTTACGATGAGGCAGGTCATAGAATATGGAAATGGAAAAAAGCAAGTAGAATTTTATTTTTCCCTAAAGAGTAGATTTTTTTGAGAAAGTATAATATATAATCAATTAATACATAAAAGTAAATATATTTAAATGTTCAACAATCCAAAATTCAGGATGATTCAATCAAAAAACCAATAAATTCCATGTTTTATGCATCGTGATTTGGCAATATAAAGCATGGCTTATAGAAGGGTGAAAGTAGCAGCGGGTAGACCAATTACGCCTCTATGGCAGTGATTTACGCAAAAGATGATTACTACAAGAGTTAGAATGGTGACCTATAGAAGTGTAAATTTGAGATTGAGTAGGAGAGATATGAAGATAGAATCAAGTAAACTTTTCAACCTCTTGGATTGAGTAGTAAAGAAGTAAAAGTCATGGAAGATAGTGAAGCAGGTTATGAACCTACCTGTGACTAGAAGAATGATAGCATTCTCAACAAAATTAGGGGAGTTTGAAAGATGATACGATTTTGGTAGGAAATTATGCGTTCTATTGGGGACATTTTTGTCCATTTTTTTATTTGCTTGCTTTCTTAAAAGAATGAACTGCAGAGATAGAGCAAAGCATTGGTAATATGGGAGTGGCACCCATTAGGAATACCAAGGATAAATATGTTATCTGTAGAGAGAAGATAATTGAACACATTTGAGCTGAAGTTACAAACAAGAAAAATAATACAACAAAGTGATCCTGTAGATATTAATGGGCATATATGACATAGGGCATAGGAAAGGATAATAACCCAACAGTGGAGAATAAGGAAGAGGAATGTAAACAGAAGAACCAGGGGATTGCAGCCAAGTGTATAGAGAATATAAAAAAAGAAGGATGTTGTCAATGAATAAAAAACCCAGAGGCATCAAAAATCATAAGCACTAACAAAACAAACATCAAATGTAATAAGTATCAGATTATTGGTAACTCTGGAGACAACAGATCATGTTGAATAGTTAAATAAGAGATATATTGGAAGGTAGTGAGGTGAATGACATGTCAGAAAGTGTAAGCAAGGAAAATGAAGATCTTTTTGGGAGTTGAACTTCAAAGTGAAAGAGATTTGAGATAACAGTTTGAAAAGCTGGCATGAGCAAGTGACTTTTTTTTAATAGTGTTGAAAATCTAGGGGACTTTAATAAGTAAGAGGGGAGGTAGATGTGGATAAAAGATTGACAATTAGAGAAAGAGAGGAGATGATGGAAAACACAAGTTCCTGAAGATGACAGAAGTTAATAGCATAAAAGACACAAATGAAGGGGCAGTCCTTGGCTAGTACAAGTGTTATAGCCTCCTCAGAAAATTTAGAAAAGTAAGAAACAATAGTGGGTTGGGAAGGGGAGAGAGTGGACATACAGGCAAGTTTAGGAGAGAAGAAAGTCTTTAGAAAATAGGATGTAGATAGCATGATGGGGAGTTAATTGAAAAAACAAAGGATTGGTATGCAATAATGAATACCTACTTGAAATCAGATAATATACATTTTAGTGGTGTCAGTAAACTCAGGGTTATTAATTCATACAATAACATTCAGGATAAATACACATATACACATAACTTCTTATACAATATAGATAGATTAAGGGAGGTTTCCTGTAATAGAAGAAAGAGAATAAAAAAAAAAAACACCAAGAAGATATTACAATGGTATGCCCACCTTTCTTTGTTGTACTTTTAACTTTTACTTAGTAATGAATAGCAAGGAAATGAGAAATATAATTTATATACAAAAAAAAAAAACAAAATACAAAAACCAAGAATCTCGTTAAATAAAGGAGGCCACCAAATTAAGCGTGGAGAATAAAAGAACCTGATAATACATCAAACATGTGTCAAGCCCAAGGGCAAATTCAAAATTTCCCATCCTACTCCTGGTGGAATTTCCAAAGAGTTTGATGTTATTTCAAGAATAGCATTTTTCACAGCTTGGCATCTGCTTCATGTTCAAAGGCAAGGGAAAGTGGCACATTGTGGTTCAGAAAGCAGGCTCTCATAATGTACCTTCTTGTCTCATTGTGATTCCCATCACACTCATGCAAACACTATTCTAATTTTTGCACATTTAAATTCAGTTCTATTCCAGTAAATATATTGTACATGGTTATACATAGTAGAAGTGCTAATTCAGTTCATTAGGTAAAAGAAGGTGACAAAATTATTTAGAAAAAAATTCTCTTTTTTCTTCCCCTCTTCCTCTCCCTCTCTTTGTCTTTCTCTGTATATACATACAGTTGCATGTATACATATATAATGGGTATGTTTAGCAATACACCTCACATATCATAGAGATACGTGTGTGTAGGTATATGATGTGTGTATATGTTTATTAGTTTGCTTGTACAAAGACCTTTACCTGATCAAGTTTTAAAATAGTTCCAACAATGGTCTTTGGTAATTTTTGACTCATTACTAAAGCAGAGAACTTTATAGTCTTGGTAGAACTTATCTCTCCATGTATAAAATGTAGATGATAATTATCTTGCAGAGGTAGGATGAGTTAAGGATTAAAAAAAAAACACTTTAAAGATCATAGCTTTTCAAAAATTGACAATGAGAATAACTCTTAGGGATTACTCAGAAGAAAGTACCAGAAAAGAAAGTAGAAAGACTTCATTAGACTTGAAAACAAAACAGTTTTTAAAATGTTTATAACTAATGCCCCATATCTGATTTAATTACATGTTGGGGAAAGATAAATTAGCAAAAGAGTCAATTAACCTATAGTTGATTTACCTGGCATTTATCTGCGAGGCAAAGTGCCTATCTGTTCTTGATTTGTTTTAATTTATGCATCATTTTAAATATGTGTTCCTTCCTTACAGGCATAAATATATAGAAATTTATACTTTTGCAGGTTCTGTCCAACTCAGTTTTTGAGCTGATCATAAAATAAAAAGAAAATCTTTTTTTGCCTTTATGGCCAAAAGTAAAGCTCCTAAGACCAAGCCTTAAACAATAATTAGGAACCATGTCAAATTAATTAAACATCTTTGTCCTTGTGGTTCCTCAAGTACAGAACAGTTGTCATACATTTGTCAATGAGTTGTTATAAAGATAAAATAAATTATTAAATTTGAAAAAGGGATATAAGTCATGATTTTTCTCTTTATAAGATATATATTTTAGAACATTTTAATCTGTAAGTTAAGGCACATTTATTTTTTAGTGTCTGTTCCTAAAGCAAGAAGTCTTACATTCATCCTGCTACATGCCCCTTAACACCCTAATTCTTTTTACAATATTGAGTTATTTTATTGTTTTATCAAAGATGGCTTCTTTTCTACATTGTACTATGTTATAGATTACTATACTGGCATATTGACATTTGTTATTTATATACACACATAAATACACATATATGTATATCTCTGTGTGTACATACATGCATATATAACTATAGATAGTTAATATAGATAACATATGAATAGTTTAAATTGCATGTTTGGTATGAATATAGACATAAATGACCAGGTTCTGATGAACAAAAAAAGATCTCAAAACATTTTTGGATACAAGTTCCGTAATGATTGTTGTTTTCTTTTTTTAATAATCAGAGATCTTACAGCAACCTATAATGATGCATACTTTTATCTAATTATTTTACCAGTCTAAAGATACTTTCTTTTTCTAATAAGTATCACATGTTCCACCTTAAGTATATTGCTATTCTATGCTCAATGGGTGTAGATAACAGCTAGTCAATCTTTATTGAAGTATTCTTTACTTTCAAATTGATATATTTCTCAAATATATATTTGATCTAAAGTAATTTTTGATAACTTGAATCTTAAAACTTTAAATTTTGTATCATAGTAAAATAGATTAAAAATATTACAATATTACATAAATTGTTCATTTATTTTTGAAAACAATTTTTATTCCTTAAATACACAGAAAAAAGATATCATTATTCTTATTCTAAGTAAAAAAAAAGCTGCAATCTGTCAGAGTTTGTTATACTTTATAAAGAACTTCTTAAATAAAGTCTAATAAACTTATCTGGCATAATTAATGATCCCTGGAAAGCAGTTGATATCAGTCAACTTTTTTTCCCTCTTTAAACTGAAAGTTTTAATAATGAACCTTTAAGAAGGCAAGAAAACCACCAGCATTATATGTTATTGACTGTAAATCAACTGTCTGGAAACTTTTGATTGCCATATAAAATATCTCTGAATTCCATGGAATTAAGAATGAAATAAGGATGAAGCAGAAGTTTGGAAAGATAAAGAGAACATGTTGAATGATGAATATGTACAAAGTAGAGGGTGAATAAGATATGCCTTGATTTGAAACAGGACAAAAGAATGGAGGGAGGGAAGAGGAAACCAACAAGATGAAAATAAATGGAGGAAATACGCAAGTAAATGAGCAAGTATTTAACATGAAACTAGAAATTCATGAATTTTTCAGAGCAATCAGTTTTAGTTGTGTACAAATAAGCAGTATATAGCCTAAAAATGCATTAGATGCGTTCCTGTTGATAAGAAAGAATTAATTTCAAGCTTATTTTGGAAAACATGACTGTAGCCAAACACCCTGAAATACATGCAATACTGTGCTGACTTTTGAGAATGAGAAAAAAAATGCAGTGGCTCCAGAGAGCAAAAAATAGCATTTTTGAGGAGCTTTTAAAGAATTGGAGATTTTTTTTAGAAATGGAACACTTGTAGATAGCCAATACAATTATGCATACAGTTTTTCCTAAAACACAATCCATATTTTGTCATTTCTTAAAAACAAAGTAAAATAAAACTTTTGATGGTTTCCCCATTTCTTTTCAAACAAATTCCAGGTCCAAAAACTTATATAATGGGGAACTGGCCAGATAGCCTTATGTTTCATCATGTAATGATGTACAGACTGCTTTGGGAGAATGAATTCAAAGGATAATATCCTTTGCAAACCATCTATATATCTTCTTCAGTATTTTAGGAGTATCTTGAGGGGTAATAATGAGAATATGTCATACAGAAATGCCATCCTGATATGATCTTTCAAAAGAATTAATATAGTTTTTTTTTTCAAAGAAAATTTTACTTGCAAGATACAGCTACCACAGTGATGGTAAATTCTTCAATTTAGAAAGGCTATAAGCTAACACCAAAGTGGAGGGAGAGTTGATGTGTGGTTTTCTGTTTGCAGATGATTATGAACTCAATGCAGTCTCTGAAGGTGAGATGCAACAAAGCATGGATCAATTCTCTGCTGCTTGTGCTAATTTTGGCCTGACAATTAACACCAAGAAAACACAGGTGCTCCATCAGCCACCACAACACCTTCCATATGTGGAACTAGTGATTACAGCAAATGTTGAAGTTTTGAATGCTGTGGATAAATACACTTACCTTAGTAGTGTACTTTCCAGGGATGTACAAGTTGATAATGAAGTTGATGCACACATTGCCAGATATCGTTTAGTGTTTGGGAGGCTTTGAAGGAAAGTATGGGAGAGAAGAGGCATTGGACTGACTACCAAACTAAAAGTCTACAGAACCATTGTGCTGACCTCATTGTTATGTCTGTGAAACTTCCAGCACCATGCCAGAAACTGAAGTGATTCCATTTGAATTGTCTTAGGAAGATTCTGAAGATCACCTGGCAGGATAAAGTGCCAGACACTGAGGTCCTTACTTGAAATAAACTGCAAAGCACCCAAACTCTCCTTCAGAGAGAACAACTCTGATGCATTTTCCACATTGTTCTAATGCAGAATGCATGCTTGGCAAAAAGATTTTTATGGAGTATTTACAAAGGGCAAGTATTCACATGGTAGTCAGAAGAAGTGATACAAGAATACTTTCAAGGTCTCTCTTAAGAACTTTGGAATTAATTGTGTAACATATGAGACAATGGACCAGGATCACTCAGCATGGCATGCCCTCATCAGAGAAGGTTCTGTGCTCTATGAGCAAAGCAAAATTGAAACAGCTCAAAGAAAAATTAGGATGTGCGTATTTAGAGTACCCACCCTAAGTGTTCACATGAACTATTTGTGCCCTATCTGTGGTAGGACATTCTGAGCTTGTATTGGTCTGATCAGACACAGTTGGACACATTGAAACTTGACTTTGTATAGTGATATCATTTTGGTCCTGTTTGAGAATGAAGGACAACAATTAACCAACCCACACTGTCTATATAATCCATTGTTCCATGGGGAGAGTTGGGACAGACAGTGAAATTTATATATAGCATTGGTCCTCCAAGTTGATATCCAAAAGCAACATTGCTCCTGGATGATCCCTTTCTTGACTGGTGGTCAGCTAGATTGGATTTGGAGGGGCATTCCTCAATACTTATGGCCTTACAGCTGACTTGGCAAATTGTAAAGACTGGCAAAGTATCCACTCTTGGATGCCCTGTTGACTTACTTTTCTCATGTTGTGAAGTGGAAAGGGTCATGGCCTCACCTAACATGAAAGAACAAATGCTGAGACAAAGAAATGACAACTTGGTTGAATGTCAAGCTCCCATGGAAAGTTCTCCTCTTAAGTCATTGTCTTTCTCTCTATTTTATCATTGCCAGATAGGAAAAAGTCAAACAAAAGGGGTGGAATGCTTCTTAGTAAATGTATTCAAAATTGTGATTCTGCAGCTATTCAAAGGAGCTCCTCTTCACTGTATTTTTGGAAGACTAGAACTAGTGAAGGATTGCCTACCCATTCTCCAATATCCACATGTTAATTTCATCAGCCAAGTCAGTGCAGATTCCTAATGTCCTGCATTACAATAGCATTCAATCTTTTCAGTAATCTGACATCAATATTCCTTTACAGGTTTATTTCACATTCCTCCACATCTGTTACCCAATTGAACAACACTTTTCTCACAAACACTGAACTGTTCCATTGCACAAATAAATCTCAAGCTTTTTGGTATTCTTATCATTTCTCATTCTGTTGTAACACATGAAATACTTTTCTTAGCATAATCCCATTGTGATCCCATCTCAGCCTGTTTTCTGCAGAAGATTGTTGCCCTTATGATTCCCACTCCTTTGTTTATCTTAAATCTCTCCCCATCTACTGACTGCTTTTCCCTATTCTAAAAACAAGGAAATAACAATAACAACAAAAAAACCCTTACTTAATCCATCCATCTCTGGTAGCTTCATCCCATATCTCCCCTTATACTTCTTGTAAAAAAAATCTACAATTAATGTTTCCACTACCTTCCCTCTCCTTTCATTAACTTTATGCACTTTAACATCTGACCTCATCAATCAAGACTTTTTTTCTCAAAGTTACCAATGATCTCTTAATAATATCTTAATCTTGTTGCCCCAAAATATGTCATTATCTTTCTCTCAGTTTCCCCTATTCTTCTAAATTTCCCAGTTATTTTGGGGGCTACCACCATCCTTCTTGTCAGATTTGGAGGTGAGTTGGTATCCTCACTATGCCCAAAACCATTAAGTTGCAAAGTCTTAGTTTCTAACTTTGGGAAAAAATCATGTATACACTCTCTTCTCTCCTCTCCATTCATACAAACTTAATTGTCTAAATACAATTCATTGAGGTTTATTTTGTACAGCTGGCTAGCAACAGGAGGGAAACTGTAGTTCTTCCAAGTATTTGCACAGTTTGAGGTGGTGTGTGACAGTTCGAAAGTGGCTTCCTACCTTTACCCTTCAGGAGAGGAAAAAACCCTAACTCTGAAATTAGTTAGGCTTCTTGTTTTGTTTTGTTTTTTTGGAGCTTGGTAGTGGTGCTTGGTAAAGAAATGTGGTATTATACTTACCTTCTTTCCACAACTGTGTTTTGCTTTCTCTTGGTATTATAGCTAGTTAACAGTGAAAATGAGGAAGAAAGGAAAATGCAAAAAGACATTTGATGTTCCTTGGGTTTGACTCTAGGTACATTCTCAAAGAGTTTTGAGTGTGCTCTTAAGGCCTTTTGTACTTCTAAAAACTGTCACCTGCCCAGGTGATCATGAGTTTCTATAAATAATGAAGGTACCAGTGTTCCTTCGTGGCCAAAATTTCTTAATTAACAACTTTTCCATTCCAACTTCCAGATACATAAGGATGCTACAAGTGGAGTGAGAAGATTGCCATTTGTTCAAGTTCATTTGATCATTATTTCATAATAATAGGATAACTTGCATCTATGAGATGAGCTTGAAGGCAATTGACAAGGGATATATCTTGGATTACCACATTTGCTTGCAATCTACAATTGTGTGAAGAGGGTTCACATCCACACTTCCCATAATACTTCACATTTATTAAATATGAGGGAAGCCAGTGGGTTTGAATCTTATCACTACTGATTTAAAATCACCATAAAAAGGAATTTCTGGGTGAAGAGGGCTGTTTATTGTCTACTTCAAGGAGCATTTAATAATGTCCTATTATTAGAACAATATTGAGTTATCTCTATGGATATAAAAAAGATGAAATTAAATGTTCCTTACCTTCCTGGAAGGTATAATTTAGTAAGTATTGTGATTTTAGAATACAATTTGACTTGGGCAATAAAGTCAAATTATAGAGATCATAGAATTGTCCAGTTTTGTGGTCAGTTATTTGAAGAAAGTTAAAAAGAAATACCAGAGGATATTTCTAACACATCTCTCCCTGGGGGTAGCACAAAGCAGAGGAAGAGTATTTTTATTATGCTACTGAAAGACTAATTTGTGACTGTTATAGTTGAAACAATGTCACCATCATAAAACAGTGGTGAACTCTAGGGTCATTGGGTTATATATTTACCACCTCTGATCTATTTTTCACTCTGTAAATTTCTTTTAAGGGTTGTTTGTTTAGTAATTAAGATTTTTAAATGAGACTTTGAAGATCTATATAATAAAATTACACTAAATAAAGATACATTTTAGAATTTTTATTTTATCTTTCTTGATGAAATTCTGCTATCTCCCACCTCCAACTGCTCCCCTACTTTTTACATGCAAATTATAAAGAAATAAAAGGATCTAACTGCAAGTTAATGTTAGATCTGCAAGAGCACATGGGAATCATCTAATTCATAGTCTTTCTTTTACAGATGACATAACTGAAGAGCAAACAAGTTGATGATTTATCAAAGGGAAACCAGTCATAATTCTAATAAAATATATGATTTACTGATTCAGTTTAATACTCACTTCACTATGCCATTATAGTCATGTTGCTTCTTTTATTTCTTAGAGCACATTTGTTTTCAACATGTTATGATAGTAGACATCTAATATTTTAAATTTTCTGTCTTACACTTTAAAGGAGATATATTTTGTTTTAGTGATCCAGTTAAATTGTTATTGAAAGCAAATCATTCTTGTAATTTATAAGAATTTTGTGTAGTTTTGAATGTCCAAAATTCCTCATATTAGTTAAATAACATCAGTTATGTTTTATACTTCCAAGAAAAAAGAATGTCATATAAATGCTTTTGCAGTAAAATCTTTTAATAAACAAAATTTAAAAATCAATGAAATATGTAAAAATTAAAAATGAAATACAAACACTACTGTTTAAATTGCTTGATAAATTTATCATACATTAGCAATAGAGGAAAAAAACAACAGGCATTGGATTATCATTGTATAAAACTATTAACAATTGTAATGTTGCTGGCAAGTTATCATTTTCCATGGTATAATATCTCATCAAGAAAATATAACATGTCATCACAAAAACAATAAAACAAAGAAGAGTGGTTACTCTACCACAATGGAAGTAAATACCATTTATGAATAAATTAAATAGCATTTTATGAAATTTACTAAAGTTTATAGATGGAGTCAAGAAAACTGTTACTAAGCTAAATATGTGTGCAATCTAATATGAAAATCTTAGAAATAATAACTATAAATATCATGAAAGGTCCAAATATTTTCAAGTATTTACAAACATACTCTTCTGTTCATTAAGATGAAAAAAATACATTAATTTTGTTGTGTAATTGCGTACTTTTTCATGCCCTTTACAAGGTAAAATACCATGACTTTAATCCTTTCCTTAACAGGACATGCTTAAAGTAAACAGAGTAAAATTTGACTCTCATTTCCAAGCAGTTTGAAATGTTTATATTTAGAATTAGCGACCTGCTTTCTTTTTAAATGAGCTTATCTCCTTGTAGTGTAGGAGTTGTTCAGGGAGGACTCGTATCTCTTGTGTAATGACTTGTATAGCAATTTTCAGTGGTATTAATCCACCTTAGGTGTCCACCTGTCTCCCAACCTTCACCTGTGGCTCCAAGAATCTGTGGCATGTACAGCAGCCACACTCTGATAAAATCATCTTGGCAGATGGGCCAAACCAAGTTGAGGGTCACTCACCTAAAGGCCTCAAACTCTTTAATTAGTTAGGCAGATAGCTAACCCAAGCATGTAAAGACATCCCATGAAGGAATGTGCAGATGAGAACAATGTTTTACACCTGCCATGAAGGTGATTGAAGCAGGTGCTGTGGAATCCTTAGACCTTGATCAGACATGAAAGATACAAGGGTTATCCACTGCATCCCAGTCCATCACCAGTCACCTCGTCTTTTGTCTTGCCACTGGGCTTTGATGACTGGAAGAGAGAGTGAGACTTGAGACTTTATGTGACTCTGCCTCAATCCAATTTAAGTGAAAGTCAGGACATCATATGTGATATCATTGTTCCTGTTGGAAAACAAAGGGGGTACAACAACTGCTTTATCTTCCCAAAATAATCACTTTGCTTTTATCCATAGGTTAGGATATATGGTTGCTTCATTTATTCAGGACAATTCTTAAAGTTGAAGGTTGTTTGTAATTTAGTTTAAAATTTTCAAAATTGTCATGCTCAATAAAAGTTGATAATAGTTATCTAAATTTTATATAGCTGTTAGTTATCTAAATTTTATATAGCTGTTACTTACAATATTAAGAAAATATAAATTTATTCTTTTTTTCAATGTTCAAAAGAGAAAAAAAGAGTTAAAAGCTTTTCCTGTTTCTACTGATACATTATAATATATTACTGATATATTACTTTGGTCTTGTTATTAA
Organism: Petaurus breviceps papuanus; assembly: GCF_028583685.1. Classification (NCBI taxonomy): domain Eukaryota; kingdom Metazoa; phylum Chordata; class Mammalia; order Diprotodontia; family Petauridae; genus Petaurus; species Petaurus breviceps. The sequence goes on along the minus strand of NW_027187278.1, from coordinate 6,024,394 downwards.
CATGGTGCCTTATATTAAAGTTTTTCTAGCAGAAAACTAATCCTGTATTTCTAGAATAAATGCCAATTATTTATAGTGTTGAAATTTTTTTGTATTTTTGTAGAATCTCTACTAATAGCCTATTTAGAAATTTTTATCATCATCATCCTATCTCTGAAGAATTATAAGAGGCTTTGCAAAAATGTCATCTTATTTAATCTTTACAGAAACCTGGTAATTATGTGCTCTATTTATTTCTTTTTACATGGAGAAAGAAATCAAAGCAGACTGAGGTCCAATGGCTTACCTGTAGTTATTGAATATTTGAAGATGGATTTGAACTCACATCTTCCTGATGCTGAGTTCAGTTTTAGAATTATACCCAGTTTTCTTTCTTTGACTTGACTCCTCCTAGATTGTGAATATTATTTTGCTTTAACAAATGAGAAAGAGCATTTCAGAGACACCTGGAAAGATTTGTATGAACTGACACAGAATGAAGTTATTAGAACCAGAAAGACAACATTGTAAAATTAATGGTTTTCAAACCTTGGGAACTTTGGTCAATTCAGTGAGCAACCATTATTCCAGAAAACCATTGATGAAGACTACTGTCTATTTCCTGACTTTGTCACAAGGCTTTCTTGCTCTCTCTGTCTCTCTCTCTCTCTATTTGACGGAGGAGTATAAAGGGGAAGAGTTTGAAAAGAAATGAAAATACTTTTTGATTTGTAAAAATTAGTAACAAATAAAATAACTAAATCTATTTTTAGTGCTGATACATTCCTTTTAAAATTACTTTAAAATTTCATTTAAAAACACTTACTTCAATAGCAAGTAATATTAAATCACCAATTCATTTCATTAAATCATTTTTATCAATCAATTTCATTAAATCACTCATCAAAACTATTAAATTACAAGTTTGGGGAACTTAAATAACATATTAGTCATAAGAATGGAGTAGTAGTAGTAGTTGTAGAAGTAGTAATAATGGTGGTGGTGGCAGTGGTATTAGTAAATATATAGCTCCAATAAAATTAGATAATCTATCATTTATTGTTGATTATATTTCAAATTCTCTTGCTAAATGAAATCTATTTTTTTAGCATTTCACATTGGAACTATTTTTCTAGCCTTTAATGATATATCAAAGGTCATATTCCTACATGAATTTCCTCATACAAACATTTGTGGCTTTTAACTATCTTGCATTATTGAAGGAAAATAACCAAAAATACTTAAAGTATTTTTATCAAAAAAATGGCAGGGGTAAATAGAGCTATGATTTCAACTTTTAACCCTAGAAAATTTCATTGATCTTCCATACTTACTCTTCCATCTTTTGAGTTGGGGATTTTTTTTTACAACTGTTATCTTATGTCTGAATAGTTGTGATCACATCTTAAGTAATCATATAATAATGCATCATGCTGGATGAGACCTTAGTACTACTCAGGCTAAGCAGAAATTTCAACTTAGATAAATTAATGAGTTTGGAACTAAAAACAAACAAACAAACAAACTTTACCTTAAAGTCTTTTGGACTAAATATTTTCCATACTTCTTTTAGTATTATTTTTTTTGTCATTTCAACTCTTCATAACAATAAGCAGTTATAAAAATTTAGTCTGCCTGAATGTAATAAAATCTGATTTTTAATGCTCTTTATTGGCATGGTCAGTGACTCTTTACCCTCTCAAAGTTATTGCTTTATTTATTTTGGCATATTCCCAAAGACCTCTGACTCTCCATTCTCAACAGAAGTCTAGAATTATCTCTGTTAGAAACTTGTTCTTCCTTCTCTCATGCTGGGTGTCTGGTACCTTAACCTCATGTTTTGCCTTTGACTTTGAGCCACTGACAGACATCCCTTGCCTTTGTGACTGGAATTAGATTGGCATAAGCTATCATTAAGTTTACTCCTTGGGGACAGATTAGTACAAGTTATATCAAGGATTGTGTCATAAAGGAGTTCTTAATTAATGGGCAACAATGAAATTGGCAAGCAGAATATACTTGCTTATATAAATGACCTTGTCATGTTAGAGGATTTATTTTGAAAAAGTTATGAATTAAGAGATGCTATGACATATAAAACTTTCAATGTAAAGAAATTACACATGAATCTGAGTTATATCTTTAACTTGAGAAAACATCCTTAATGTATGAATTTACTACAGTCTATCAGAATGAAAATCAGCTAATACTTTTTCATTTAAAACAGCTTAGGCTTAAAGAAATTTTATTTTTTGCACATTTGCACTGTCATCCATTCCATTCTAGTATATGATGTAAATGAACTTCAGCAAAGAAACTGTTTTAAGATATACATTGAGAGTACTTTGATATGTTTCTATGAAGAATAGCCACATGTTTGGATAATATGCAAAACAAAAAGTGAACTACAAGAACTGGAAATAGATAAGCTGATTTGTTAACACTCAATTGTTTTGCAGAATCAAAATATAATGTATTTCAACTAGAGAGGCAAGATTTTTTTTAAGGTGTGTAGTATTCCTCTGTTTCCAAAAGGGAAAAAAGGATGAAAATAAAATACTGCCAAATTTATGGATTGTTTTCAAGGATTTGTATGATGGATTTATTTGCAAATTGTATTTTAAATGATTTTTCCAATTCCCTTAAAAATAATTATTAGTTCTTTTTTACAAAGTAACTTTGAAATACCTCAAGTCATTACCTTTCATTACTACACACTTACCATTTTGTCTTCCATGTCAATACACAGTCAATATTACACACATACACACACTTGTACACACACAAAAATCTTCTACCACAGAGTGCACTTTAATGGAGAGAAAACAATACTCAGTAAGATTGTTAATATCAATGTCCTAATTTCCACATTTTTTTCATTTCTATTACTTGATGTTATATATATGAAAGGCAGCATGGCATATTGGACATGAAATTGACCTAAGACTCAGAAAGATCCAAGTGCATATCCTTCCTTTAACACACACACACACACACACACACACACACACACACGTGTGTGTGTGTGTATGTGTGTGACACTGACCAAGTGGCATATCCTTTCAGTGAATCCATGAAATTAAGGTTATAGCTTGCAGAGCATTTTCTTATTTCCACTGATAGAAGGAGGTTTCTTCCCAAAGAATTCCCTGCAAGGCATGGCTAGGTGGTGCAGTGAATAGAGCATCAACCCTGGGGTCAGGAGGACCTGAATTCAAATCCAGCCTCAGACACTTAACACTTGCCAGCCATGTGACCTTGGATAAGTCACTTATCCCCAATTGCCCTGCCTTTCTCTCTCTCAAAAGCCAAAAAATAAAAAGAAGAATTCCTTGAAAAGGTGAAATAATATCTGGAATTATTATTGTTACTATTATTAATAATTATGATGATGACAATTATCATGACAATTAGATAATGATTAATCAGTTTGGATTAGTGGAAACAGTCCTAATGAAAATTTTGTGGTTATAGTTGCAATTCTGCCTCAGTCCTTAACAAAGTTTGTTATATGAACTGTCACTGATTTTCCTGTTCAGATGATTTGTAAAAGCATCTATTCTTTCTTACTTTTATTGTAAATACCAATATAATATCATCAACTCAGGATAAGTCAGCAACCGGAATCTAGAACTTTTTCACTGTTAATGCTGCTGTTATATTAATCAATGCACACTTTATTACCTAGTTGTATTTTATCCCATATTATCAATTACTTTATAATTATAACTGAAGGTGAGGTAATCTGTGTTTCATAGAGAGAGAGGGGGGAAAGAAAAACAAGCCAATGAAATATATGAGAAATCAATCATATAAGTACCTTATCTATTACAGGAAGAGCTGAGATTTTTGAAGTCAAATTTGAAAGAAGGTTTGTGCAGTGCCCAGAAATATCACTAGATGCTTAATTTTTTACTAGAATAACAAAGTAAAGAATAGTAAACAGAACAAGTAATCAAAGTCCCAGATGTTGGATCATTAATTTAAAAAATAATAAAACCAAGAACAAAACAATTCTCTAGTTATATTGCCTAGTTTAGTTTTAGTTCACTTTAAGAATTTATTTTTATTTCTTTGACTTCACTATTTGTTTCTGTGAATGAGATTTTTTTAATATAACCATAAAGCATATTATTTTCTTAGTCACTTTAGTTGATGGCAACAAGAGAGCAAAATTGAAAAATTCTGTCCTTTTGGAAGACAATAATTATAACTGAGGCTTGCCTTCTGACAATTAAGCATATTACTAACCTTTTCTGGAAGTGGTAAGTTAGTCTTTTCAACTTCAGAATTTTTATGCTTCTGGTGAACATTATCTGCATTTTAATAAATAGATCCTTTAAGTCAGTGATTAAGGCTCTGTAGCCACTATTTCTCATAGCTACACAACACATTGGCAATTTGTACATCAATCATTTTATTTTACCATTCACAAAGGCTAAATTAACAAACATTGCATATAGTAAGAGGATATTATAAGCTTTACTGAATGCAATAGTTTTGTAGCATTATCATCAATAATGACTTATTTTTATTTTGTAAAAATTGTTAAATTTCCTCAGTAGTGATTGTTAAATCTATTACAAAAAAATTAAAAGTAAAAATTGTTGGAAAATAAAATATCCTTGAAATTATTTTTAAAGTAAAACTTAAAATTAGACAGTAATTGATTTCAACTGTATTAATCTGTTGAACCAATGTTTAATAAGTGACTATTCAGCTTAATAACAGTTTTAAGAGCCGAAGGGAATACAGATATAAATAGGATACTGTCCTAGTCTCATATATTATTTAGCTTTCAATCTAATAAGAATATTAGAAATGTATGTAGATATAAACAATTTGATTTTTAAATGTATTCATTTTTAGTTTTTAACATTCACTTTTATAAAATTTGAGTTCCAATTTTCCCATCCCTCTCTCCTCCTCCCCAATACATCATGCAATCTTGTATAGGCTACACATGTAAAATCATATGAAAGATATTTCTACATTAGTCATGTAGTGAAAGGGATCAGAATAAAAGGGGAAAACCATGAGAAAGAAGAAAAAAAAGAGCAAAAAAGAGAAGGTAGTTTGTTTTGATATGCTTTCAGAACCCCACAGTTCTATCTCTGGATATGTGTAGCATTTTCCCTTATGAATCCTTTAGAATTGTCTTAGGTCATTGTGTTGCTGAGAAGAGCTAAGTCTTTCAAAATTAATCATCTCATGATATTGCTATTACTGTGTACAATGCCCCTCTGGTTCTGCTCACTTCAATCATTATCCAGTTTACATAAGTCTTTCCTGGTTTTCTAAAATCTGACTGCTCATCATTTCTTATGAAATGAGAGTATTCCATTATATTCATATACCACACCTTGTTCAACTATTCCCTGATTGATGGACATCCTCTCAGTTCCCAATTCTTTGTCATCACAAAAATAACTGCTATGAATTTTTTGTACATGTGTGTCCTTTTCTATTGTTTATGATATTTTTGGGATACAGACATTATATTAGTATTATTGGATCAAAGGGTATACATGGTTTTGATGCCCTTTAGGCATAGTTCAAAAATGATCTTCAGAATGGTTGGGTCACTTCACAGCCCCAGCAATAATGCATGAGTGTTCCAATTTTCCCAAATCTCCAATATTTATCATTTTCCTGTGTTGTCATGTTAGCCAATCTGATAGGTGTGATGTGGTACATGTAATGAAGTGATTTCGAGCATTTTTCATACGAATCTCTCTCTCTCTCTCTCTCTCTCTCTCTCTCTCTCTCTCTCTCTCTCTCTCACTCACTCTCTCTCTCTCCATATCTATATCTATATCTATATCTATCCTTAATTTCTTCCTCTGAAAACTGCCTATTCATATCCTTTTTTGTTTTATCACTTGAGGAATGACTTTTCATTCTTATAAATTTGAGTCGTTTCTCCATATTTTTAGCAACGAGGCCTTATCAGAGACATTGGCTCTAAAAATTGTTTCCCACTTTTCTGATTCCCTTCTAATCTTGGTTGTATTTACTTTGTTTGAGTAAACTTTTTTAATTGGTGTCACTAGGTGGTGCAATGAATAGAGCACGAGCCCTGGAGTAAGGATGACCTGAGTCCAAATCCAAAAATACTTGTCCTTGGGCAAGTAACTTAACCCCAATTACCCTGCTTTCCCCCTCCCAAAAAAAAACAAAAGAAAAAAACCAAATCTTTTTAATTTAATTTCATCAAAATTACAATTCATACTATTCTCTATCTGTCTTTTTCAGTCATAAATTCTTCCATTCTCCATAGATCTGACATGTAAACTATGCCTTGCTCTCTTTATCTGTTTATATTATCACCCTTTATGTCTAAATCATGTACCTGTTTTGATCTTATCTTGGTATATGGTGTGAAATGTTGCCCATTGCCTAAGTTCTGCCATACTGATTTCCAGTTTTCCCAGTAGTTTTTGTCAAATACTGATTTCTTATCCTAGAAGTTGGAGTCTTTGGGTTCATTGAACAGTGGATTATTATAGTCATTGAATACTTTGTATATTGTACATAAAATATTCCACTGATATACTCCTCTATTTCTTAGTCAATACCAAATAATTTTGGTGATTTAGTGATAAAATTTTTAAAAATGGGTTGTATACATATGTTTGCAAAATTTCATATGAATAATTGATAAAAGGATCACTTCCATTTGCAGTGAATCAAAGAATATTTTACATAGAGGTATCAATAGAATTATGTATGTATGTATGTATGAAAAAAATGGATGGGGAGATATCATTGGCAAATGGTAGATACTGGAGAAATGGCATTCCAAGCAAAGAGAACAAATATATAGAATGAGCATAGGAAAGAATAAATTCAGGAAGTGGCAAAGAAAGCTCTTTTTACTTGAGTATTTAGTGAATGAGGAGAAATAAAGTGAGATAAGACTAAAGAGATAGGTCAATTAAAATATAGTGAATGCTAGGCCAAAGGGAATGGGCTTTGTGGATAATAAGCTACCATAAAAGTTTTGTTTTGAGCTTTGAAGTGATGTAATTGGGTCTTCTTGTTATGAATGTTAGTTCATGTTGGATTTATGTTAGGAATGTTAACGTGTGGATAATTTTCATATTGCATTAAGGTATAGGGTGTATTCAGGGAAGACTAGTACCTCTGGATTGAGAACTGTTCAGCCCTTTTCAGGGCTGGTTTCTGCTTTTGGTGTCCACCTGATTCATTCAACTCTCACCTGTAATTCCAAGAAACTTTAGCATGTGCAGTAGCTACACTCTGGCAAACCATTTCAACAGATAGGTTAAACTAGGTTGAGAGTAACTGAGGGGTCTCAGTCCCATCTGTGAGTTATGGGGATGTCTCCCCCAAGAATGTGAAGACTCTTTCCACAGAATGGGCAAATGAGAATAATATATTACAAAGGCCATGAAAACAGCTGAAGGAGGCACTGTGGAGCAGTAGGAGCTTGTTTAGACATCAAAGACACCAAAGTCATATACAGTCTCCTGAACCATCACAGTTTTTTTGACTTTGCCTTGCTTTTATTGGACTCTGATGACCCTGGAAAAGAGGGTGAGGCAAATGACTTTGCTATACTCTGCCTCACTTGAATCCAGTTTGTGTGAATCAAAAGATATAGCCCAAACCATTTTTACTTCTAAATCCTGTAATCACCCATAAGGAATAAAGCAACAATTGCTAATATACTGTGAGTTGCAGTCAAATCCCTATACATAGGTTGCCCAGGCCAGATGGTTGTCTTCTCACTTGTATCAGCAATGGTTTTGGTTACCCCCTGCTTATCTAAGCAGCCTTTTAAAGACCACACTGCACACATCCTGGTGTGAAGAATGGACTAGAAAAGGTGGACTAAAATTGTCTCCAACCATGACAAATTCTGATGAAGTAAAAAAAAAAAATTACAAATACCCGGAGAGACTCATCAATGTACCAAAAGAGGGAAAGCTTATAATTCTGAGTGACTTTAAAGCAAGTGTAGGGATAGTCATGGCAGGGATGCCTTGGGAAGAATGGAGTCAGAAAAAGCAACAGCAATGGTCACTTACTACTTAAAACTTGTTAACCTCATGTCCTTCTCATCATCATTACTTTCTTTCTTTTACTTAAATGCAAAAAAAAACTTCATGGATAAACCCTCACAACAAATATTGGCATTAAATAGACAATGCTATTGTAAGTAGAAAAGACAGACAGGATGTAAGAGTGTCATAGGTGATAAATGGTGCACAATTCTGGACTCAACATGGGTTTATTCTCTCCAAGATAAATATTCACATTCAACAAAAACTGTAGCTTCAAGGAAAGATGACTATAAGAAGACTTAATGTCATCAGATTAGAGTACTTCTCTGAGTGGAAACTTCTTTGCTAACTTGGAGGGAAAGCTGAAACAACACATGGTTGGAAAAAAAATGGAGCAGAAGAAGGAGTAGAGAGTTTTTAGAGATTTGGTACACAGCACTGCATTTACACATCTGGGTCCCTACACTCACAAATACTGAAGTTGGCTTGATAAAAATGATTTGGAAATTCATAAACAGCTAAATGAAAAAAAAGGAGAGTTCCACAGGATTTACTAGTTTCTGAGAAGGCAGTGTTAAAGTCCATCAAAAGTAAAGTACAAGGGGCGGCCAGGTGGCCCAGCAAGTAAGAGCACCGGCTCCAGTGTCGGGATGATCTGGATCAAGTCCGGGCTCAGATACTCAGCACCACACCCAGAAATAACTGGCCGTGTAACCTTGAGCAAGTTACTTAACCCCTATTGCTTTAAAAAAAAGAAAAGAAAAAGAAAAGTAAAGTACAAAGGAAGCATAGGGAAATGCAGGATTCTTGGCTCAATAAGAAGGCAAATGAAATTCAGCTTTATGTTGATAATTAACAATATAAGGCACTTTTCTGATGCCCTAAGGGTTATTTATAGTTCTATGTTGTGTCTCAACTACTCAGTGCTGGTGGAGCTACATTTATTAGTGATAAGGACATGATCCTAGAAAGATGGGCTGAACATTTCCATAGTGTTCTCAGAAGACCATAATCAATCAATGTTGAATTCATTTGTCACATAGCTGAGAGAAGTCAACCCTTCTTTAGACAAAATTCCAGCTAAAGAAGAGGTGTTAAATGCCATTAGGACCTTTTCATGCAGCAAAGCAACTGATTCTGCTTCTATTCCAGATGAGATTTATGAGGCCAGGAGTAACCTGCTCATATAGTAGCTGACTGAAAATGTTCAGGTCATGTGACAAATAGAGGTTATCCCACAGGAATTCAATTGTGGTCAGTCTCCATAGCCCATCTTTAAAAAAGGTAAAAGAAAGAGATTGCAATGCTACAATCAAAGTGGGGCTCTCTCTTAGTCAATACTAGAAATCTTCTTGCCAGAGTCTTCTTTAATAGGCAGATCCTCAATCCTGAAGATGGTCAACTACCTGAAAGTCAATGTAGTTTATAAAGGACTGAGGCAAGTTGATTTGGCAGTTGCTGCCTGACAAATCCAGGAACAATGCCAGGAGCAGAACGGAGGTCCATACATAGCATCTGTTGATGTGACCAAAGCCTGTGTTAATTTTAGTTGTGAGGGCTTAGAGAAAATTCTGTCAAATTTTGGTTTCCTGAAGAAGTTCATCAGAGTTGTACATCAATTTCATGACAGAATGCTTGCTTGGCATCCCAGTCACCAGTGGAGTAAAGAAAGACTGCATGTTTACTACCATAATTTTTAGTAAAATGTCTTCAAGCAATGTTTGATGATGAAAACAGCATCCAGGTCAGCTATGAAACTGTTCTTAAATTATATAACTTGAAAAAGCTATAGCCAAGACTAAATTGAAGGGTGAGGTGGTACATGATTTTTTTTGTTCACAGAGAATTGCACACTCAATGAAGCCTGTAAAGTTGAAATGTAACAAAATATAGATTGATTCTCTGCCACTTGTACTAATTTTGACCTAACAATCAACACGAGGGAAACACAGGTTCTCCTCCAGTTAGCACCACACCATCTACATGTGGAAACATCAACTACATCAACGGGAGGAAATTTAAATACTGTGGATAAATTCAATCACCTTGGCAATAATCTTTTCAGGGATGTACACATAGGTATACATAAGAAATTGATGTGCACATTGCCAGAGTTGCTCAGAATTTGAGAGGCTCTTTAAAAAGATGTGGGACAGAAGAAGTATTATGCTGCTTATCAAACTGAAGGGCTACAGAACCATTGTTCTGACTTCATTGTTGTATACCTATGAAACCTGGACAGTATACTGACTTCATTCCAGGAAACTGGACCACTTCCATTTGAATTGTTTTAGGAAGATTCTCACCATCACCTGGTATGATAAGGTACTGGACATGAAGGTTCTTTCTTGAGATAAACTGCCAAGTATTTAAACTGTACTACAGAGAGAACAATTCTGATGGGCTGGTCATATTGTTTGAATGTCACATGTACATTTATTTAAAAGACAACTTTATGGAGAGCACATGCAAGGCTGGTGTTCACATAGTGGTCAGAAGAAGAGATAAAAGGTGCTTAGAAATCATATAAAAGAGGTAGAAGAAAAATAGAATTATGAAAAAAGGGTCAACATCTTGGAAAACTGCTTAAAAGTAGAATTGTTTAAATGAAAATGATATATAAAAATCTACTGAAGAAAACAAGCCCTTAAAGATTACAATTGGCTATCGTTTCTAAAATATACAGATAACTGAATATAAGTGAACACAAGTCATTCCACAGTTGATAAATTGTCAAAGGATATGAACAGGCATTTTTCACAGGAAGAAATTAAAGATATCTCTAATTACATGAAAAAATACACTAAATAACTATTGATTAGATAAATGCAAATCAAAATAATTTTGAGGCATCACATCTCACCATTCAGATTGGCTAATATGACAAAAAAGGAAAATGATAAATTCTGGAGCAGATGTGGGAAAATTGGAAGACTTATGCATTGTTGGTGGAGTTGTGAACTGATCCAACATTTCAGGAGAGTAATTTGGAACTATGCTGAAAGGTTTATAAAAATGCACATACCCTTTCACCCAGAAATACCCTTGCTAAGGCTGTATTCCAAACAGACTGTATAAGTGGAAAAAAGACCTGTATATACAAAAATATTTACAGCACCTCTTTATGTGGTGGCAAAGAATTGGGGAATGACTAAACAAGTTGTGGTATATGAATTCAATGGAATTCTATTGTGCTATAAGAAATGAGGGACAGACAGATGTCACAAAAACCTTGAGAGATTTATATAAACTGATGCCGAGTGAGGGGAGCAGAACCAGGAGAACATTGTACACAATTACAGACACATTCTAGCTGTGATGACTAACTTTGATAGACTGGGCTCCTTTCAGTAATGCAAGGGTATAAGACAACTCCAAAAGACTCATGATGGAAAGGGCTATCAACATGCCGAGAAAGGTAAATGGAGTCTTAATGCAGATTGAAGCAAACTATTTGCTTTCTCTCTTTTTTGTTTTGTTTCTTCTTTCTCATTGCTTATTCCATTGGTTATAATCCTTCTTTACAATTTGATTAATGCTTAATGTGAAGGTATTTGTAGAACCTATATAGAATTGCATGCCCCATAGAGGGGAGGTGAGGGTAGGGGAGAAAATTTGAAACTCATATGCTTGTGGAACTGAATGTTGTAAAGTAAAGGTAAATAAATAAATTGAAAATATAAACATAAACAAGAGTACATTGGCCAGATAGAAAAGAAAATACAAAAACTAATAAATGAAAACAACATCTTGAGAGTTAGAATTAGGCAAATTCAAGCTAATGATTCTATGAGACATAAAGAACAATTCAACCAAAATTTTAAAAAAATGAAAAAAATGGGAAAAACTGTAAAATACTTCATGAGAAAAACAGCTGACCTGGAAAATAGATTTAGGAGAGACAGAATCTGAATCATTGAAATACCAGAAAGCCAAAATGAAAAGCACAAACTGGACAGAATTATTAAAGAAATTACTGAGGAAAATTGCCCTGATGTCCTGGATCCAAAGGACAAAATAGACATTGACAGAATCCATCAACCACTTCATGAAAGAGATACAAAACAAAACAAAATAAAAAAAAAAACAAGCAAACAAAGAAACAAACAAAAAAATCCTTCAAGGAACATTATGGCCAAAGGAAATATTTTATATGTCATCCATAAAAGTGACAATTTTGTCTCCTTTTTGTTAGTGTTTATGACTTCAATATCTCTTTGTATCTTTCTTTCTCTAGGTGTATCTTTGTCTCTCTACCTCTCTTTCTTTACAGTTACTGTTATCACTTCAAAAACATTTTCAAATAATAAGAGGGAAAGGAAGCAATCTTGCTTTACACTTGTATTTACTGAGATAATTTCTTGTATCTCTCTATTTCAAATAATGATGTACATATATACATGTGTATACACAAATATACATATAGATATATGTACATATATGCACACTCATTTAAATCTGAATATGTATCTTGCCTTTGTTTTAGGGCTAGATGAGCTTGGCAATCATAACAGCTAAGAGGAATCTGATATAATTATTTGTTGTATGAAATTGGGTTAAAAGTCTGAAAAAAACCAACAAAACATAATAAAATAGTTGTAACCTTTACCCTAAATTTTATTTTAAGCAATAAAACCAATTACACTAAAAGGGTGTATTCTGGTATTTATTTTTTCCTTTTAAGAAAAAAATCATTGGGGTGACTGGGTAGCATGGTGAATAGAGCACCAGCCCTGGAGTCAGGAGGACCTGAGTTCAAATTTGGCCTCAGATACTTAACATATAAACTAGCCATGTGTGTAAGTCACCTTATCCTAATTGTCCTACTTTCCCCCCTCCAAAAAGCAAAAAAAAAAAAAAAACAATAATAATAAAAGCATTTAGATTTATTATCAGATTTTAATTACCAAATTTTATAAAACTGGATTAAATATTTAATGTCTGTCCAAAATTATATCAAAATGATCAGGAAGGACAATTATTCTAATGTTACTTTGGCATGATTCAATTTAATGCTGAGTTAAATTTCTACAGATATACAAAATTAATTTGAGTGGAAATATTACAAAAAATACCCCTAGGTTGTTGCAGTTTTTTTTTCTTTGAGGGATTCAACTATATTTTCTATGTTATTAAAAATTGCTAGTGATGATGAAGAAAACATATCCACACATTGTTATGCATAGAATAGGACTCTGTTGTCCAATGTCAACATCTCTTTGCTTCATTTACATTCAGGAAAATGTCTTGTCCATTCTAAGTACCTTGATTTGCACACTGTAGGTTTTTCAGAATAAAATTTACTAGGATGTTTTCTCAGGAAAAAAAATAACATCTATTTTTAAATTGTCTCTTTGTCTTTCCTGGAAGCAATAGCTTTTAAGGTAGTAAAGGTGGATTAATCTTAAAGGAAGATAACAAATAAGTTCTCAATTGAATTCAACCTATACCTTAAAACCTGAGGTAATCCTGTGCTTAAAATAGTATTGTAGAACATCTTGGATGAATTTATGGCAGGGAATCACTTCCCAATATTCATAAAGACCATATACAACCTAAACCAGTAGCTATTTAACTATTAAAATTCCATGCAAGATATATCTGGTAAAGACTTTTACTAATCTAAACAATATAGTTTGGGGGAACAAAATTTAAGAATGCCTTGTGTGTAGCTATCCTGATAAAATTGTCTTGTAATGTATATTTATAATATAGTATACTACCCTTAATGATGTGATTTGTGAAGAGTCAGGGAAACAAACTAAAACAAAACTTTATCACCATGGTCAGGTCACATTCTTTTCTGAGCCTCTCCTGTAAAATGTGGATGATATTTGTGTAATGGGGATTCATCAGAAGTCCTCAAGAAGGGGATTCCTATACCCCAAAACTCGTGTTGACTTTTTCTTCTTTTCTGCTTCCTCTTATGAACATATATTAGAAAATTGAAATCATGATTATGGGCATTTCCCATCATGGACATGACTTCATGTTTAATCTTGATTTTCAGAGTTCTTGAGGGTGAATATTGAAACAGCCTCCTGGAATGATATTTCCTTAATAGCACAATGCTCAAAGAAGGAGAAATCAGAAAAGAAAAATCTAATGCAAGCATACATGGTTATCATATAGGTGGGTAATAATAGGATTAAGAAAAGATTTGGATTTTTCAGGATGATTCAAAGGAAAACAATATATTTGTAGGCTACCTTCATTGATGTTAGAAGCATTCTCAAAGCTGGCAATGAAGTAACTTGCAAGTATGATAAGGGTTAAGGTTTGGAAAGGAATCTGAACCTAGTTCCAAAATCTTAAAGCAAGTTAAGAAAGGGATCAGGAGGATAGTAGTTCACAGCAACAAGGATTAATAGGGGGTAAATAGGATATTACATAATGTTTGAAAGAGAGGTTGGTAACTGATGGCTATGTTGGAGAGCAACATGGAAAGCAAGGTATATCCCAAATCCATCTTCTGGCCCTGTATGCCTGGGGTGATGGGTAGGGAAGGAGCAAGAAGTATTGACTAGGGCAGCTATGGCTGTGGGATGCTCAGGGGAAACTCTGCTTCAGTTAATGCAACGGGATTAAAGACATCATTGCCTCAGGTCTTCTTGTTCATGCTCATACCTGGTGCCTCTTGGTGTTTTGTTTAGCCAGAGGCCAGTACAGTGAATTATTAAAAGCCTCAGGAGGGCTGTAAACAGGTATGATCGAAATTGTATAAGAATCTGAAAATGTAAGCCATATGTTGAATCAATTTATGTTTGACCATGTTGAAATACTGGAAATTGTTATGTCATATTCAAATTTAATAAGAAGCTCTTTTTTGATTCTTCAAATAATTGGTATTTCTAGGTATTATGGTTTAGTACAATGACTGTAAGATTACTTCCTAGCTCTTTTATTTCAAACAAACCTTTAACCATCCCAAATCTCATTACTTTCTACTCCTATATTAAGTACTACAACTCCTGACTTTATAGTAACTCAAAATGTTATTTCTGACAAGTCAAAAATCTTCTCTGGGCCTCAACTATAGAATTAGATGAGTAGGCAAGGTTTTCCTTAACATAAGCTTTAGCTCTATTATTTTATGTTTTTGTACTCATTTCAAACAAAGGGTCAGTTAGGATGCTGGCATAATTTTGAGTGTTTGAAATCAATCAAACAAATAATATAAAAGGATAAGGGAAATTGAAAATAGTCTCTCCAACATGATGTAGGCATAATCCTCAATATGGTTTATGCAAAAGACACTTCGTAAACTAATTACACTTCACCATCCTTCTCTGAAGGAGGTTTCATTGTTTTTATCACTGTTATTTATTCATTGAGTGTTCCCAATGTTGCCTCAGAGACATGAAAGAAGATTTGATCTTTACCCTAGGGATTGATAGTATAAGTTGACATTAAAACAATTCAGCCATAAAACAAATTAACCATAAGGGTATTTGAATGGTCATATTGCAGTCTCCCTAGAATTTCCTTTTAAATTATCATAACATTCTATGCATTACTATTATAATCATTATTTAGCGATGGCCATGAAAGCCAAGTTTTTAGGAGCCATTTGTACAAAATGATAGTATCCTGTTTAACAATCAGTAATAAACTGTTCAATATACAATAGTCAAAGCAGAAGTAATTAGATCAATGAAAGTTGAGAAGAAAAGATAGATGCATACTGATAATGCAACAAAGGGAGATAAGGAGTAGGAATTTCAACTGCAATGGCTTCACCAACTAGTGAAATGTATTGATAATTCTATCTCTATCAACCTTTAAGTTTGTGAATCCCTGAAAGTTTGTTCAGTCCTTTTTTCTTCTCATTATACTCTCCAACCTGATAAATGCCCCATGCACCTTCATCTGTCTCTTTTTTAAAGATTTGCTATTTCTCACCAAAATGGTTTATATTTGTACTTCCAGAATTTCAATCTTGAGAGCTTCTCATCCTCCCTTGACTGACTACCCAGACAGACTTTTGGTTGATGAAACACTATCTTTTTTGGACTTGAAATCTGGTCTCCAAAAATCTAGGGTGAATGTTAAATTATGTCTTGTTTTCCTCTCCTTTTCTTTTCCTGTCATACATTTTAACAGTGATGACAACTTCATTTGTTTTGTCACCAGTTGCTTCTTTTTGGTCAGGAGAAAGCCTAACATAAGAGTTCACTTATTGCAGCATCCAACTTTTGAAAAATGGAGTCATCATTAAGGAAATAATCAATAATAGTGCTGTTTTTGACTAAAAGATTATGCCATAATATTTCTGCAGAATAATAAACTCTACCCATTGCTTCTACATATAGGATGCCTCCATGCCACATGTATGATCTGCTTTCCACACTCCTTACCTTGTTCCATCCTTCTGAATGTTGTGGTAGTTTGAAGGAAATCATAGAGTAATATAATCTAACAGGAAAATCCTCTAAAAACCATGAGAACAGCCATAAAACTCTCAGAATAATAAATTCTTTTCTTCTAGAACCTTCCCATTCAACTATTGGAAAGTGTTCACTTTAGAGGTGTTCATTGTTTAGCTAATATAAAATATTTTCATAATAAATAAAGAATTTTTTTAAGGTTAAGTATTTACTGTGTAAATCAATAATAATAATTCGTAGTGTATATGTTTAACTACAACCTATTGTTCTTAATCTTGCCCTTTGTTATTTTTTTTCCACATAAAGAATTGTCTAAATATTTGTTCTTCACTCAAATCATGTAGTTGGAATTTTAGAATTAAAAATTTAGTATTTTGTTATATTTCACTTTGGTGTATTAGGTCCATTGTTCTATGTCTTCAAAAACTTTTTAAATGAAAATTCTATTTGTCAAGATTCTAGCATTCTCTGCCAACTATATGACATCTGTTAATTTAATAAATTCAATTTTATTCAATAGAGATTTACAAAGCATAGTAAGTATGATGCGCAAGGCACAATTCTAGGTAACAGGGATATAAAAACAAAATGAAAATGGCCCAGTCATCCAGGAGTTCACATTCTATTGGTAGTGTAAAGAATATATTCAACAGGTTCAAAGATGATTGGTTATTAAATGATTTGAGGAAAGAGAACTAACAACTGAGGTGATAAAAAATCCATAAAGTCACCTAAGTTGTGCCTTAAAGTATGCAGTGATTCTAAGTGATAAAGAAAACAGGGAAACTGAAGTTAGGGATAATATGGACAAGGAAAATTATATATTAATGTTGGAGAAAGCATCCTAGAGTGTTTGAGATGAAACAGAGTACATGAAAGGCAGTGACATCAAATAAGACTGGAAGAGCAGGTGGAAAACAGATGGTGGATAATTTAAATTGTAATGATGAAGAATTTTTATTTTGTTTTGGAGGCAAAAGGGATCAAGTATAGGTTTTAATTAGTTCCTGACTGACATGGTCAATTTTGGCCTCAGTTGTATCAGTTTGTCAACTATATGGAATATAGATTAAAGAGTACAGAAATTAAAAGAAGAGAAACCAAACAGGAGGCTAAAATATTAAGATAGGCAAGAGGTGATATGAGCTTGAATGAGAATAGTGTCTGAGGAAATTGCTATAATACAATTAGATTGATTCTGAATTATGTGGGTGAGTCAACTCAAAGAGAATTTACTAATGGCTCAATATTAAACTGGCAGGTCTGCAGTTAAATACTAAAGGGATTATGCTTGACCCTATACTACAGGCTTTCCCTAAAGTCTAGAAACATAGGAAATCTCATTAACTATGCATATTTCTAAGAAATGAAGTGAATGAAATTTTGAAAAACATTTTATTGAATTAGCATAAATGAGATTTCATAGAAGACATAGAAGACACATAGGAAATCTCATTGATATGGAAAATAGTATCCAATAGCTCATGAAAGCTTTTATTCCATATGAAATTGTCTTAGCTAAAATTTATGCTAATTGAATATGTTGTTGAAAATTTCATTCATTTCATTTCTTGAAAATATGTGTAGTTAACGAGATTTCCTATGTGTATTTAAAATCCATTTTATCAATGAATTTGATAAAGGCATAAATAGCATGATTATCATATTTGTAGATGACATAAAACTAGAAGGAATAATGAATACAGTGGATGTTAAAGTCAGATTCCAAAAATATATCTTGACAGACTAAAGTCAGAGCTTAATTTCTTTCTGGTCCTGTTCCTTTCTCTCTGGATTGCTTTTCTACAACAGCCCAATGGAGAGAACTTTCCTTCTCGCACCCTTTTTGATTCCATTTTATGTGTTATTTTTCTCTATTAGATTGTAAGATATTGTAGTACTTGGTCTATAATTTTTTTTGTTTCTATTTATATCCCTAATATTTAGCATAGTTTCTCAACCTAAAAAGTGTATGCTAACTTGATAAAGAACTCTCCTGAATTGAATAAGATAAAATTCAATAGGATAATTTAGAGTCCTGCACTTATATACCAACAACTCGTCCACAAGTATAAGATGGATAAGAGTGGTTTCTTTTTTATTCAAAAAGTTTTGGAGATTTTAGAGAACTAAAATTTCATGAGCAATGTGGTATCATGTTAAAGAGACATTGGACAGTTTAGTGTCTACATCTTGTAGTTTTATCACTTAGCAATAAGTGTCAGAAAATAGAGTACTAGCCCTGGAGTCAGGAGGACATGAGTTCAAATGTGGCCTCAGACACTTGACACTTACTAGCTGATGGACCTTGGGCAAGTTACTTAATCCCATTGCCTTGCCTTCTTCCCTCCAAAAAAAAAGGGAAAGTAAACCGACAGCATTGCATCTTTTGTGGAATTTGATAATTGAATTTCAATAATTCAAAAAGAAAAAAAATACTGATGAAATGTTTTCATTGATTTTTTGTCGACTTAAAAAAATTCAATTCAATATGCAACTGTGAAACATCTGCCAAGTTCAAAGCACAGGGCACAAAGGGTAAACAACAATAAGGAGTTAAATATATGTAGTAAAGCAGTAAACCAATGTCTGGCCCCATTGTATCTTGAAGTGTGGACAGAACCTGGGTTCTCAAAGGTTTTTCCATGAGAATAAGAGCTCTGGCTCAAGCAAAGTAGAAATCTTTGAATGTGCATCTTTTAAGACTATTTTTCTATGTGAAGACCAGTTTCTCTAAGTTCAGAGAAGTTCTTTACCAGTCAATTGTCTATGAGATTGAAATTGTTCATCACTGAAACTCAAGCAAAGCATTTAGCAAGCCATAAAAGGCCTTCATTTGACATGAGTCCATGACATTTTGAAGTAATTGGGCAAATATGTGTTTAATATATCTTTCTTGTAATTTAATTTCCATTTTTACATGCTTTCCCTATCAAAACTAAGTTCTGAGTCTGGAGCAAGTATCACCATTTTCACAGGCTTTGCAAATAATCTGTATTGAAATTGTAAAGGTCTCTGAGTTCACTGGTGCTGATCTGTCTACTGAACGGAAAATGGAAATATGGAATGAAATTGAATTGATTGAGAGACATAAATTCATATAAATGTCAGCACCATTATCAAACTCACCATGTTCTTTGTGACATGATCTTGGATTACAGTAAGAGGTACTTAACTTCCATTAATAAAGAGGTCATCATCCTGCTAGGGTCTGCCTTGGTTATACCAAATTTGAATAGTATTTTGACCTGTCTGAGAGGGACATTGATAAACTAGAAATTGTCTTAGTTAACTCAACCTGAATGGAGAAGCATTTCAAATTCATGGCATGAATATTGATTTAGAGAATCAGAAATTCTTAGCTAATAGAAGAGAAAAACCAGCTGGGGAATTAAAGTTATTTTTAAGTACTTAAAAGCCTGTCATATAGAAGAGAGATTAAAATTCTCTCCTTGTCTCCCTATGGAAGAATTAAGAGCAAAGGACAATGGAAAAGAGACATTTTTCACTTGATTTAAGGAAAAATTCCCTAACACTTAGAGCTAACAGTTAGAGTGAAGTCAAAATGACATCTTTGGAAGAAGCAGGAATTTGGTCACCCCTCATTGAAAGTATTGATTAGGCACTTTGAAATGAGAATTCCTTTTAGAGGACAGATTAAACTAGATGGTCACTAAGGTCCCTGCAATTTTGTTATTCTATATATTATTCCTAATACCAAATGTTATCAAATAAGATATTTTAAAGTATTTAACACAATATCTGGCATGTAGTAGGTACTATATAAATGCTTATTCCCCTCCCTTTTCCCCATTACTTAGAATATAGTCATAGTCACAAAAGGTTCTAAGCATGAATATGATGGAGTCTATTATAATAGAAATGGAGATGAGCTAAAATATGCAAGTCTTTCCCTGGATTTTCATATTTCAGGGATCCTTATAAAATTCTCATATAAAAAGATAATTTTTTACTGCTGAAAATAATTCCTGAAACCGAATGGCATTTAGAGCAAAGATAGATAGGATATTGTTTATAATCTCATGAAACTGTATACTTCTATTTACTTTTCTCTGTTTTTAATACCTAAAATTGATTTCCATATGTTTCCTAAGACTCTCATCCTGCCACGAGAGATATGCTGTATTCTGAAGCTATTACAAACTAGCTTGTGACAATCACTTTTTAAATTCATTGTGAGCATGTTGACACTTGGTTGGCAAATGTTACAGAGCACAACATGTTTCATTGGTTTCTCAATTATTTAAAAATGAGAAAGTGAAAGAGAAAATTTAATTTTTTCCCCCTTGTGCCAGTTGTTATATATTTACCAGCCATCCCATAGCTGTACTACCTCAGTTCCCTTTCCTTGTAACCTATCTTGTTATGATCTGAGCATATAGCTAGACAAATGTTGAAAACAGCTTTGGGTGGCATGTGTTTTAACTAAAGTTATGTGGGGACTCTATAATTAGGAGATATTGCTGTAAAAAAAACTCCTATATATTAGGAGATATTGCTGTAAAAATTCATTATTTAGGTAAAAGTTGTCTACTGATTGCTTAGTTGGCCTTCTGAGCTGGTATTCTCATTCCTATTAAACTTCTTTACCCTCTCTCAGAATCATTTCTCATGAAGTACCTTGAAATTAAAACAAAGGAAGCTAAGCCATAAAAAAATTCAATTATTTATAACAAAGAATATCTTGTATAGAACTCTTTCCTCATTCAATCAATATTCAAAGCATGTTCTTCACAGAGTACAATGATAGGTTTTTTTTTTAAGTAATGGGAAGAAAATAATAAGCATTGTCTACACAGAGTTGATGACCTAGTACAGGGGCATACCACATACAGAAATAATTATCACACTGAAATGATGATGTTAAAAACAACAATAAGGAACAATGATAACAATAATAACAGAAACAATAATAACAAAAAAATTTAACCAATGAGCTTATGATAGCAATTCAGGCACAGGTTATCCCTACAAGAAATTACAGTTTGTACTGATATATGTATATACAGATAAATTCATATCTTTCAGTAAATTGTACTAAGAGCGGCAAATCATTACTGATTGAAAAAAATGCTAAGTATTATATATATATATGAATATGTGTATATGTACATATATGTATACGTATACACACATATTACACACACAAATTTACTTCTATCATTTGTGACAAAAGTGAAAGAAGAATATTAAAGTTTCTGACATCCATATTAAATAAGTGTTCACTTTTATTTTTTCTATATGCTTTTATATTTTTATATATATCTTTTTTATAGATACTTCTAAATATTCTTTCTACTTCTCCAACCAAAAATGCCCTTATGAATACTATAGAAAAATCCCTTTGAAAGCCACCAATGGACAAAATAAGTAGACTAAGTTCAATGGGTTCTAATACAGTTTTCTTTTTAAAAATTCATAAATAGACTTTTGTAGAAACATTTTCTGTTATTTGTAGATAACCCTGTAAAACCATGTCCATCAGAGAGCTTTGCCATTAGGCTGCCTGTGGTTTTTGAACAAACAATATCACCCCCTCCCCCATCCCTTCCATGTACAAAACACTAAACTTTGGGGGATTTGCTGACCTGTTTATAAATAATCAGTACCAGAGCTCTGAAGTCTGCTCTCATTCCTTTATCAACATTTAATGGAAAGGGGAGAAATGGAAAATGCATGCTGTTAGCTATTATCTTTACAAATGACTTGTTAGCCTTTTATTTGTCTGCTCATGCTTCAAACACTCAAAGGACATTTTCAGAATTTCACTAGATGAAGGTCCAATCTTGAAATGACTTGACAAGCTGTATCTTCCTTAAGAGATTTTGACATGATATTAAGCCATAGTTACAAGCCAATACTTGAATGTGGAGCCCTGGGGAAATCTTTCAGAACTGGAACACAGCATTTACAGCAGGAGGCAGGTGTCTGCACCAGTGAAGCAAACACCGATATGATATATTTAGTATCGAAAATGGAAGCAAAACTACTGTCTCTTTACCTCTAGGGAAAATGGAAGAAGTTGAATGAGGAAAAAAAATCATTCTTTTGGACCCTAGAGAATGTTAATTTACTGACAGTATGAAATACACTCTCATCACGGCAGGTGCAGAAAGGACCAGGTGCTGCTCACAATATTGTCTTTGAATTTATGTGTTTCCTTAGTGGTGAGAGAATGTGAAGCAGCTGTACTGGCCATGTGGATAGAAAGCAAAGAGCTTTTAATTAGCAATAAGAGGGCTGTTAATTTCTTTTAGTAGTTTTTTTTTCTTCCTTTTTCCCCTTGTACTTGAATCAGGATCTCAGCAGGAGCTTTCTGTGTAGGTTCTAATGTACCCTCTCAAATCAAGTAAGCAATGTGTTATTGCAGGTTTAGGCCAGGGGATCAATGGGTGTGGAGGAGAAGGCTTAAGAACTGAGGAAAAGTCAGATTTTTGAATTACAAATGAAATTATGCTAAAAAAAAAAACAACTGGAAACCTTGTCAAGATTTTAAAAACAAAATCTTTAGAGTAGCAGTACATTGGATCAATATAAGTTTTAAGTCTTCTGAAATGGAAAACACTTATTACTCAAGGTTTCTCTGGTAGGTGATCATCCAATACACGTGTTACCTGAGGGGACAAAAAGAGGCTTTTCAAACAGTTTCTATGGTAAATGGTCTGCTAATCGAAACAATGTCTTAATAAATGCAAACATTTTAAACAAAAAATGCATATCATTATCTAAAGAGTTTAGCACTAGGCTTAATAGGAAAAGATATCTATGGTTTTATGCTGATTTTTGCCTTTACTATATTATAGATTTCACTTAAGTACTTTATACATGTAAATAATTAAATTCTAATAATCACAGTACCTGTAGAAGGCAGTTCAATATAATGCACCTAAATTTACTCACTGGAAGGAAAAATACTGAAGTAAGAGAAAAAAACTCCCCAAAACAAAATTTATCTCTATAGAATAGAAATTAGGGCTTTAAACAATCATTATATTTATTACAAGGACAAAAAAAGTTTTATATTTTTCCTTCCTTCATTCTTTAATCCTCATATCCATGCAAATAATATCTTGTATGTTTTTGTATATTGAGACGAACATTTTTAAGCAACTAATTTTTCCTTGATTCCATCCTTTTCCAAAGTGAATTTTCATTTCCATTTCCAAGAACAAATCAAATATAAATGTATAAAATATCATAAAATGTTCTAAGTAAATTAATATACTTGGGTATGGGTAGTTGTAGTTAGCAAAGATGTGATGTTTTTTTCTAGTTTTCTTTAATAAATTATTTCCTAATAGAAGAATTTTGTTTTGTTTGCTAAATAAAAACTTCCTTCATCATTGAATTGGATTCAGTAAGTATTATTTTATATTACATTTTCAATTTCTGTGGAAACAAAATTTTCATAAATCTAGTAAGATCTGTATCATAACTACACATTTAAGTCTTGGGTTTGGTATTTTAATATCAAATTGACTAGAGAAAGAGGGTTGTAATGTCTAAGGGTTAATTAGGAAGTAATTGAGGTAAGCTTACTAATACATTAGAGCAAAATCTATATCCATCTTAATACATTTTAGGTATGGAGACCTGTGATTTCATTGGCATAATGAACTTCCAGGTAAAGAAATACTATCTGCTAAAGAAGGTTGGCAGGTTAACTTCTTTGAAGCTTACAGTCTTAGAATGTTGCTGAGACCACTCACAGGTTAAAAGATTTGCCCAAGGTCATACAGTCAATACTTGTCTGAGAGGGACTCGAATACAGGTTTTCATGTTGTCACTACACTACCATGTCTTTACTGATATAGTATTAGTTTGAAATATTCTCTATATAAACTAGCATATGAAGAATTTCTGCAAAATAAAATATTTTGCTTTTAGTAAACAAATCCTAGGAAATATGGTTTTAATTTAATCGATATATACTTCAAAGACAGATTATATTTTGAGAATGGTAGATTTTAGAATGTTTAATGATTAAATGTCTGTATATATAATATTTCTGTATATGTGCATGAATGCTTATAAATGCATGCAAAATATATCATATTATATATGTGTGTACAATATATTTGTAATATATGTAGGTCATACAATATCCATAATATATGACATATATATATATGAACCCATATATATATATATATTATCTCAAAAATCTTAGACTGTAATCATCTTAGTTCACACTCTCTGTAAGTTTTCTAGTTTATCAATAACTTTCATAATTTCTGGCACCTAAAAATCTATTTTAAGAGGTGAGGGGGGAGGGGGAAGACTCCAAATCCATTCTTTTTCTCTGTCTCACACTGCCTTCATAGCATTTTATACCATTGCACGTATTTCTTCAAGTTGAAGTGTACAGAGAAGAACTAAAATTCTAGGAAGGCTGCATGAGAATTACCTCTAGAAAAAGATACCTCCTTATTTTCTTTTTTCATTCCTCCCAAGCCTCAATTTCACCAGTTCTGAAAGCTTAGTTTTAAAAGAACTGTGGAAATATTTAAGTGTTTGAAAAGTGAATCTCTTTTGGGACTCCACTAATAATAAGCTAAAATCTCCCTTTGGGTCAAGCTCACTCAGCATTCAGCTCCTTCCAAGTCATAAGTTCTCAAAGGTTTTTCTGCTTCCTATTTCAGAATTCCTATGTTCAATTGGGGGACCAAACCAGGAACATAGTCATGCATCTTGGAATCAGATTGTAGTTATACTTTGTTGATAATGTTTTATTCTTTACTACCTACTAACTATAGTACAATTGGAAATTCTCAGAACACTCAAAAAATACACAATGTAATCCATCAGGAAAAAAAAATTGTGATGAATAATTAATTTTAAAAATGGCCACCAAGGATATTTAAAAATTATTGAGACACAGAACCTATCCTTAGTTGATAATCTTGTTAAAAGGAAAGAAGGATGTAAGGAAGATTATATTATTGTGCTACTATTCAATTGATATCATATAAGATAGAATATTAAAAGAATATAAAATATTTATGCTTTTATTTGAAGACATTTAAGAGTTAAAAAGATAATTTGTGACCCAAATTAACTGATATGTTAATTCAAAAGATGTGCAGAGAAACAGGATTTCATCAGAGATGAGATGTAAATATAACAGATGTAACTATAAAAGGCAGAAATTAAATTAGTTTAATAGAAGCATCCTCAGAAGTCAACCAGTCCAATCTATACCTGAAAATAAAGTCCTTTATAAAACCTATATTGGAAGGAGTCATCTAGTCCCTATTTAAAGAACTCCTGTAATGCACAGCAAAGTATCCTCAAAATCAGCCCATTCTCCTTTGAGGTAGCTGTTGTTGCTATTACTCTTCCTCCTATCTCACATCAAAATTGTATTTAGAACTTTATCACTTCTTTGTTTTAAAATTCTTCCTTCTGTTTGAAGTTGAATCTTGCATCCATATGACAAACACTTAAGAACATTTTTTTTTTCCTTTCTCCCCTTGCCCTGGACCTCCAAGAACATTTTTTCCTCTTTTCTGTGGTAAACATCCTTAATTCTTTCATTCAGTCCTCAAGTGACATGGATTCAAGGTTCTTCTTCATCATGATTGTAATCTTCTAAAAACTATCAAAATTCCTTTTTAACATTGGTGTCTGGGACTTTACATGTAGTCTCATTTAGGCAAACCATAAAAGTATTATTACATCTATTTCACTGAAATCCAAGACTCTTTGCAGCTTGAAACACTAGTAACTATTTTATATAATGCCACGATGTATTTCTGAATCCCAAAAAGTTTATGTTTCACTAAAATTACATAATCCTTTTATTTAAATTCCATACTAATTGCTATCTAATCAAATCTCCCTCCCTTAAACTATGATTTTTTTTAAACTGAGCAAAGCTTTAGTATCAATTCTTATTTAATTTTATCTGTTTAGATTCAACCTAGTGCTCTATAGTCTAGATTCTTAAGATATTTTTGGTTCCTTACTCTCATCTAGGTTGTAGCTTTTGCTCCTGGTTTTTGTTATCTGAGAATTTGCTCAATAAGCTATTTAATATTTCATCCAAATTGTTAATAAAAATATAACCTTCATATAGGCACACCTAAGTCCATATAACACTCGTTTGGAGAGGAAGGAGGCTTTCATTTTGATATTAAATCATTAAAAACCACTTGCTAGTTCAAACATTTAAATACCTCAATTTTCATGTAACTTTTATGTCTTGCTATCTTTGAAAAGAAAAATATAGATTTTTTATCAAATGCTTTGGAATAATTTGGATAAATTAAAACTATAGCAAATTCACTATCTACCAGATAAGTAAACGTGATGATAAAGGAAATGTGGTTAGTCTGGTATGACCTACTCTTGACTGGAATTCATCAAGATGAGCTAGACTCTATAACTTTCATCAAAAGTCATTTGTTTGAGCTCATGAAAAGACTCTTTTCATTATTGAAACCTAATACTAAAGGGCCCAATGCTTACATAAGAAACAAAATTGGTGAGAACCCGAGGAAAGAGGCATATTGGTCTTGTGATACATAATTATGGTTCATAGGAAGATAAAGTCACAGTTCCAAATAATATTTCAAACACTTGTCAGGAAATCAAATTGAGCTATGAATTCCCTTGAACTAATAGCTATATGTGTCTGTTGGTCAGTATCAAAGAAAATAGTATTCTCAATAAATCAGGTATTTTCATTTTTCTTCATATTCAATAATGCAAATATTAGGTCTGATCTGAGATGATTCAGGAGATTTTGCAATGTTTAAGGATGGTAAAGTCTACTGCCCTCCATTTCTGACACATTTTTTTTTTGAACAACTGAAATTCAACAGATCTGCAACCAATGTTACCTCAACTTGAGATAAATTGAAATTGAGGAAGGGGTTAGCAAGAGAGTATAATAGTGCAGATTACAGTGCCAATATAGGTAAAATTCATAATGAGAAAGTCACACTGCCCTCAGATGCTGTAGTCTTTTATATGTAAAATCAACTATCCAAATAAATCTTCTTTATGGAGTCACAGAATGTTCATGAAAAAAAGGTTTCTATGACTATGGAGGTGGCAATTGGAATAGTTGCATCACTTCTCACCAAAGCAAGGTGGAGAGAGGTATGACAATGGCATTTGACAGGGTAAGAAGCACATATTTTCCAGTGAGTGGGTATACCTTCAGATGTTGGTAGTCTGAAGCATTGCCACCTTCACCTTGTCTTAGTTATGACTCTAAATTCAGTCAGTTTTTAGGCATAGAAAGATAGCATTAGTATTAATCATTTGATATCATATATATTTTGTGCGTATGTGTATTTTGAGTAGTTTTCACAGAGAAGTATGATGTAAACAATAGAGTGAAGGGTGTGAGTAATTGAACATTAAGCATCTGTAGATGATGGAAATGAAGATTTGGTTTAGAGTAGAACTCTATGACTTAAACATAATATTGTTAAATATTGGGTGTACAATATAAAATTCAATAAAGCTTCAAAACCTTTCAGTGTTTGCTTATCTAGTGGGAAGTCTAATTTGCATGAAATGGCTTCATTGCTTGTCCACCTGCTTGGAAAAAATTAAAAACCTTATTAAAAAAAAGAAAACCTGATATAATCAGAGATGTTTTCTTTTAATTTTCCTTTCAATTCTCAGTTTTCCCTTTTTCATATATGTATACAAATTCCTTTATAAGTGATATTTTAAAAAATAAAACTATAAGTAAGGCTTTCTTTTATTTTTCCCCTTTGTTTTCTTGTAGTTGCCTGAAGGCATTAGATGTTCCCCCAAAGCTGACTTTCCTAGTCTGAGAACCACTATGGATGACGTGCTTCCAAAGAATATGTGTACATGACACTTCTCAAGTTCTTTTTGATTACATGAATTGCCAAGATTATGTTTATGCAGTAAATACCTGATTATGCTCTGTTTAAAAGAAACATTGCTAGCTACCTGGAGAATGATGTCAATATGTTCTGTAAGATTAAAATGTAATTGATATACCCCCTTTCATTCTTTTGCTAAAAATGGAAATTAAAAGCATACCCTCTACTTATGACCCATTAATTCCAAGTGTATATAAGAATAAACATATATGCCATATTGTTATTTTTTCTTTCTCCCTTTGCTGTTTGTTCATTTCTTGAAAGTCAGTGTTAAATCTGTGAGGCCTCTTTCTTTAACCATCTCTTACAGCACTCCTTTTATGACAATTTTTGCATTGGCATACCTATTATCAAGGAGTAAATGAGTTATTGATACTAATATTTAGGAAGGTCATAGATTGAAAGGAATTATATTTGAGGACTTGCACATGTGCACATGCACGTGCACACATACATACACACACACACACACACCCTAATTTACCATGGGGTTCAGTAGATCATATCCTCTAGCCAAAATACTTTCAAACTTAAATATGTAGGCACCATTCTCATCTTTGATCTCTGCACAGAACCATTGATTTAATTAAGGATGCAATATAGCTCAGAATATTTAAGCAAACACACTTTCCCCTTAAAAAGAATCAAATTGAGAAATGGGCTGCATATTCTCTTTCATCTATAAATTATAAAACAAGTCCAACAAATCCAACTACTTGAAAAGGAGCATTTGATTTCTTATGTAATAACATTGTGAAAATCTTAAAAACCTCTATGAACACTTGAATGAATAATGGGAATTCTATATTTAAAATAGCAATTCAGGGATGTATGTTCAAATGATTTTTATGTAATTTTTTACAAAATTGCAAGCTATGCATGTGCTCAATACACCAGTCACTTCTTAAGATGTGTTCATTGATTAAATGAGTATCAGATTCCATGAATCTTTGACACATACACAATGTCCCTTTTCTCCTATAAGTCTGTAATTTTGCCACTGTCCTTTTAGCTAAGAGTCATTCTTACTGATTTCTTCTTCCATTCTTAGGAGTGAAATGAACTTTCCAAACTATAGAGGAAAAAAAATCAGTTCCAATTAACTCTTCTTTATGGACTCACAGAATCTCAGGATTGGAAGGGACCTAGAGTCCATGTCATACAATTTAGCCCTAAACAAACAAAGACCATTAAAAAATAACACATCTGAAATGTAATCAAGCAGCCTTTGCTTGAAGACATCTTTGTGTATAAAGAGATTCTCTACCTTCTTGAGACAACATATCCCACTTTTAAATAGTTGTTATTTTTTCAGAAAAGACTTCCAAAAAAGTCTTTCAGCTTATTGAGAAATTCTGCCTCTTAGTTCTCCCCTCTAGTTGTGCTCTATGTGGCAATAGTTAGGTAGCATTTGTGCTGGGTTATAAGGTTTGCAATGTGCTTTGCAAATATCCAATTTTATCCTTAACAAATGCCCTGGGCAGCAGGTACTATTATTGCCCCATTTTATAGGTAAAGGAACTGAGACAGATAATGGTTAATTTTAAAAAGGAAAATAAAAACATATATATATAATATAAAAAAAACAAAAAAAAGAACTTTGGATAAATATAAAAGAAGGATATGGTCCAGTAAGAATAGTGTCCATGTTGTAAAACCCCAGAGAACTGGAAGGCAGATGATACGTCAAAGGAAACACAACGACATTTTTTAGTTCCTTTGTAGGTAAAAACAAGATTAAGTAAAATAATTAATGTTTGGGGTTTGGTTTTGATGTTAATGAAATGTAAATAGAAGAAGTAATCAACTAATATGTTATGTTACTTCACTAAAGAAAACATTATTTTAACTAGGAAAGATAGAACAGACATTCTGAAGAAGAAACTCTAACACTGAATAGTTAAACTTAGGGTAATGAGTTCTTAATTGATCTAACTATTATCAGGGAAACATAACTTTTCAAATCTCACAAAAAGTTGACAAGTTGATTGGCTTCATTGGATTGTATATGCTATATTCTGAATGATCTTGGTAACTTAGAATGAAGACATAAATGGATGAATGCATGCATGTATGTAAGAAGTCATGAGGAGAATTTATTTAAGCACTTATGTGCAAGTACTGTGCTAGGAATTTGACTACAAAAGCAGGAGACTACTTATGGACAAGAACCATATTATAATTGGAAGACAGTGCAAATAAATGTTTTTGGCCATTTGTTAGAAAAATTCACTGATAGGTTCAATCTAATGTATTGAAATTTAATATAAAAATCTGTATGTTGATAGACTTTGGTTCAAAACATCATTCAAATAAGTATAGGAAGAGAGAAGCATAGTTTGACAGTGGATTATATGAATAATTTGGAAGATATAAAAGATTTTAATGTCAATGTGAGTCAATTTGTAACATTTCAGTCTAAATCACTGATCTGAACTTGAAGTATAGTGGTAAAAGCACAGTGTTAAAAATAAGAATTTTGGGATCCTCACTGTGTTGTTCTTTATTCAGATGATTTCAAGAGGATTTTCTTAAATTTGCCTACCAAACTTTAGTAAGGGCAACAGGGGTAGGGAACCTGCAGCCTCAAAACCACATGTGGCCTCTAGGTCCTTGTGTGTGGCCTTTTGAATGAGTCCAAGTTTTATTGAACAAATTCTTTAAGTAAGGAGAATTTCCTTTGCAAATTTTGCATTGGTCATAGGGGTGCACTTGAGGACCTAGAGGGCCATATGTGGCCTCAAGGTTCCAACCCTGGCATAGACAATCTGATGGATATCCAGAGAAGAATAATCAGTATGTTGGTGGGCCTTGAATCTATAGCCTAAGAGGATTAATAGAAAAAATGGACTCATCCCTTCAGGTCTTCATTTGGAGGCTGCATGAGTACTTGACAAGGATTTTGTAATAGTCACTCATTTTCACATAAGCAGTTGAATAATTGATCTCTAAGGTCTCTCTAACTCTTGAGGTTGGTAGAATTCTATAGAATATGTTGACTCTAGGGGGCAGGGTACAGTTAGAAGGCTTTGGCTTCATTGGGAAAAGGATAATTACTTTTGCCAAAAATATTCTCTGAGTTTCAAATTTAAAAATAGAATATTCAAATCATATATATGTTTTTTTAAAGTGACTAGTTAACCATCTTATAAAACACAACCATCTAATTTCTTATGAGCTTGGAAAATAAAGAATTCTTATTTAAATTTTTTTTCTAAAGTTTTCTTCTCATTCTAAGTAATACTTACCCTAAACCACAATAGAATAACTTCAAGTTATTCACTTGCAATTTTTTGAACATAATAATATATTCAGAATTCCACAGAAGTTTTCTAAAACTAGGGAGATTTTGTGAGAAAATCACTAGTATTTTATGTTCTATTTTTTCCTTCATTTCCTGAATATCATTAAGGAAGAAAATTAGTCAGGTAACTTTTCTGAGAACTTTTCTGAGTTTATAGGATTCTAATTGCCTGCCCTCACTCTATAGCAATGTTAATTCTACTATTGATGCATTGTGTGTTCAGGGCAAAGGACAATTCAGCTATAAAAAGCACAATTTGTGTAAGGCTAAACTATTCCTGACTTCTCATTCTTGGTAATTTTGAAAAGTAGCTTGCACATTTCCTTATTATTCCTGCCACACATACCATCCTATCCCATGAATGAAAGCTGTCATACCCAGTGCCTTATAAAACCCATTTGGGTCTTATGAGGTATGATAGGACCACAGGTATACAGAATTTCAGTAATCACACAATCACACATCATTTTTTTAAATTTACTTTCCAATAACAAAGTCCTCACTACCTTGCTGGGTGACTTCAAGCAAATCTCTTTATATCTCTAACCCTCAGTTTTCTCATCTATAAAATGGGGCATCAGGCTACACCATCATTAACTGCTCTTTCAGATTTAAATTTCTTGGATTTATGAACTGAGCTATGGGAAATTTAAAATAGTTTCTAGAATCATGTCTGTTAAAACTTAGAGACTATATTTAATACAATGTACTAAATAAAAAAAGTGTGAGAAAAATAATAAAATAATAAAATTCAGCAAATTACTGATTTATAGCTTTGCTATTCTGTTATCAACTTTCTTCCCGGTATTTGCATACCAAATATTGCATTCAAAATTCTGATTCATAGGCCCAATATATGTAAGTGTAAATGACTGACTTTAATTATGCTTACCAAAAATCATTTTTCTTCTCTACTCCTCCCTCCATATCATAAATATTATTCCAAGTACAATGGGAAATTTCTCCTTTTCTTTATGTCAATCAAAGAACTGATTATTTTTTAAGTGCCCAACCTCTGAACATACATACTTACATATTTGTATGTATGTGTGAGTATATGTGTGTGTGTGTGTGTGTAATTAGTGTTGCCAAGTCCCGCATGTAAAATAGACAGCAATCATTGTAGCCAGCACTGTCATGTAAACATTCAAACCTGCCAGTGGCAAATGAAAAAGAAACATCTCCGCATTGTTTCTACATTAACCATGAGGCATGATGGGATGGCAGTGTGGATGTTCCTGGTAGCGATCCACAATTTAACATGAATAGGCTGTACAAAGGTGGGTTTCCCTGGTATCTAGGTTTAGTCTCCTTAGCAGGTTTCTAGATCATACGTCTGCCAACATAGGCAAGTCTGAGAGAATAAGAAACGTTCCAGAAAGAATGTCAAGAATGTAGCGGTCACTAACCTCCTCCTATTGATCCTTGTGATGCTTTCTGTGTCCTGGACTTAAGGTAATTCAAATCATACTCAGAATAGAAGACTTCCCCAGGGACACGCATAACACAGGGAAGGATAACTTCATGCGCAATGCAAATCCTACACCATAATTCTATTACCCCTGGAAACAGCTTGCTTTGCTACTGTGTGCCCTTCTTTATCAGTTCTCTTGCATTCTCACATGACAAACCAACTCTGCTGTAACCATTTTAGTTTAGAAGCAAATTTAAGAAAAAACAAGTCCAAAGGTTCTTGGTTTCCCAGCTATTTTGTAATAACTGAAGTTAGTCTACAAGAGAGAGGGAGTCCAGGGGCAGCCAGGTAGTACAGCAAGCAAGAGCACCGGCTCCACTATCGGGATGACTTGTGGATCGAATCTGGGCTCAGACATTTAGCACCCACCCAGAAACACCTGGCCGTGAAACCTTGAGCAAGTTACTTAACCCTGATTGCTTAAAAAAAAAACATTTTTAAAAAAAGAGAGAGAGGGAGCTTGATGACCTTCATCAGACCAATGGACAGCAGCTACCGTTTTTCTGTTTCTTTGTTTTTGTAGAAGTGTCTTCCTGGTAATGGAAATTTCAAAGTCCATAGGAAGACACAAATAATAAAATGCTAGAAGCCATGGAATATTATTCAATGTTAACTTTAGGGTATGCCAAAGACATGTTTGGAAAAGCATTACACTAACACATGAAGTATTTGATGAACCCAGTTTATTCTGTGATTTTTCCCCCTACTCTCAGTGTATCTCTTTGAGGGAGGCAGAAACTGGCACCTACCCCTAGGATGGATCATCTTTTGCTAGAAAAGAAGGAACAAAATACAATATGTTTTCTGATGCAGGCTGGTCTTATCATAAAACCTCAGTTGCTTGGGGAAAAGAATAGAGAGTAGACAAAAGTGGGTAGGCTCACTGATATATCCATGAATATATATGTGACATTAAAAGAATTCTTCAAATCTTATGTTTACCCTGACAGCATTGATTTATTCAAAGGTGACTAGGGTATACTAAAATTAAACTGGTACAGTGAAAAAAGGTCTAGTATCATTTCTTTAATTTACCGTAAAATTGTACAGACCTTGATGCTACTGAGACCTCTCCAATTTGGTCTTAAACTTATATAAAATTAATACAGTGGGTTCCATAATGAAGACAATGATCAGGAGCAAGAGCATCAATGGAGCAAAATCATGTGTACTTTCATATATGTACGTATATGCATGCATGTATATGTGCACATTGTGTGTGCGTGCATTCACATGTGTGTGTTAGTCTGCTTAGCACATGGTCTAGCATAGAGAAGACCACTGATAAAATCTATAGGAAGGGCTTTTATACAGTAGCATGTAAAACAGATCATCACACACACACAAAAATACACACACACATATATACTATCTCTATATACCTATCATTTATTTATCTAGCTAGTGTGTATATGCTTTTTGTAAATATAATATACACATACACACACATATATATACACACACACATATATGCATATAAAAACACCCACATATTTGTGTATACACATTTCCTATCTGTCATTAAACCACTGCTAATCTATCTGAAAGGCTTATTAATTAGCATACAAATTTACTAAATCTGTCTGTCTCAGCCTATCTCTGTCTGTCTGTTTCTCTCTCTCTCTCTCTCTCTCTCTCTCTCTCTCTCTCTGTCTCTCTCTGTCTCTCTCTGTCTCTGTCTCTCTCTGTCTCTGTCTCTCTGTCTCTGTCTCTGTCTCTGTCTCTCTGTCTCTCTCTGTCTCTGTCTCTCTGTCTCTCTCTCTGTCTCTCTGTCTCTCTCTCTGTCTCTCTCTGTCTCTGTCTCTGTCTCTGTCTCTCTCTCTCTCTGTCTCTGTCTCTCTCTCTCCCCCCCCCTCCCTTGCAGGTCAGTAGGCTAGTTTCTAAAGGACAACACTGATAGAGGGGATTTCCCAAATCCTCCAAGAATATGCTTCTAGTTCTTGGGCAGATCTCCACACAGCTAGGAGAGCTTTTGTATATTTAGAGTTTAAACAAAATCTAATCTAGTTGAATTCACATTGAAAAGCATAAAGCACATGTCTTTGTACCCTCTACTCCACTGGAATTTATGATAACCCAGCTCATGAAGGAGCGAATAAATCATAGTGGCATGGGTGGAGATGGATTTCTCTGTCTAGATTGCTGGAGGCTATGAGACTCAGGATCAAGTTATCTTCTGAGCAGGAGGAGCTGAAGACTTTTAGCAGACCTCCTTATCTAAATAACCGCCCCTCATTAACTGAACACCTATTCCAGTTGATTTCTCCTGTCAGGGGAATTCTTTAAAAAAAATATTTAAGGAATTTAATGTCTTCATTAGGGGCCTTTGGTGTATGCAGAGAAATTACTGACCATCAATTTATTGATTATCAGCTAGCTTAATTAAGAAATTGATTATTAATTACCCAGAAACTGTCTCTTGGGCTTTTATTTATCTCAACATACACACTCTATAGGTAAAAATACATGCCACGTGTATTTGTGTATGTATGTACATATGCATATATCTACATGTAGATATATACCTGCATACATGTGTGTGTATACATATATATTTATATAAAGATTGTATATGTATATATTACAGAGACAGAGAAACAGAGGGAGAACACATGAACTCATGTGCTATACTAACATGTACACTTTGCAGTTGAAGTAAACAAAGCAAAATTGACCTTTTTTGTCATTGTGACAATTTAGAGTGAGCAGACCAAAGGCATCTTTGAATAAATCATGTATCTAAGTTAGATAAGGACATAAAGAGGTTTTAGTAGAATTCCAATGATGTCACATATGCATTCATAAATCCATTATGAAACTACCTCCTTTTGTCTACTCCCTATCCCTGTTCCCAAGCAATCTGATATAACCTGCATGAATCAAAAAGCATATTGCACACATTATGTTTACAAAACATGTGTATATGTTATCTAGATAAAGATTCATAGATAGAGATAAATAGAAATAGTATGCATGTGTGTTTTCATATATTTTGTATGCTAGTGAACAAAAACCCTGCCTATAGGTTATCAGGGTCTTCTCTAAGCTAGACACTGTGCTAAACATTTTATAAATTTTCTTATTTAATCTTGGAAGGGACCTGAATGTATGACCAATACATGGGGTTCCAAGGACACCAATTGTATCAAATGTCCATAACGAATCCGTATCAGGTTCAGATGTAGTTTGTTCACTTTCTATCTGACCACTTGTCAATTCATAGTAATTGTTATTGGATCTCCCTTGTCTGTGATACAATTTTTTTGTTTGTGTGTTCATAAAATTACAGAATAGTAGAATTTTAGTATGGGAAGGGACTTTAAAGTTTCTCTCATTCCAACATTTCATTTAAAAATTTAAGAAAGTGAAGTCCAAAATAATTCACTGAGTTTCTTCCTTAGACAGAGTTCCTTATGAACAGGGATAGTCTTTTGTCTTTCGTTGTATCCTCAGTGCTTAACATAAGTCCTGGTACATGTTTGTAACCTGCTACGTACTTGTTGATCTGACTTACCAACAATCATACACTTGCTAAATATTAAAGACTTGAATTGTGATCTTTGGATTGCTAGCTCAGTTATCTTTTCACTTCAGTGTTTCTTCCCTGAAACTTTTCTTTTCTACCAGGTAGAACACTTTGGTATTATCACTGAAAATCAATCTTGGTACAGACTTTGTACATCGCTGTGACTCTTTGTGAAATAAAAGCTTGTTGGTTGTCATGTCTACATGGTAACCTATTTTGATTGTCCTCGAATCACAGAAACAATGACATCTACCCAGTTCTGATTTTGTATGCCCATTTTGCAAAGGATAAAAAATTGGCTGATATGTTTCTTACTATACACATTTTAGAGTGCAAAAAATATAATCTAGGCATTCAAAGTATGTATCAAATTATCTTTTAAAGGAAGGAATTTGTGAGAACAATCCTGTTTTCCTCTTTATTTTGGATATGCACTTCTGTGAATGTGAATGTTAGTGTAACTTAAGAAATAACCCTCTTGAACAAAACAGGTGGGGTGAACCATTTTTACATTTAATGTTTTCCTGGGAAAATGTTTAAACCCTGTAGTGAAGATTAAATTGTTGATCCCTCTTGCGTGAGATAAAGTGCTGCTTTCCAGGATGTTCAAAGCCAATGGCATTCTTATAGTAGCAGGTGTAGAAGTCTTCCAATAGGCAATTTTTCCAGCAACACAGTGCACAATAATTGTTTAAATTGCCTAAAGATATTTAGTCAATGTAATCAGTTTATGTATTTGCCTTTTTAAATATGTATTCTAGTAAGAACTTTGGGGCTACATAGAATTATTCTCTACAGAAATAATCAAGATAATGAATATACTGTATTTCTCTAAGTATGAGAAAATATTGACAAATATGGTTATGTTCATTTATCATTTTGAGGTAAATAATTCAGTATAAACCTAATATGGACATAAACCTCAGTATAGATAAATGCTGAAGAAAAATTCTGTCAGCTATTTTGTATCTTTTCTCTCTACCTTTTCTGTTGTGTTTTTTTCCTCTCCCTCCCCCTCACCCCTTTATTTTAGGAACCTTTATTTCCTTCTCTGCATTATAGAAAATTCTTTGTTCTGTTCATTGGATGATCTCTGTTTTTAAAAGTTTCATAAAAAAGAAAAGAACTTGTTAATCATTTGATAAGCTTATTCAATAAATATGTATGGATCACCTAATATATGCATAGCACTATATCCATAACAAAAAAAATATTCCCAATTGTCTTTTTATCAGTGTAGAAATGAACAATGGTGTAAGACTTTGGCTTTTAGCTTCTTAGGGAATCCAGTCCTCATTCAAGAGTAGAAATTAACCACTATGGATATGTTTTATCATTTTTACCACTATATCAAAATCCTAATTGTTTCATGATCAGTTAATGAGAAATGATTTAAAAAATTATGACTAAGTGGATCCAAATAACAATTCTTAATGTACTGGTGTTATATTTTTAATGAATTATATTCTTATACATTTCAAAATAGGAACATAATTTGAAAGGTATTTGAGTAGTAATGATTTAGAAAAAAACTATGGAAAATATATTTATAAAAAAATATTCCATTATGAAGTGAATAATCAGCTTCAAATTGAGTTTTTGTAAATTGGAACCTTTACGAAATCAGTAAGTATTTATGAAGGCCAGGAACTATGCTAAATTCTGGGGATACAAAGAAAGACAAAAGTATAGCGCCTTCCCGTAAGCTGCACATGTTCCAATGAGGCATGCCGTAGGTGAACAGCTAGCTAAGTATAAGATACATGCAGAAGATGGATGGAAGGCACTGCGAAAGGCAAAAGAGCAGCTGAGAAGCCTAAGAAGAACATCTGGAAGAGACTTTGAGGTGGGGCATCGAAACTAGGAAAGGGAGGTAAAGAAGCGCAGAATTCTGCCTTCATAAATATATCTATATAAATCTGTA
Source organism: Petaurus breviceps papuanus (assembly GCF_028583685.1). NCBI lineage: Eukaryota > Metazoa > Chordata > Mammalia > Diprotodontia > Petauridae > Petaurus > Petaurus breviceps. The sequence continues at coordinate 5,985,879 of NW_027187278.1, read as the reverse complement.
TCTATGAAGGCATAAACATGTGCATATATTCATGTATGTGTGGGTATGCATACACATACATACACACATGCACACACTATATATGTGCATGTATACATATATGTGTATACACACACACATATATATATATATATATGTAGAGAATGGTCATTCCCAGGACTCCTAAATCTTCAAATGAAAATGATTCTATTGTTTGATGAATCACACGATAAAATAAGTGAAAATTTCTCTGTCTTTTCTCAAGAGGTTAAGTCTTACTATCATTTCAAGTAAAGTTGTGATACATGATTTAAAAAAAAAAAAGACTTGTTACTCAAATCATGGTTTAAACATTTTTTACAATACTATCAACCAGAACATATATTTCAAAATTATTTTTCCTTGATAAAGTCTAAATCCCTTCAAGACAGCAATTATGTGGTTTCTGGCTTTTTTTTCTATGCAAAGTGGCTGCCACAAGGTAAGTTGTTATTAAATGCCTATCTAGATCAGGAGACTCAGATAAGAAATGGTAGAGATAATAATAATAAAATTTCTATAACAATATAGAAGAAAACTCTTTTTAAAAACAATATAGTGAGGTAATTTGTGTCAATTATTATTATTCCCATTTCACAGGAGAAACAACTGAGGCTCTCATACATCAAGTTGTCATTTCCCAAACCATTAAAGTAGATGCCTTGCTGTGTCAAGAGTCCGATAATATTATGAAACAGTTATTCTAATTTGAAAGCCAGTCCTTTTCTTTTAATGCCTGGGTTAGGGAAAGTCAGGATATAGAAATAACCACAATTACTTTTTTCCCAATAATACTCTGTCTGAGGAACAATCTCCTTGACCTCAGTCAGGGTTTATCACCATTTGGCAAACTCAACCTTTGGAGTCTCATTACATGCAACTACTATTTACTCTCTCCAAGTAGCAACTAAATTGAATTGACTTTTCTCTAATGTCCTTCTCCCCTAACTTGATCTAACTATATACAATTGTTTAGACCCTATGACTGCATCACACAAGCTGCACATCTCTGAATTATTACTCATTTCTAGTACTTCAAGACCCAGTTCAGTTATTACCTATCAACAAAATATTCTGGGATCTCCCCCTTGAAAGTATCTCTTCTTTCTCACTATTTTTAATTAGAGATACTTTTATTCAGGATCTCTCTTTTATTCTTATCATTTCCTACATCTAAATACAAAGTTTTGAAAATATACCTTAAATTCCTTTTTTACTGTAAGGTTCTTGGGAGCAGGAATTTCATATTATTTGGTTTTTGCATCCCTAGAAGTTAGGAGAGTGTGTTAAAGAGTATGTGGGCTTAATAATATTATAGAATTAGAATTTTAAGAAAAACAAACCAAATAAAATTCTGTGACCTCTCACAACAGCCACTTCAAATACCTATAAAATAGGCTCTACACAAATTTTATAGCTAAAGAACCCACCAAGTGACAGAGAGAAACAAATCTTCTGTTGAAGCCAGACTTGAAGGCGGACAGGAAGGGTTCATTGCAGTGTGCTGGGAGCCGAGCAGAGTCCCAAATTAGCTGCATGGTTTTGGCCCCAGGGAGGCAGCAGTGGCCAGAGCAGACTTCAGGAGAGTGAATGACCAGCAGCTGTAGCAGGTTGCAGAATTTTCCACCCATAAATTCCAAGAAGAATATAAAAGGTCAGTGTTGAACTCTGTTGGAAAGAAAGGGCACAGTCTGTCCCCTGCCTGTGGAGTGAAAGGTAGCAGAGGCAGGGCATCTGCAGCATCTGCCACATGGCTACCTCAGGAGCTCGTGGCCTATAGATTGTAGGGAGACCAACAAAATATTCAGAGGGTAATTGCTCTTACTTTGACCTACTTGGATCTGGGTCTCTTTCTTGGGTGGTGGTCCTGGTCTAAGAAATGCCAGTTTGCCAGTGTGATGTCTGTAGAGAGAGTTCTTTCCTCAGACCACTGACAACACTTTGGAAAACCTCAGAGATCTGGGAAAAAAAAAACTCTTCTCTCTGGAGACAGAGTTCTACCATGGCAAAAAGCTCAAAAGTCAAGTAATTGGCTGGCATTATGAGTAAGCAGAGGAAGCACAAACAGACCATAAAATCCTTTTTTGGGGGACAAAAAAGATCAAAGTATGAAATGGGAGTAAGACAATGAAGTCAGAACTCCTGCATCAAAAGCTCCCAAGAAAAATATGAATTGGTTACAGACCATGGAAGAGCTAAGAAAGGATTTTGAAAATCAAGCAAGAGAAGTAGAGGAAAAACTGGGAAGAAAAATGAGAATAATGCAAGAAAATTACAAAATGAGAGTCAAAAACCTGATTGAAGAAAATAGACAAACTCAAATAGCAAAAGAGTCCCAAAAAGCCAATGAGGAGAAGAATGCCTTAAAGTCAAATTGCCCACATAGAAAAGGAATTTCAAAAAATTGCTGAAGAGAATAATTCCTACAAAATTAGATTGGAGCAACTGGAAACTAATGACTTTGTGAGAAATCAAAATAATATAAAATAGATACAAACAAATGAAAAAAAAGGCAATGTGAAATATCTCATTGGAACAAACCACCGACCTGGAAAATACATCCAGAGGAGATAATTTAAAAATTATTGGGCTACCTGAAAGCCATGATGAAAAAAAAGAACTTAGAAATCATCCTTGAAGAAATTCTCAATGAAAATTACCCTCATGTTCTAGAACCAGAGGGCAAAATAGAAATTGAAAGAATACACTGATATCCTCTTGAAAAAGTTCCCCAAAGAAAACTTCTGGGAATAGTACAGCCAAATTCCAGAGTTCCCAGGTCAAGGAGAAATTATTAGAAGCAGCCAGGAAGGGGTGGCCAGGTAGCATAGTGAGTAAGAGAACTGGCCCCAGAGTCAGGATGACCTGGGATCGATTCCAGGCTCAGTCACTTAGCACCCAACCAGAAACACCTGGTCGTGTAACCTTGAGCAAGTCACTTAACCCTAATTGCTTTAAAAAAAGCAGCCAGGAAGAAACAATTTGAGTATTGTGGAAACACAATCAGGATAACACAACATCTAGCAGCTTCTGCATTAAGAGATCAAAGGGCTTGTAATATAATGTTCTCATGGTCAAAAAATGGTGAATAAAAACTAATTGAAACAATGCATCGCTTCACCTTAATTTCAGGATATAAAATAAATCCATAAAAACCATCCTTAGTTCTTTATATTATCAAAAAAAAATCTAGCAGGAAAAGATTGGGAAAGTCAATTTAAAATAACTATAGTCAATAAAATATACTTGGAAGTCTAACAACATTACTCAAAGAGTACTACTATTCAGAGCTAGAAAAATGATTTTTAAAATTCAACCGACACAAAAGATCAAGAATATAAAGGAAATCATTTTTTTTTAAATGAAAGAAGGCGGGCTAGCAGTATCTGATATCAAATTAAGCTATAAAATCATAATTGTTGAAAAAATGGCTATTGGATAAGAAATAAGAAGGATGATCTGTGAAACAGATTAGGTATACAATACTTGGCACCTTATCAGTTTGTTAGCACAGTGGATGAAGCTCTTGACCTGGAGGAGTCTCACAATCCTGAGTTCAAATCTCACCTCAAACACTTACTAGATGAGAGACTCTGGGTAAGTTATTTAATCTGTTTGCCTCAGTTTTCTCATCTGTAAAAATGACCTGCAGAAAAATATGGCAAACTACTCTAATGTTTTTGCCCAGAAAACCCCAAACAGGGTCACAAAGAGTCAGACAAAACTGAAAATCACACAGTAGCAACAATGGTGACAAGAACACAATGTTTAATAAATGCAACTATTCCAAGTTTTGGCATAAAAATTTCAACATTCAACAAACACTATTAGGAAAATTTAAAAAAAAGCTAATAAAAGCAGTCTGTCAGAAAATAAGTATATTGCAATATTTTATGCCATATACCAAGGTAAGCTTCAAATGGGTAAATGATTTAGACATAAAGGATGACATCATAAGCAAGTTATTTGAGAAGAAGAAATTACTTGTCAGATATATGGAAGGAAATGATCATGATCAGCAAGAGATGAAGAGGTATACATGAGTTAAACTATATAAATTTGATTATATAAAATTACTTATTTCTTTTTGCAGAGACAAACCAAATGCAGTTAAATTTAGAGGAGTAAATTGGGAAAAAATCATCACAGCAAATTTCTTTTATAAATATCTCACTTCTAAGATATTTATCATGTAAATTTATAAGAATAGATCAATTCTTCAATTAATAAATAGTCAAAGAATATAAATCTATAGTTCTCAGAGGAAAAATGTCAAGGTAAAAAATCCATATTAAAATACTCTAAATCATTAATAATCAGGTAAATGAAAATTAAATAATTACAACCTCCTACCCATCACATTGATTAAGCTAAAGCAAAAAGAAAAAAAAAAGATAAATGCTAGAAGGGCTGTAGCAAAAACAACAATAGCACTCTGTCCCCCAACTACTTTAACGCCCTCATTATTAGTGGAATTATGAGCTGATCCTACCTTTCTCCAAAGCATTTTGTGACTATGCCCAAAAAGTTTGTAAATTTGCATTTACTCTTTGACAAAGAAATAAAGCTATTCTGTCTATACTAGTAATGGAATAAATAAAGAAGAAAAGGATTTTTTAAGACTTCAAAATAATATTTTATGTTTTAAAAAAATAGTAAAATAGTATTTAAAAAAATAGTATTTTATGTTTTCCTCCCAGTTAAATGCCAAGACAATTTTGAGCATTCACATTTACAAGGTTTTGAGTTCCAAAAATTTTTCCCTCCCTCCATTCCCACCCTTCTCCCCTTCCTAAAATGGTAGGCTATTTGATATAGATTATATATGTGCTGCTATCATAAAAAAACATATTTCATTATTAGTCACAGTTGTGAAAGAAGAGACATCAAAAGGGGAAAAAAAGATGAAAAAGAATAAATTTCAGATTTCATTGGTTCTTTATCTTCATGAATATTGGATGAGGATGGCATTTTCCTTCATGAGACCTTTGTGTTTGTCCTGGATCATAGTGTTACCTAGAAAAGCTGAGTCATTCATAGTTGATCATCACACAATGTTGCTAATACTGTGTACAATGCTTTTCCTTGTTCTATTAGTTAAATATTGGATTAGTTTACCCGAGTCGCTCCAGGATTTTTTTGTTTTCCTGAAATCTGCCTGTTCGTCATTTCTTATTGCATAATAGTATTCCATCACATTCATAATACCAGAACTTGTTCAGAAATTCCTCAAATGATAGACATCCCCTCTATTTCCAATAATTTGCCACCACAGAAATGGCTGCTATAGATAATTTTGCATATGTAGGTCCTTTTCCCTTTATCATGATCTCTGAGTGATACAAACCTAGTAGTGTTATTGTTGGATGAAAGGGTATATAAATTTTGTTTGTCCTTTGGGCATAGTTCCAAATTACTGTCCAGAAGAGTTGGATCCATTCACAACTCCACCAACAGTGCATTAGTGTCTCAATATTACCATGCCCTCTCCAAAATTTATCATTTCCATTTTTGTAATGTTAGCCATTCTGGGAGGTGTGATGTAATACCTCACAGATATTTTAATTTGCAATTTTCTATTCAAAAGGGATGTAGAGCACTTCTTAATAAACATATAAATAGTTTTGATTTCTTCATCTAAAACTGCTTATTCATATTCTTTGACCATTTTTCAGTCAGCGAATGACTTGTATTCTTAGAAATTTCTCTATATATTTTAGAAATTATCCTTTATCAAAGACATTGGCTGCAAAAATATTGGATTTGTTTAGGCAAAATCTTTTTTATTTAATGTGATCAAAATTGCATTTTATGAACGTTATTTTTATTTGGTCATAAATTCTTCCATTCTCCTTAGATGTGACAGGTAAATGTCACCCTTTATGTCTAAACTTTTGTAACCATTTTGACCTTAACTTGATATATGGTGTAAAATATTGTTCTATGCCTAGATTCTATCATACTACTTTCCAGTTTTCCTGGCAATTTTTGTCAAATGGTGAGATTTTATTGCAGATCAATCTTTAGATTTATCAAACAGTAGATTACTATAGTCATTGAGTATTGTGTCTTGTGTACCTAACCTATTCCACTGATCCACCACTGTATTCTTAGCCAGATTGTTTCTTTATAATACAGTTTGAGATCTGGCATAGCTAGCTCACCTTTCCTTGCATTTCTTTTCATTAATTCCCTTGATTCTGGACCTTTTCTCCTTCCAGATGGATTTTATTGCTATTTTTTTTCTAGCTCTATGAAATATTTTTTGGTAATTATATTGGTATGGCACTGGATGAGTAAATTAACATCATTCTCTTTTCTTTCCCCTCTTTTTCTTCTATCTTTCTTCTGTGATTTTTAAGTTTCTTGTGAGCTCTTCCATGACTTCTTTCTGGACGTGAAACTGCTTCACATTTTTCTTTGGGGTTTTAGGTCATTTGACATTGTTGTCCCCTTCTGAGTTTGTGTCTTGATCTTCCCTTTCAACATAACTTTCTACTGTCAGATTATTTTGTTGTGGTGGTTTGTTCAGCTTTTTTGGCTTTTCCCCCCTTTCCTTTTAATTTGAGCTGTGCTCCTGGGGAGGAAGGGGCACTGCTAGCCTTGCTGTGACAGGGGCTGCCAGCCCTAGCTGTTTACCTGGGGCTGTTCTGATGTTGCCCTGAAGTACATGGATGACCCTCAGCTGTGGTGCTGAGCAGGCCTCCTAGTCATAGTATCTGGTATGTGCTGAGACCTGTGAGATGTTTCTGTGTTTCTCTGGGGTTACACTTAAGCATATGGTAATCTGGACACTGGAGGCTTTCTGTTTGCCCAGGGCTACACTGAAGCACTTGGCAGTACACAGAGCTGGAGTCTGCACAACAGGTGCCCCTGGTATTGACATTTATCTGTTTCATTATACTCAATATCTCTCCCTGGTTTTCTGAGGTGGGCCTTGTACTGGCTTGTTGCAATACTTCCTGTACTTGTCTGTGATCTCTTTTACCCAAGGGAGCCAGAACTTTCCTGGCAATCTTTAAAATTTCTTAGGCTAAAATATTGTTTTACCTTGCTTTTTGTTCTTGATTCTGCTGTTCCGTGATCTGTTTTGGGTGGTTATTTTATGTTTTTTTGGAGGTGAATATGAGAGAGTTATGATCATCTTGCTTTTCACTCTGCCATCTTTGCCCCTAGATTTCCCAGGAAAGACTGAAAAGGACTCATATTTACAAAATATAGCAGTTCATTTTTTTTTGTTAGAAAAGATCTGGAAACTGAGGAGATACCTATCAATTGTGCAATGGCTAAAAAGTTACAGGATATATAAATTATAGGATAACATTATTGTCTAAGAAATTAAGAGGATCATTTTAGAAAGTATCTAGGAGTACTTTTATGAACTTGGGATAAAGTGAAGTGAGAACCATGAGAATAATTTACATAATAACAAAAATATTATACAGATAATTGGTCCTGAAAGATTTAGGAACTCTAACCATTTCAATGACCAAGCATAAGTCTAAATGACTCATGATGAAACATCGTGTTTACCTCTAGGTAAAGAAGAGTTTGACTCACAGTGTAGATGAAAGCATGTTTTCTCTTTCTTCCTTTCCTTCGTTCCTTCGTTCCTTCGTTCCTTCCTTCGTTCCTTCCTTCCTTCCTTCCTTCCTCCCTTCCTTCCTTCCTTCCTTCCTTCCTTCCTTCCTTCCTTCCTTCCTTCCTTCCTTCCTTCCTTCCTTCCTTTCTTCTTTCCTTCCTTCCTTCCTCCATCCTTCCTTCTTTTTCTCTCTCTCCCTTTTCTCTCTCCCATTAGAATGCTTTTGCCCTCTCCTCTTTTTCTAAAGCTTAGCATAGTGTATAGCACATACTAAGTGCTTAATAAATCAAGCTGAATCACACACATGCATAAATACATATAATATACAAGCATACATATATACATATATGTGTTTTCAGATATACATTTTTTGTGTATGTGCATACACACAATATAGGCAAAATAAGTATAAGGCAATTTCAGTAGTTACTAGCATCTTAGTTCTTGAGAAATGGCCTCTTCTCGTAGAAGGTGGATCTGGAACTGAATATTGAATAAAATTGAAATTCTAAGGGGTAGAAGTATATTCTATCAGCAAGGAGACAGCCTGGGAAAATATATAGAGATATAGGATGATATATGATAATTAATAACAGGAAGTCAAGTTTGGGCATCACTGTAAGGGCAGGATAGTAAAGCATAGTAAATCAAAATGGTAGGTTTGAGTCAGATTGTGAAGGAATTTAAATGTCAAAGTATTTTACTGTTGATTGTAGAAGTGCAGTAATAGGGAGCCACTGGTGTTTGTTGAGCTGGGAGTGGCATGGTCAGATCTATGTTTTAGTTATATTTCTGATGCCTCTTTCAGGCATATTAGAAATTAGAGATTGGAGAAAAAGAAATCAATTAGGAGGTTATTTCAAGAAGAGATAACAATCTGTAATATATGTGTGTGTATATACATATACTCATATATACAGATATATAGATATAGAAATAGATATAAATTTTAAAGATCATGTGTAAAGAAATGATAATTAAATCTATAGGAGTATGAAGGTAGAAATTTAGAAAAGAAAACTAAGATACAGAAATTTTTATCCGTCATATATATATATATGTATATATATCAATATATTAATTATGAATAGCAAGGACAAATTATGTTTCATTTACCTAACTTTTCTTAAATAAATTTTATTAGTTTTGTGGCCATGGAATATTTGTTATCTTTTTGTTAGGAGAAAATACTATCTTTTAAACAGAGGGAACAATAAGTGACCTTGTTATGTTCAGGTAATAACTGAAAGAAAGAGTGTGAGAATAGAAGTTACATCTCTAAATGTTTAGGCTAGATCAGAATCCATTGAACTGTTTTATTCATTGTAACAAACACAAGAAAGGAGAGTGAAACAATATAGAAACTTGAGAATAGAAATTACATTGGTTATAGTATATTACATCATACTGAAATTACCTTTATCCATATAGTACTGGGACAATAGCAGTGATATTTTGAAATCCCTTGATAAACCTGATTCATATTCACAAGTGAAATTAAAAAAAAATCTTAAAGATTTATGCATTCAGACTACCCTATGTGGGCAATGAAAGCTTTTCTTACAGCTTGTTTAGTGTAAATTTTACTCCTCTCTACTTCCAATATATGTAAAATTGACTTAGAGCAATTTCAGTTGTTTGTTTCTGCTTTTAGCCATGCATATTTTTATTTTTTGTTTGTTTTTTTTTGGAGGGCAATTGGGGTTAAATTACTTGCCCAAATTCACACAACTAGTAAGTGTGTAGTGTGTCAAGCATCTGAGGCTGGATTCGAACTCAGGTCCTCCTGACTCCAGGGTCTGTGCTCTGATCACTGCACCACCTAGCTGCCCCTTAGCTGCATATTAAAAGGCAGAGTCATTATTTACAAAAAAGGTTTTATAGGAACTTTTAGAAATTATTAAGAAAGTACACCAAGGAGTGACAAACATGACCTGTAATTATATTTAAGTGGACAATTCCACTGGAAGGAATGGAAATAAAGAAATATATGAAGAAGAAATGTCAAAAAATGAGAAAAATAAATAAAAAAACAAGTAACAAGAGGGAAACAGAGACAATTACAACCAATTTTAAAGCCAAAATTGAGCTTGAATATGGCACAAAATATGAAGATCAAGCCAATACAGTGAGTGCTTTGAATTGATACCTGCCACACAATGCCATAATGCCTTCTTCAGTACATTATCTTTTTTGGTACAACAATGAATTTTTGCCCTTTCTGACATTTACTCCTGAAATATTAACATCTTTTTCTTTTTTATTTTCCTTCTATCTACTTAGATGATATGCTATACCTCACTGGTTCTTGTCCTGATAAGTGAAGTTCACCAATAGTAATAGGGAATCAAATTTGTTTAGTGTGTATGTCTAGCGTGCTTTTGTAATTGGCACACTTTTAGAGTTATATGACAGATAAAATTGTCTGGTGCCAATTAACAATAATGGGAGTCATGATGCTAAACCCTAGTTCCTACCACTGAAAATTGACTCCTCAATGTACTTATTAACATTATATTTACTTTTAAAGGACCTATCAACTTTCTCTCTCTTTCTCTCTCTCTCTCTCTCTCTCTCTCTCTCTCTCTCT
>NW_027187278.1:5939459-5975589 GCF_028583685.1 Petaurus breviceps papuanus | reverse complement strand
TCTCTCTCTCTCTCTCTCTCTCTCTCTCTCTCTCTCTCTCTCTGTGTGTGTGTGTCTCTGTCTCTCTCTGTCTCTCTCTCTCCCCTTCTAAGAAATATTGGTCACCTTCACTTGATAGCTTCATAACTTCAGACTCTAATTAGCATTTGAGAGAATTAATTAATAAAATTATTTTTGCATATGGTCCTTTGGGGGAAAAATAAAGTTGCTTCAAATTCTACTGCTTCTCTTTCATTACACTGAAAGAGCTATATTATTCCAGACCTTCAGAAGCCAACCTGAGCTTTGATTAATTTCTTTAGGGAACTTAATACTTATTTGTGTAATATCTTAGTTGTTGACACAATGTCATTATGCAGTTAACTGAATGGGTGACTGCAGGAATTAAAAGTAGGCTTGTTTGAGAGATTGGGAGATAATGGATTGTATAAGCACATGATGGCTACAGCTATCAGTTGTTAAAAAAAAAAAAACATTTTAAGAATTACTTAGGAAAGTGCTGAAAAAATCAATTGAGATCAAATCAAATCAAAGCTGCACAGTAAGAATACCTAGAGGTCACTATGGTTGTCTCTTCCTCTGAGGAGGAGACTAGAGGTATATTTATCTGCTCCTTTAAATATTCTTTTTTCCTAGGAAATACTATTGAGTTTGAGCTAACTTTTGTTTGCTTTGTTATTTTGGTTGGGAGGTAGATATCAAGCCCTCCAAGGCTTGAACCCTTCTCTACTAATTACAGATCCACAATAAACATACATAGAGAAAAAAAAAAACACTTATCCAAATTATAGAAAAAGAGATATCAGAGAAGGTATACAAATGTGAGTATACTGGAAAATACCAAGTGAAGGAGCTTTCCCCTTGGAAATGAGATGAATCAGGTAAATGAAGAAACTTTTTCTTTAATCTCACCCAAAGAGAAATTTCCCTATGACTTTAGAGTAGTAAGGTGGAAATATGGAAGTGATGAGAACTAACTGCTGTTATCAAGTCTTCTCAGGGTCTTTTCCTTTACCAATCTGAAGGAAGGTTAACCTCCTCCATCTTCTCTCTCAAAGCTGGAAGCTGATTTGATGCCGTCCTTGAAGAAGACTCTCATTTGAAGAGTTCTAACAGAGGATTCTCACTAGGAGAGTGTTTAAGGAGCATTTCCATTTGAAGAGTCTCCCAAGGGACTAATGAAGATTTAAGCTGTCTAACCTATTCACCTCTCTGCCTTCCTGTCAAGCAGGGAAGGGTATTTATGCCCATCAGTAAGAAGAAAATCCAATACCAATCAGCCTCAGGGTAGTAGTTACATATGCAATTGTACTTGTTTTTTTCTTGATCAGAATTCTTAAGATTTTCAAATGATGTTGATATTAATTATAAATTGTTCTCTTGGTTTTTCTTCATTTCACTTTGTTCCAATTCCTCAAGTCTTCCCAAGTGTCTCTGAAACTGTTCCTTTAATCATTTATTACAGAATAATATAATACATTGATTACAACCTTGCTATTGTTAAGGAGTAGAAAAATTCACTCCTTTCATTGCTCCTAAGTTTTTCAAGACTTCTATCGTTCCCATGAGTATAAAAAAATGAGAGGATAAAAACAGATGTTACATATGTTAATCTTTTGTCCTTTTTTCTTATCTTCAAATTTGGTGACTAGCTCTTGAATGTTTGCCTACACTATTTCCTGTTGCAAGACAGAGTTCTGTTTCTGATACTTAATTTTGTAATTCAGTTTTCTCTAACCTGACACCAAAAGATCTCTAAGGGTCTAGAAGAATGATCATCTTGTAAACATTACAAGCAGTTCTCTTTCCACAAGAATGTTAGCCAATGATATCTTATTGTTTGACATCATTTCTTGCCCAAATCTAGAGAGTTTTCTCTCCTTCCATATGGCATAATTTTCCATAGATCTATCCCTTACTCTTCCTATATCACAATTTACTTTAATGTACATGAATGCTGTAAGATTCAGTTCACATACATATGCTCACATGTATAATTACTATTTATATTTTTATTATCTAGGGTTCCATTAAATGTAATGTGGTTTCCATGATAATCTTCGTAGAATAATGTTCATTTTTCATTGTTACCTTGCTTTATATAATGAGTGGTCTTGTAGGTTTATTTTTTTTGGCCTCAGACATTGACTAGGTCTGTGACCATAGGCAAGTCACTTAACTTCATTTGCCTTTTGTCCCTTATATAAAAATAATCTGGAGAAGGAAATTCCTAAATATGAATCAGGCTTTTATTATATGGAACCTAAGGATGCAATGGCAATCAAATGATCCATTAAAATGTCAGTTTAAAGCTTTATGCAAAGGAAGGTTAGTTGGTCTCTATTCTGGTCAGGGTATATTTGGATTTTTATCTTTAGTACTGATCCTATGTTTTAGTAACAATGTATGTAGGTATATTCACATATCCACATGTGAAAATGCTTTCGATTATTGATTAGATGTTTGGGCTAGATCTTTTTAATGGGAAAGCCCTAGTAACATTTAGATACATGGACAAAACACTTGTTACATCTTTACTATCTTTCACATTCTCTTCATTTTTTGCTGGCCATCTGAAATCCTTTGGTGTCCCACAAGATACCCTTGGGCCTTATGTTGTGTAGGCCTGATGTATAATGTAGTTGGAGAAGAGAGGTTGGGTAGTGGGGGTGGGAAGCACTTCCTACATTAATATGAACACCTCAATGATTACTATGACTACCTCAATAAAGATGATAAGAGAGAGGGAAAAAATAAACTGCTTTGAACAAGGCAGGAAACACAAAATGATTGACAATATATGGTAAGGGGAAGGAAGAAATTGTTTTTTATATTTTCTTGCTTGTACAATCCTCATTTAGAATTCTTACAATTCTAATTCTCTGCTGAGGGAATTTGTGCGGCAGGATCCAAACACAACTGAATTATTTAAATCAATCAATACCTTTAATTGAAAGATGGCATATGTGAGACACTGCTAAAGGGAAATGACTACCATCCCTCCCCCTATATTTCTTTGTAGCCATATGCTAATTGGTAGATTAATAAGACTTTGAATTGCATTGTCTTTTTTATGTCACCTATTTTCCTCAGGTTGCCATGCAAACAAACTCATATCATGGTCAGGAATGACTTCACAATGCTGACTAGTTACTACTACTGCTGTTTTGTTCTGTTCCATAACTGTAGGGTCCACCTTCTAACCTGATTCACCAAAACCAGAAATGAGTATCAGACTAGGAAGACAGTTGTATCAAGGCATAGAATAAGAAATAAAATGTCACATGTTATTATCAAAAGGGTTATTTGAGGTATTTAAAGGGACTATCGAGTCTGACACAAAATAGGTACTTCATAAATGCTTCCTGACTAGTGGAAGGGAAATAATATATAATGAGGGGTAGGTGAAGCCATTAATGAAAGACTTTTAATGCCCTACACAGATTCAGTTTTTGCTCCTAAAAGGGGTGAACCAGTAGAGTTTATTAGGAAAGGGAGTGACATGATCAGAGCAGGGATTTAGGAATATCATTTTGATCAATGTGTATAAATATACACATATACATACCAAATAAAACAGCTATTAGGGGAATAAAGGAAAAGAAAGTGTACGCTATGACTAAGATTTCAGAATGATATTTTTTAAAAGCATGACTAGTTTTAGGTGAGAAGACAATCTGAGTTGCTTTCCCCTAGACACTGTATAGCTTTCCAATATCCACAAAACAAGAGAATCCCAAAATTATAAATAGCAGCAGTCCAATCTAACCTGTACCTCAGGAGAAAATTTTTCTACCATATAAGTGACTGTCTAGCCTCCAAATTCCTAATAATTTGTCATCAATCCTCAGCTTTAAATATTCAGAAATGGGAAACATTAACTCCCATAAAAATCCATTATATTTAGGGCTAAGTCCCATGGCATATTGTTATGCATCCTCTTCATGGGAATGTTAATGTATTTGTCATCTTTTAGTTTAAAAAAACATAATTAAGTTTTCTTAAATACTTTGCCATATTGCAACAGTCACAAAGTTGAATATTTTCTTAATTTCACACTGGAAAACTATTCTGCTACATTTCCAACAAAACTGTTGGGATATAAAGATAGTGGTACAACTAACTGTATATATGAAATTAATAACTAGAGGACATTGTATTTGAAATTAATAACTATAAGACATTTTATTTGAAATAAAAATGCCATCACACTCGGATTTGCCCTTGTTTTAATTATACAGAGTAGAATAGAAGCGTATGAGTTTTAGCCAGCATAGTATGAAATATTTTAAATGTTCAGTATATTATTCATACCATTTGGAATATCTGAAATCAAATGTACAGTTCAATTTTGTATGATACCTTTTTAATAAAGAAATGAAGTAGTTTTGAGCTGTACTTTAAGAGGGAAAAGAATTTGAAATTCTTTTTTTAATAGATAAGTTTACTGGCATTTCAAAGATATGATCTAAAAAAAAGTTAGTTTCTAAAGTATTTTTGTTCTTTTCAGTTATAAAGTCCTCAGATTTCATACATTCATAGAAAGACCTTTGGTATGATTCTCATAGAAACTATTAGGCAAAAAAGATATCTATTATGGTTATTCCAATTGGTTCCTTTAGATAAGTCTGTGATATCATAACTCAGATAGATATATCATACAGATTAAAGCAAAAAGTATGGAGAAAAATTCCAAAGAAGTTATTATGCTACCCCCTTTGCAAAGACAATAAAAAGTATTAAAGTAGATTTTAAAAAGCAATAAGACCCCATGCAGATCTGGAATTCTCCTATGTTCCCTCTGACTGTTTTTTTTTTTTTAATCAATAAAATCAACTAAGGATTTATTCAGTGTAAGCAAAGGTAAATAGTTATTTTCTTATTGGTAGGTAAGTTATGGGGGCAATTTTAATGATATTAGTTAATATACTTGAAGAATGCATACAAACCTCCCAATTTTCAATGAGGTTTCATGCCCTAATACTGAGATTATTTTAAAAAAAAAGTTCTATCTAGAAGCATTTTATGTGTAGTTTTTAATATTTAACTGAATTGGTAACTGTTAAGCGAATCAGTATAATATAAGTGATTTCAAAGAATCTGCACTCTTAAATTTCCCTTGTGAGGTCAGTCAGCAGACAAAAAGAAAAACCCCAAACATTAAGGAAGACTGCTATGATATGGTTCTGAACAGAATAAAATGCTCTATTTAAATTTTTTTGTTGTTGCTCTTTGGAGGGACAGTTGGGGTTAAGTGACTTGCCCAAGGTCATAGGGCTAGATTTTTGTGTTGTGTCTGAGGTGAGATTTGAACTCAGGTCCTCCTAACTTCAGGGCCAGTGCTCTATTCACTGTGCCACCTAGCCGCCCTGAAAATTGCTCTATTTTCTAAATCAAAATCTTACTTTTTTTCATATCCAAGGAATGTGTCACTCTTGCCGAAATGATCCTGTGAATTTTAGGAGTAGTGCTGTGAGGCTGGGAGAAAAGTATTGGGGTATAATGGTTACATGGAAAGGATTAATTCCTCCCCCCCCCCCAAATAATACATTCACATGAACCAATCAAGCATGGTGACCTTTATGTATTTACAATTGTTTCACCTGATTATATAGTTTTGTTGCAGTCAAATATTTTATTCTATGAAGGTTGGCTTAATTCATTAATATAACAAAGGAGGACAAATAAAATAACTTAAAAGAGTAAATCCAATTCACAAGATGAAATATAATTTTAGGCAAGTTAAATTTCACTCCCAAGTTGCCTTGAATAAGAATCTCCAAGAGATTGTCTGGGTGCAAAGCATCCCAAAACAAATTTTGTAAATGCATTAGAAAAGAAAAATAAATACAAAATGAAATTGTCAAGTTTAATACAGATCAATTCCCAGAGTATTCCTGAAGTAGTTTGGGTAGTCTAGCTTTAAATATTTTATCAGGTGGGGATTCCACCAATTTCTTCTGCCTATAGGAAACTTACATTTAACACAATCCTACAACACCTATATTTTCTTTTGCTAAATCATATTCAGGTCTGTTTTAATTTTAACTTTGAACTCCATTGGTGAGTAGGCATGTAACATCTTCAATAATATATTTATAGAGCTGCAAAGTATCTTATGGATCATTAAAATTCCCTCCTTTCACAAATAGAAAAACCAAGAGGAGAAACATTATCACACAATTTCACACAAATAATATTACAAAAGTCTGGTCTTTCTAAGATTAAATTTAAGTAGCTGTTATTTTTGATTTTTTCAAAGGATTTTGTTATGAGGTTCCACTTCTAAAGTGTCTAGAATTAGTCACATAGTTCAAAAGGTACTCAGAAAACATC
Source organism: Petaurus breviceps papuanus (assembly GCF_028583685.1). NCBI lineage: Eukaryota > Metazoa > Chordata > Mammalia > Diprotodontia > Petauridae > Petaurus > Petaurus breviceps. Next base: position 5,969,253 of record NW_027187278.1, on the reverse strand, counting down.
TGTTCTGTTATGCAACTGAATAAGCATACCTTAATGTAAACCATATTTAGAATTAAAAGGGACTTCAGAGGCCAGCTGCCTCCATTTCACAGATGAGAACAGTGAAGCCAGATCTGGTTAAGTGATGGTTCAAGATTATTCAGAAAGTAACTGACAGAACCAGTATCATAACCCAGGTCCTATGCCTCTAAATCCAGAGCTGCCTTCCTGAGTTTCTATACCTAGACCACCACTACAAATGAATCCCTGATGACTCGTATCAGTTCATTCTACTTTTTGATAGTTGTAAATGTTACATGTCTTTATATTTTAGAAGAACAGGACTTCTATGAATCTGACCTCATGCCTCAGGTCAACTACAACCACAACCAAATGCCCCTGAATCACTACTAAGGGTGCTTCCTCTCTATAAGATGATGAATCAATCCTCACACTGAACAATGAGAAGGGATAGCTAATGGATGAGTAATATTTAAAATTGTACTCCCAGAGGCAGCTAGGTGGCATAGGGCACTGGCCCTGGAATCTGGAAGTCCTAAATTCAAATTCTGCCTCAAATTGACTCTAGGAAAAATAAAAGAGGGGCATAGGAGGGAATACTCAATTCCCTCTTACCTGAGAACTGTAAAGTATCTCATAATTGTTACAAACTGATTCACTTCAGAGCAGAAGGAGGGGGCAGTTTGCCTTTTTCTATACAATTGCTGCCATGAGGCTATAAGCACATGGTAAATTAAGTACCTTTCAATAGTAGCAAACCTGACATTGGATTAGGGTTGAAAATTTTGTAGGATTTTTTTTTTAAGATTTTGGATGATTTGTAGTTGGCCTCTGGGTTTGATTGTTACTAAGGTCCTAGATTTTTTTGGTCAGAGTGAACTAGCAATGGGGAAAGAGTTCCCAGCAATTAATCGAGAACTCTCAGAGAAGACAGCAGTGCTAGCAGCAGAAAGAGCACAACAATTGGCCCGACTGGCCAGAAAACTTGGGCTTTAAGAAACATAATGTAGTCCTGAGGTAAAATGCAAAAAGTCTAATCAGCAGTCCTGCAAATTTTTGTATGTTCTCATGAGGATCTAATATAACTCTCCCAAGAAAGTATAACAATGGTTATAAGTGTAACAGGAGAATAAGACATGTACAGTGCTCTCTTCTGGTTATACCTTACATATGAAGGAGTTTGCACAGCCTTTTTCTGAGACTTATAGATAGCTGCTAACTTTAAAATTTGGAGAAGCTTTTATGATTGACTGCTTAACTGAAATTGTTGGTGCCTTCCAAAGGCACTAGAAAGCCTCAGTCATCCTTTTTGGTTTTCTCTTTTGGTGGAAATCTTTTGTTTTTGACTAAGCCTACTTAGAGACATACGTGCAAGGGAAGAGGTCTTGGGCCCACTCCTTTTGAGACTGATATGTAACCCTGTGAAATTGGGCCTCAGCATTTTGACTTTTCTTAAAATTCTGTTTTAAGTGCTAGAACTTAATCTTATGGTCCCAATGTTTTTAATTTTAAATTAGGAAAGTGAACCTCTAGGATTATGAGAGTTTAGATCTGGCAATCGGAGAGTCCTAAAATTAAAGTCCTTACCATGCTTTATTGCAATCCCCTCGCTGATGCCCAAGTCAGATCTCACCTTGAGGACCCAGACCACTTAAGTAACTGAGAAAAGTACTCATCACGCATAAATGTCACTTTGTTATATGAATATTAAGGAAGATATGTAGAACTATGAAATAGGGAGTGCATTTTCCCCAGAGAACAAGGTGCTATAATGCATAGTGTGCCTCCAAAATTTTCAGAGGAGACGTTTGTACTTTTGTTCATTCTGCCTCCAAAGTAAATTTTGTTAATAAGAGGTAATTGATGTTATTGTTTGCATTGTAAAGGTAACTGGAGTACTTATTTTCTCGTCAGTAATAGTGGTAGTATAAAACCAGGAGGGGCATCTAGCTAATAGAAGTACAAATGAGACTCCCCAACTTTTCAGGATATTCCTAGAACCATGAGGGGAGATGAAACATATTTTCCCATACATAATGAATGCAGAATATATTAACTATGTAAGTGGAGTTATTGAAACTTTTTCTCAATCATTCTGTCCTATGCTTTAAGCCTTCTATGTCTTTTAACATTGGTTTATAGGAAATAAATACTGTATGTTTTTGAAGAAGAGTAACAAATAACATTAATGACATATGCCAGGTACTTGCTAAGAACTTTACAATTATTACCTTTTTTTGTTCTTAAAATAACCCTGAGAATTAGCTGCTATTATTATCCCCATTTTACAGATGAAGAAGCTGAAGCAAACAAAGTTAAATGACTTGTCCAAGATTACATAGCTTACTAAGTGTCTGAGACTAGTTTTGAACTGAAGTCTTCCTGACTAAAGGGACAGCTGTCTAATCAATAAGAAAACTATCTAAAATTGTAGAAGAATACAAGGAATGTAGAAAAAAAAAAGATCAACAATTACAAAGACTTCCTCAAAGCACAAGTCTCTGCTAGCAGTGTTTTGGGGAACAAATCTCTAGTACTTTTATGAACAGCACTAGGAGTCATTTTAGTGAATTTAAGAGATGAGAAGGGGTCATTCAAGAATGAGACTGACAAAGATGGAGAAGAATACCAAATATATTGTTTTCTCAAGATCTTACTGAATTATTTTCACAACTAGTTGCCTTCATCCATCTTCAGGATCAGAGACCCTATCCAACTCTGGTGGTCTGAGAGAATACAAACACTGAACAAAGACTTGGAGTAGGGGGAAGGGGAAAGAAGTTCGAAATAGAGAGAACACAAACACTGACTCCTCAGTGGAGAAAAGCCAGAAAAAAAATAAGGTGATAGATAAAAATAAAAGAAACATGCTTTCAATAAAGTATTTCACAATATAGAAAACTGATAAAAATTCAATAAGTTAGGGAAACATTTTTATCTGGTGCCAGAAATGATACTGGAGCAAATGTGAGAATTTCCAGAATGGTTTAGAACCAACAAAAAGTGAAGATATGAAAGAACAAATAAATGTGTGCTTTTAAGCAAAAGAGCAACAAATGTATCAATAGACTAGAGGTTGTAAACATTCTCCATAACAATAGATTTTTCAAAGAAGCAAATAAAAGAATTATAATACAAATGTATAAGTAAATAAGGAAAAATTGGAACTAAATGCAAAAAAGATAGGATGTAAATAGAAAAAGAAGGAAAATGAAAATCGGAATACTATGATTTGGTAAATCATAAAGTGAGTTTGCCCCAATTTGTTAGCAACGTGTCTGTGAGAAATATGTTCTCAAAAGAATAGGACATTAATTACTGAACCCAGGAAGACATTTATTATGTTCCTGCAAGAGTAGCTAACCTAGGCATAGGCACATTTGTTTAAGGCAAATACATAACTTTTGTACCTATTCTGATTTGCATTTCTGTCCCCTGCTACCTTGACTAGGAGTTTCAGGGTTCACAACCTATCCAAAAATGCCTAAATCCTCCACCCTGTGGGACTCCAACCCAAGTACACTTCACATTTGAACATTTCTTCCCCCCCAACCATTCTCATTTCCTTTGTACTTTATTTAGCTAAGGGATGACATGTCATAAATACTTTTTTATAGGAGTTTTCTCAATTGATAAGATCTGAGCCAAGGATGTCTAAGTTTCTTTTACCATTAACATTTCTCAGCCCTTTCTGAAGCCACACTGGCTCTGAGGTAGATGACCACCCTCCAGGTGAAGAATCAGCCTATTAAGAACTCTGGAAAGAATCTTGCCAGCAAAGAGAGCCACTGGTGTGCTTGAATTCCTAGGGGGATAACTTCCTCTTTCCATATAACCTGAAAAAATTCAGTCAGCTTTTTTATGAGCAATGGACCCCCTACCTTGTAAACCTCAGCTGGATTAGAATCAGCACCAGGTTCTTTGCCAAATGAAAGGAGCCTAATAGCATTCAAAACCATTTCTTCAATTGGACCTTCATCTAGGGAGGGATTGACTTTAACCTAAGGTAAACTGCCCAATGGTTTCAGTATTGATTGGTGATGGTATATTGAGAACACTGTGGAAGTGTTCAGCACATCTCTCTAGGATCATGTCCTATCACTAATCATTCTCAAGGTCTCTCTCAAGAACTTTGGAATTGATTGTGTGACATGGAAGTCACTGGCACAGGACCTCTCAGCATGGTGTGACCACAGTACAGAAGGTGCGGTGTTCTATGAGCAAAGCAGAAATGAAACAGTTCAAAGGAAATACAGGATATGTAAGTTTAGAGTATCTCCCCAAATGTTCATAGGAACTATTTGTACCCGACCTGTACTAGTGCAGTGCAGTTACTTGACTCTGATCAGCCACAGCTGGAGACATTGAAAATGGACTTTACATAGTGATGTAATTTTGAAGGAGGGACAACACTCTAACCTAATTTAGCTCACCATTAACATAAGAAAAGTTCCAATATTCAACATAGTGCTGTGGAATGAAATTCTCCTTCAGACTCTGGGGTTATAGACTCCAGAGATACAATTCCTTGGTTTACTCAAAGAACAAAGAGGAGATATTCATCTTTAGATACTGATAAGCAGGAAGCCACATCCTATTCAGTGAAGTGTTAATCAATGTCCCCACAACTTTCTCTCCAAATCAATTTATTTTCCTGCATTTGGCTTCAGCTAGGGAGGGATTGTAAAAAAGACTTTTTGGCATTATATATATATATGACGATTTCTGTGGAAACAAAAGTTCAATTCATCCCTTACATTACTAAGTACAAACTGTGACACCACCAGAATACGAAGATTAAGAAACCTCAACTCCCCAAGTAAGTTTTACTTAAACTTCAGAACTACAACATCACAAAATGAACTTCATAGGAAGCAAGAAAATGATATTTTATATTACAAAGGGAACCAATCAGAATAGCAATGTATTACTTCACGTGCACTAGAAAAAAAATTGAATATGATTTTCTAAAGATCAAACAATATCACTTGGCACCCATAATTAATATATACTTCAAAACAGGCAGAGCAACAAAGAATATAATTGAGTATTCAATAAAAGTGAAGAATTTGAATAATTTCTTCAAAAGAATCCAGAGGGAAGCTTACTGACCAAAAATGAATTTAAAATTTCTTGGATGACATTGAAAGGATAAAAAAATGAAATATCCTTTTATGTGCCTAGGGCAAGAAAAAACATGTGTACAGCATATGGAAGACATATTCTGATTAGTGTCTCATTATTACAATAATAACCTCATATACTGCCCAAAATATATTTAGAAAGAACAGGCTATATTGATAGATTAAAAAAAAAAAGAATAAAAATAAAAAGCCCTAAGTATATAAGAAAAAATTTGAAAATTAGTAAAAGGGAAGGTAGAAATGATTTTATACTTAAAGGGTAAGTCTTTCATTTATAAAACCATCAATATTAAACTGATTCTTTATTAGGAAATATATTTTATCAGAGGTGGGATTATTACAGCAAATCTCATTAAGGTTAGGGAAAGTAGAAAGGACCAGGAACATTGTGAGGACTAGTCAGGGCTTAAACTAGGTAGATAAGAATAAGTGTGGACTAAAGTTTTTCAATTTCTTCACATGCCTTTGGAGTAAAGAGGGAAGAAAGAAGAACATTATGGTTTAGGTTACAAATGAAGAAGTGGGAGTTCAATAGGGCCAAAAGGAAGGGAATGATCTAGTTGCATAATAAATCAGCCTCAGAGATGCAGGATAGAATGATAACAATCTCTGCTGGGGATTAGTTAAAACAATTCAGTATATAGGCTTCTACAGGATAGGTAATGAATTGCAGTACTAACAGCCACTAAAGGGAAGAAATAGGTAGGTCCCTCAGAGAAATGATTTAGAAAAGTTAGTACAGAACCAGGAAGGAATAAAAAGAATGGGGAGAAGAGGAGGGGAAAATATATTACTAGGAAAGAGGTATCACAAATGAATACAATGGAAAAAGAGGGGTGAATGAGATAGGTGGCAGGGCCCAGAAATGCTGGATATCATACTTATTCCTGAGAAATAAAGGACTAAAGAAAAATACAGAGTGAAAATCGGAATGGAATTTCTGCATCACTTAACCAATAAATGGAGTACTAAACATTTTCTCTATTCCACTGAAATTCTCAAAACTCCATAAAATAAGAATCATGCACAAGAGCCAAATTAATTGCACCTATTTCCATTGGCCAAGACATCAAGATATCTAACTATGTAATAATCTAATGACTTATCACCAGAAAAGACTCAAAGCCAATCCATAAAATGCTCTCTCTGCATTCATTTTTCATACCAGTACACATACTATTGGCAAGGCAGCAAAACAATACCCTCTAGTTAAGTCACTAAGCTTTGATTAAGGTCATATTATGTGCCAGATTCTGTACTAAGTGCTGTTGAAATAAAGTAACAAACAGTGGCTAATCTTAAGGAGCTCAGTATTAATTGAGGAAACAACATGAAAACAACTATATGTAAACAAAATAAGTACAGAATAAATTGGAAATAACCAACAGGAGGAAAACCTCAGTATTAAAGGGGGTCAAGGGGGCAGCTAGGTGGCACAGTGAGTAAAGCACCTGCTGGGGAGTCAGGAGGACCCGAGTTCGGTTCCCACCTCAGACACTTAACATCCCCCCCCCACACACACACACACACAAAATAGCAGTGTAACCTTGGGCAAGTTACTTAACCCCAATTACCCTCCAAAAGGCAAAAATAAATAGATAAATAAAAATAAAGGGGATCAAGAAAGGCCTTTCTAGAAGGTGAGATTTTTTCTGATATTTAAAGGAAATCATGGAAACTAAGAGATGAAGAGGTAGAATATTCCATCAATGGAATATAGCCAGTTAAATAACCTAAAGTCTAGAAATGGAGTGTGTTGTTCTAGCAAAAAAAAAAGGGTAACAAAACATGTATTTTTGGAGGAAGACAGTGTTCTAAAGTGTAAAGATATTGGGATGGTGGGGAGATAGCTAATGAAGGACGTTATATGTCAGTGGATTTTATATTTGATCCTAGAGGTAATGGAGAACCACTGGAGTTTATTTAATCAGGTGGGGGGATGGTGATATGGCCCTATCTACACTTTAGGAAGATTACTTTTTTTCTGCTTAATGAAAGAAGGACTAGGGTAGAAAGTGATTTGAGACAAGGGAACAAATCAGAAAAATATTGCAGTATCTACTTGTAGTAGGAGTCTCAGAAAAATCTATTGTAGATATATTAGGAAGTGAAAGCACTTGATTTAGGCAATTAATTATATGTGTGGGATGAGAAAAAGTGAGGAGGTCAAGGAAAACACTTAGGATGCTAACTTGGGTAACAAGGAAGAAAATGGGGTTCTTGATAGAAATGCAGAAGTTAGGAAGACCAAGGTATTTAGGGATAAAGAATATTGTTTCTGTTTTGTAAACATGGAATTTGAGATATCTATGACACATATATTACAATATGTCTAATACGCTGTTGAAGATATGATACGGGTACCCGGGATAAAGGTTAGAGCTGTGGAAATAGATATGAAAATCATCTAAACAGAGATGATAATTGAATTCATGCTAGCAGATGTTATCACCAAGTTAACCACAATAGCAACAACAAATCATAGGTGAAGATCTAACAAAGCTTTGAGAAGTTCTGTGAAAATAGTAAAATATAAAAGAATATGGTCAGCAGGTTGTCTAAAAATTGAAATATTTCTGAGTAAATGCAAGAAAAAATAAATTAAACAGACATCAGGGAAGCAAAGAACTCTACAGATTCCCAAGAGCAGTATTTTTTTTCTATATTGTAAAGAGAGAAATATTAATCCTAAGAAGGGTATTTTGTACTTTACAGAAGAAAGATTTTGCAGAAGAGTACCACAATCCATAGTTCTAAGTTTCTCCAGAGAGGTAAAAAAAGAAGCACTGATAAGAATACAAGTAAGCAAAAAATAAAGGATGATCTTAATTTATTAGTTCCTTCAATAGAAGTCATAAAACTTGAAAATTAGAAGTGGAGAAGCAGAAGCTAATGACTCAATGAGGCATCAATAAATAATAAAATGAAGTCAAAATGAAAAAAAAAATGTGAAATATCTCCTTGAAAAAACAAGTGACCTGGAATATGGATGGAGGAGAGATAAATGAAAAATTATTGGAGTACAAACAATGAATAAAGGGATTAGGCATGATATTTCAAGAAATTATCAAGGAAAAGTACCATAATATTTTAAATCCATAGGGTAAATTAGAAATTGAAAGAATCCATCATATGAATGAGATCCTAAAATGAATACTCTTAGGAATATTATAACCAAATTCTTGAGCCTCCATATCAAGGAGAGAATATTAAAATATTCCAGAAAGAACAATTCAAACATCATGGAACCACAGACAGCATCACACAAAATGAAGCTTTCATATTAAAGGAACAGAGAACTTAATACAGGATATTCCAGAATCAAAGGAACTAGGATTGTACCAATGGTAACCTACCCCCAAAAACTGAGATTACTCCTTGAATGGAAAAAAATAAAAATAAAAAAGGACATTTTGTGAAATAGGAGACTTTCAAGCATTTCTGGTGAAAATACCAAAGCTAAATGTAAAATTTGACATTTGAACAGAAAGCTAAAGAGAGATATAAAATCATAAATATGAAAGAGAATTCATAACAGGCTCAATGAGGTTAAACACTACATTCTTACATGGGAAGATGATTCATATAACTGCTAAGAACTTTATCATTACTAAAGGAGTTCACATTGACAGTGTGCATGGATATTATGTTGGGATGTTCTTAAAAATTGAAGGAATGAGAAAAATGGTAACACTGGGAGAAGAGGAAAGGGAGCAATGGAATGGGGAAAATTTTCTCATGTAAAAAAGGCATTCAAGGAAGACCTTTTACAATGGAGGGAAAAGGGAAGGGGTGGTGGGCAATGCTTCAAACTTATTCTCATTGAAATTGACTTAAAGAGAGAAGGAAATTTTACATAGACACACACGTATTTTCCCAAACATTAAATATACATATATATATATATATATACACTCTATACATACATGAATGTGTATGCATGTTTGTGTATATTCATGCATGTGTTCCTATATATTCAGATGTGTACAAAAATTGATCCAACTGAATAAAGAAATAGCAGAAGATGGGGATAACAGAAAGGGGAGGATGATAATAGGGAGGGTAGATTAAGGTAAGAGTGGTTAGAAGCAAAAGCACCTTTTGAGAAATGATAGGATAAAAAAAAGAAGAAATTGGGAGGGAGGAAAATACAGAGTTAATAATCGGAACTATTAATCCAAAGGGGATGATCTCACTTATAAATTGGGAAAAGATAGCAGAATAGATTAGAAAATAGAATCCATCCATATGTTTACAAGTGAAACACTTGAATAAAAAGATACATAGATAAAAAAAAAGAGAATAATCTAATATGCTTCAGCTGCAGTAAAAAAGGCAGTGGTAGAAATCATGATTGTAAAGCAAAAGCAAAACCAAAAGCATACTTTATTAAAAGAGACAATCAGAGAAATTACATTTTGCTAAAAGGGTGCTAGAGCCAATGATGTAATAAAAATAACAAATGTCTCTGATAAGGACATCACTTCTTAAATTTATAGAGATTGCATCAAATTAAAAAAAAGATGAGTCATTCCCCAATTGATAAGTAGTCAAGGGTCATGAATAGGCAATTTGCAGAAGGAAAAACATATTAAATCTATCTATTGTCATATAAAAATGCTCTAAATCATTCTTGTTTAGAGAACCACATATTAAAATAACTCTGAGCTACCATCACACCAATCAGAAATAACAAATGCTGGAGAGGGAAAAAAAAGGTAAACTAAAAAACTGTTGGTGGAGTAGTGTACAGGTTGAATCATTCTGCAGAACAATTTGGAACTGTGTCCAAAGAGTTATAACACCCTGTATATCATTTGACCCAGTAATAGTACTACAAATTCTCTATTACAAAGTGATCAAAGAATAAGGAAATGGAACAATATGTACAAACTATTTACATCATCTTTTTGTGGTAGCAAAGAATTGGAAGTCAAAGGGAGGCTCATCAATTGAGACATGGTAGAACAAGTTGTAGTATATTATTGCTTCCTTGTACTATTGTCTTATAAGAAATGACAATGAGGTTGGTTTCATGAGAAAAATAAATAGATAAACAAATGAATGAATAAATAAGTAAATAAACAAACAAGAAAATAAATGAATAGATAGAAAGGTAGATATAGATAGGTAGATAGATAGATAGATAGATAGATAGATAGATAGATAGATAGATAGATAGATAGATAGATAGATAGATATGGCAAAACCTGTATGAACTGATGTAAAGTGAAGTGAAAAGAGCTGGGAGAACATTGTGCAAAGTAAAAACAATGCTATACTGATAATCAACTAAAAGGTTTGACTACTCTGATCAATATAAGGATCCAAGACAATTCCAAAAATCTCATGATCTAAAAGTGCAGTCTCCAGAGAGTGAGAACTGATGAACTGAGTGAATTGAAATGTTTTTTTAAAACTTCTTTTTCTAATATGGAAATATGTTTTGTTTGATTTGACATGTATAATTGACATCATATTTCTTGCCTACTCAGTGAGTTGGGAGATAATTGGGGAGTGAGGTAGGGAATTTAGAACTCAAAATTTAAAATAAATGAATGTTACAAATAAACAATAAATATTGAGCATAAAGGAGCTCATGATGCAAGTCAAATGATAGCCATGGCAACCTGATCCTAATCCTCAATAAAAGAAGATTAATGTTCAATAAAGGGAGACATTTGAAGTACTCCTAAAATAAACAATCAAGTGTTATATGTAGCTTATTTGCTCTATAAGCAAATAGAGGAAACACAGGAAAGGTAAAAATAACTAAATAAATAACTCCTGTGTGTGTGTTTGGGAATAGAAGGAGATAGACACATGTCACACCAGTATCAATAGTAACAAAATGTCAATAAAGAAAAAAGATAATTCTTCCTAAAACAAAATAAAGAAACAAAGATGAAAATGGAATTTAGTAGCTAAGTGGTGAAAGAGTGTCTAGCCTGAAACAACATGAGTAAATTTAACAACACTCTGTTAATAGGTAAATCAGTAGAGCTTGTGGACTTAAACTTAAAAATGGAAGGCTGAATAAAATAAAAGAGGGGAGAAAGATGGTAGAGGTAAAAGTGTCACATGCCTTAATCAAATCAATAGTAAACAGTGAATGGAAGTTAATTACTGTAGATTTCCAAGAGGAAGAAGTGCTATGGGAGAATAAGTTAGGTAACAAAGGGAAAGAATAAAAATGGGAGAAAGTAGAAAATGTTGATTCTATAATGGGAAGGGGAGATTGAGGTAATAAGTGTTTATCTAGTAGCTAATATGTTCCAGGCACTGTACTTAGAATTGTGGGTAAGAGAAATTTAAAAGACCACTCACATTCTAAGAGGAGGAGACACCATGCAAATAACTATGTATAAATCACATACATGACACATACATAAATATACACTTATATGTATTGTGTATGTATGAAGGAGGTACTCAGCAGAGAGAAGACAGTGATATTAAGGATGACCAGGACAAATTTTTAATAGAAGGCTGAATTTTAGCTGGGACTTGAAGGAAGCCAGGAGGCAGAGATGAGATGGGAGAGGTTTCTAGATGTGAAAGAAACTCAGAACAAATGCCTGAATCATAGAGATGGGCATCTAGCCCTTGGAATAGCAAGTAATCCAGTGTTAATGAATTACATAATAGTATAGAAAAGTAGCTTCTAAGAAAACCAGCAGAATGCCAGTGATGGACAGTACCACCACAGCTTGTATCCTCCTTGCAAGATGTGTATCTATAAATAGTATCATAGGACCTTACGAAGTGTAGGTACTTATGAGGTCCAATGCTTGGGCCAGAGATAGTGTTTGTAGCAACTGAGAAAGGAAGGAAATTTCTCCTAATGGGAGATGGTTCCCTTAAAAGTAGGTATAGTTGCATTAGGTACTATAAGAATGAAGCAATATCAAAACTGAATTGTATTAAATTAAAAAAAAAGGTTTTGTACAAATGTAAAGCCACTCACAAGCAGCTTTCCAGAGGACTGCTGCAGTGAACACCTTTCAAGGTTCTGATTACATATTATAGTGAGCTTTTTATTTATTCAATAACAAATCAGAGCAAAACATTCATAGAAAATCAAAATATAGCATTCACCATGTCACAACTCAACAACTTATCAGTAAAATGGCCACATTGTTTTCACCAAAGTGGTCACATAGTTTTAAACAAAGTACATTTATTTAGGCAATCACAAAATTCTTAATTTCATCACAAAATACAAATGTCATATCTCTCCACCCCTAGGTCACAGTAAATCATAATCTTCTCCATCAGCACACAGTATTCAAGTAAAGTATTCTTTCAGCTTGACTTGAGGCTGGTTCTCAACTTCCATGGTTCCGCTTCTATAGCCCCAGCTCCAACTGTCACCTGGGTTCAAAGGCAGGCAGCTCCCAGTTCCTTGTCCAGCTCCTTTTCCAGTTCTTCATCCAGTTCCTATTCCATATTGAAGTTCACAGTGTCCAGTCCACGTCAAGTCCTTCACACTTCCTGTTTCTGGGAACATAAAGCTCGAAAGAGCCACAATAACATGCATGTACATTGCCAGCACCATCATCAATTTACTATCTCCTTGTGAAATCAACTCAGACCCACCAACAAGGTCTGAGAACTCAGCAGAAATCATCAACATAGAAATCAATACAGACCACAAACAAAGTCCAAGAGGTCAGCACAAATCATCAATAAAGTCCCAGGACCTCCAAAACCCATCTTCAGGACTTCTCTAAACATACAATGAGAAAATCCTCTTTCAGGGCTTCCTGTAAGATCCCAAAGCCTCTGTATAAAGTATCACAAACAAAGGTCAACACAGACAGAGCAGACAAACAGAGTGACGGGATACCACAAGTTTTTTCCTTCTTTACTCTGCCATCACAAGTGTCCTCTTCTCAGTTCTACTGTCTCTAGCCTGGGCCTTTCCTTATATATGGTCAATAGCTCCTCCCCTTCCTGTTGCAGAAGTTCATGAGTTCTAAGGTTCACAAGTTATGGGGTTCACATGTTCTCTTTCTTACCAGACTTGATACAAGGCTCCAAAGAAAATTGAACTGACATAAGGTGTCAATTCAATAGCTGAAACAAGGAATGAACTACTTCTGTGCTTACCATTACAACAAATAAAACAAATATAGCCAAAATCAGAAGGGAAACAGAAAATTGGGGGTGGGGTGGGATTATAGACAGTTTATCAGATAAAGGTGTCATTTTTTAAAATATATGAAGCTGTAAAATAAGAACAAAAGTTATTCCCAAATGATAAGTGGCCAAAGGCTATGAAGAAGCAGTTTTCCAATGAAGAAATAAAAACAACTTATAGCCATATAAAGTCCTCTAAATCATTACTGATTTGAGAAATGTAGATTAAAACAACATTGAGATGTCATTTTACAGCTGATTGTTTAAAATGATAAAAGTTAAAGGTAATATTGGGGGGGTTGAAAAAATTGGGACACTAATTCATTGTTGATGGAATTGTGAAATGCAAGCCATTTTTGGAGAGTTATCTGGAATTATGCACAAAGAGTTATTAAATTACCTATACTATTTGACATGGCAATACCACTACTTGTTCTATTTCCAAAGAAGATTAGGAAAAGTGGTGGAAAAGACTTAGACTTATATATTCTAGAATGTTTACAGGTCAGTGGGGAAAATCTCTTGAATCTGAGAGAGAGAAGAGCTTGGACCAACCTCTGCTTCACGCAGCGGAAGCTGCAGAGTGTAAGGAGGCTTGTGGGGCCTGCAGCATCATGGTGGCTGTTTCTGGAGCCCCAGGCCTATAGATTGTGTGTGTATGGGGGGTGGGGGGGAGACCAAGCAACTGATTGCAGTCATGCAACTTTTCTTTGCTGGTGCTTAGGCAAGATTCTCTTGCTTTGCCCTTCTCAGATTTGGGTCACAGTGTTTGGTGGTGGCCCTGGGGTGAGGAGGAGTGCTGGTGTGGCGGAGCTTGTGGAGGCTGTGGACAGGGAATCCTCTTCACACTACCGAAAGAGATGCCTAGAAGTAGCTCTGAGTAGATCTGTGCAAAACCCCAGAAATTTGGTACACAACATTCTCCACTCTGGAAGTAGAATTCTACTGTGGCAAAGACCTCAAAAGTCAAGTGATTGGCTAGCAAAATGAGCAAACAGAGGAAGAGAATTCAGACTATAGAATTTTTCTTTGGTGACAAAGAAGATCAGAACATAGAACCAGAAGACAACAAAGTTAAAACTCCTGCAACAAAAGCCTCCAAGAAAATCAATTGGTTTCAGGCCATGGAGGAACTCAAGAAGGATTTTAAAAACCCAGTAAGAGAAGTAAAGGAAAAATGTTCACAGAAATGAGAGTGATACAAAAAAATCGGGAAAAACAAATCAGCAGCTTGCTAAAGGAGACACAAAATAATAGACCAGAAAATAACGACTAAAAAAATAGACTAACTTAAATGACAAAAGATGTTCAAAAAGTCAACAAGGAGTAGAATGCCTTAAAAAGCTGAATTGGCCAGATTGAAAAGAAAGTCCAAAAGCTCATGGAAGAAAATAATTCCTTCAGAATCAGAATGGATAAAATGGAAGCTAATGACTTTATGAGAAATCAAGACATTTTAAACAGATCCAAAAGAATGAAAAATAGAAGACAAATGTAAAATATCAAAATGGAATAACAACTGACCTGGAAAATAGATATAGGAAAGAAAATTTAAAAATTATTGGACTACTTGAAAGTTATGATCAAAAAAAGAGCCTAGACATCATCTTTCAAGAAATTATCAATGAAAATGCCCTAACATTCTAGAATCATAAGGTAAAATAGAAATAAAAAGAAACCACCAATCACCTCTTGAAGAAAGATCCCAAACAGAAAGCTCCTAGGAATATTATAGCCAAATTCCAGAGTACCCAGGTCAAGGAAAAAATATTACAAGCACTCATGAAGAAACAATTTAAGTATTGTGGAAACACAATCTGAATAACACAAGATGTAGCAGCTGCTACATTAAGGGACTGAAGGACTTGGAATATGATATTTTGGAGATCAAAGAAGCTAGGATTAAATCAAATAATCATCTACCCAGCAAAATTGAGTATAATGCTTCAGGGAAAAGTATGGTCATTCAATGAAATTGAGAACTTTCAAGCATTTTTGATAAAAAGACCAGAGCTGAACAGAAAATTTGACTTTCAAATACAAGAGTCAAGAGAAGTATGAAAAAAGGTAAACAGGAAAGAGAAATTATAAGGAATTTATTAAAGGTTATCTATTTATATTCCTGTATGGAGAGATAATATTTGTACCTCATGAGACTTTTATCAATATTAAGAGAGTTCAAGGGGAATGTGTGTGTATTTATGTATGTATAAATATATGTATATGTATATGTATACATAGATAGAGGGAATAAGGTGAGTTGAATATGAAGGGATGATATCTAAAAATAAAATTAAGAGATGAGAGAGGAAAATGCTGGGAGAAGGAGAAAGGGAGAGATAGAATAGGGTAGATTATCTCACATAAAAGAGGCAAGAGAAAGCTGTTACAATGGAGGGGAAGAGCAGGTTGGTGAAAGGGAGTGAGTCAACCTTACTTTGTTTGGAAATAACATACACACTCAATTGAGTATCTTAACCTACATGAAAATAGGGGGAAGGGTATAAGAGAGGGAGATGACAGAAGGGATGGCAGATTAAGGGGGGGGGGTTGTCAGAAGCAAACACTTTTGAAAAGAGGCAGCTTTAGAGGAGAAAACAGAATAAATGGGGGGCAGGCTGGAGGGAAATATAATGAATCTTTCATGTTATCATTACTATGAAAATGCTTTACATAACTACACATGTATAACCTATAATGAATTTCTTGTCTTCTCAATGGGGGTGGTTTGGGAGGGAAGAAGGGAGAGAATCTGGAACTCAAAGTTTTAAAAACAAATATCAAAAAATTGTTTATACATGCAACCAGGAAATAAGATATGCAGGCAATGGGGTATAGAAATCCATCTTGCCCTACAAGAAAGTAAGGGAGTGGGAGTGGGGGGGGGACTAGATGGGATAGGAGAAAAGGAAGACTGGGGGAAGAGGTAACTAGTATGCTTGCCATCTTGGGGTAGGAGGTAGAGGAGAGATGGGGAGAAAATTTGGCACCGAAAATCTTGTGGAAATGAGTGTTGAATACTAAAATATATAAATAATATTTTTTAAAAAGAAAGTAGGGATTATCTTAATTTTCTTTTTATGTCCTTAGCACTTGGCACTGTTTTGTATGTAGTCAACCCTAAATAAATGCTTCATTTATTCCTTTCTTATGGACCATATCATTAAAAAGAAGCCATATTTGTCATTAACTTGCAATCTCTATGTAGGGATTAGGTAAAATGCAAATTGTTTAAAGACTTAGAAAGTGAATTACCACCCTTTATATTGAAAAGAGGCACATATAGCTGTTTATAGTTTTTATTATAGTTTGCTATGCGAGACCTAATGTCTTCAATTAGTAATTGCCTTTTTCTAGGCCCTTTGTATAGCTAACTACTTAAGAATGAAGATAATTAATATTTACTGAAATGTAAGTATCTGAGGGGTGGATAATAAATCTTCTTCCCCTTCATGGTAGAAAATGTACCAGAAACTCTCTCTCTCTCTCTCTCTCTCTCTCTCTCTCTCTCTCTCTCTCTCTCTCATGGCTAATGAAATTGTAAGAAAGCAACCTTCATTCCTTAAATAAATATAGTTTTCCCAATTAATAGACTGATTTTAGAAATCAATAATGTCATGGTAAATGTGATAATCATTCAGAGAAAAAAAGAATATGTATATATCTGCACCTCATTTCATTAAACATAATATGTAACATAAAGGAAATTCAAGGTATTTTTTCAAAGTCACTTCTAATGGAAAATACATAGTAGCAGCAGAATGTCACTTTAGAGCTCCAACCTCAAAGTGCTGACATGGGTTCATGTCTGTCTTTGATGTTTATAATTTTTGCAGTTATATTGGTAGGAAATTATTGAAGTTGAAAGGTAAGGAAAATTGTTGTCACCAAAACCTGTCATCATTTATGATAAAGGTCTTTACTTTATTCTTTTTCATTTATGCTTGATGGGATTTCTGCTTTACTTTCAGAAACAGTTTAGGATTTAATTTCCATTGTGATTTTTATATTTTAGGAGAATTTTTTCCTATTTTTTTTTACTTGAAATAGAAATTTATCTGGAAAGGTTAATCAAAGTCAATGGAGTAAAGTGAGTATTTATTGCATAAACTAACATTCTGGGAGTAATAAAGGTATTGTATTAGGGGAAGGTAGAGAAAATTCTACAAAGAATGGAAATTCCTCACAAGAAGTCAGGGAAATGAGTTATTATTTTCCTTAAAACTGGCTCTTCTTTTTTTGACCTTATAATCTCAAACACTTGACCTGCTTGCTCTTTCCAAGGATTAGATATTTATAACCCCTAGGTATATAGCTCATTTCTAGTTTCTCAGAGAGAGGTATTAATATTTATAGAGATTATATATATATATATATATATATATTATAGAGATGTTAACACCTTGCAAGCAAATCAACCCTCCCCACCTTTGTGATTAAATCCCTTACTGAGACAGAGGAGGGAATCTAATCCACCCCAACACTCATATATTATTTTCTCAATGCTCATAAAAGCTTATTTGAACATGAATATTCCCCATAGTATTCCAGACCAGGGGACACTAAGACTCTGCTTGAATCTTTTAAAAATTGTAATTTTTTAAATTATAGGTAAAAACAATTTTTAACATCTGTGGGATTTTTTTTTTAATTTTGATTTCCAAATTTTCTCCCTTTCCACTCCCCATTGAGAAGGCAAACAATTTGATATAAGTTATACATGTCCAGTCACAGAAGACATTTCTTTATTAATAATGATGTGAAAGAAACACAGACCAAAAAAATATCACAAGAAAAACAAAGAAAATTTTAAAAATGTATTAATCTGAAGACTCCATCCATTCTTGCTCTAGAGATGGTATTTTTCATAATAAGTCTTTTGGAATTTTCTTAGCTGATTGAAATACTGCAAATGGCTAAGTCATTTACAATTGATAATTACACAATATTGTTGCTGTTACTGTGTACAATGTTTTATTGGTTCTGCTCACTTCATTTTGCATTAACTTATATGCACCTTTCCAACTTTTAATGAAAACTTCATGTTCATCATTTCTTATGGCACAATAATACTTCATTAAAATTATATACCACAACTTTTTTCAGCCATTCAACAAGTCATGGACATGCCCTCAATTTCCAATTCTTTGAAACCCCAGAAAGAACTATTTTAAATATTTTTTCATATACAAACATATATGTATGTAAATACATATACACATATAAAAGCACACACACAGATTTATACATGAATATTTGTACATACGTAAATGAATTTAGATAGAATTTTCATTTTTATTATATTTATTCAACACAGCCATGAGCAATCAATATTTTCCCAATTACCAGATTAGAATTTTGTGTGATAAGTGATTTATGACTGGGTTTATATAGATCCTGGGTTTGTCATGGCAGTTCAAATTCCAAGTACATTATATTTTCCATGGTTATTTTAAGTAGAATTTCTCTTTAAACCTCTTGCTGCTAGAATTTTCTGGTAATATATAGAAATGCTGATGATTTTTGTGGGTGCTCTTTTACTTTTTAAGAAGTTGTTTTCTTCAGTGAATTTTTATGCCTTTTTTCCCACAGTTAACATACAGGAGGCACTGGAGTTTTTTGACTCCAGCTTCTTGATCTGGTCAGACAGGCAAAGACACCTTCAGAGGGGTTAATAATCAGCTTTATTGTAGTCTAATCTTCTCAAAGGAAGTAATGATTTGGAAGTACTAACACATAAAGCATCCCCTCAAGCCTTGATGGGGCAGGTCAAGGCAGACACAGATTCCCCTATGGGCTCCATGTGGTTACCCCTCTCACTGACCGGTGCCAATTTGCTTTATAGGGCAACAGTCAAAGAAGGCATCTTGCCAACATTAAGCTCACAAATTACCTTTAGCAATATTGTAATTCTGCACAAGTGTAGTAAATATCAATTGTGTTATCCGCATATTTCATCATGCAGATGTCATAGGACTGCCTGTCACTCACTGAGATTCTAGGAGCTACTATCTGGAATCCTTGGGAATATTCTGGGAATTATTATCTAATACCTGTCAACTAGACATTGCCATGGCCATGGATCCTGAGAAACTCAACTCCAAAAAAGGTAACAAATTCCTCCTTACATACAGCTCTTTTTTTTTTCCTCCTATTTGATCTATTCTGTTTTTTTAAGGAATTATTTTCTTCAATGAATTTTTGTGTGTCTTACCACTGGCCAATTTTGTGTTTTTTTTAAGGTGTTGTTTACTTTAGTAATTTTATCTTGTGTATGTGAATCCTTTAATCAAGTTGTTGACTCTTTTTTCATGATTTTCTTCCATCACTCTCATTTCTTTTCCCCATTTTTCTTCCACTCTTATTTGATTTTTAAAATCCTTCTTGAGTTTTTCCAGACATACTTTTTGGGGCCTAAAGCCAGTTCATCCTTTTTTTCCTTTCATTCTTTGGATGTAGCACTTTTGACATTGCAATCTTCTTCTAAGTTTGTGCTTTGCTTTTCCCTATTACCCTAGTAACTTTCTATAGTTAGGTTCTTTTGTTGTTGCTTGCTCATTTTCTCAGTCAATTTCTTGATTTTGAACTTTGTGCTAAAGTTGGGTTCTGTTCTCAGAGTGGAGGGGGCACTTTCTTAAGCTTCAGGTTTTTCATGCTGCTGTTTTGAGGGTTTTGAAAATTTTCATTTTTTTGAGGTGGTATGATCTAAGGAAAAATGTGCTCACCAAGCTCCTGGTTTTACTTTAGCCTGTGAGTGACCCAAAGCACTCTTTTCCATCCCAGTACTATTACCATGGTTCCTACTCCTGCTAGCACTCCTCCTTACCCTGGGATTTTGACTGAGAAGTATATTTGAGCAATATAACAGAGTCCTGCACCCAATTCCAAGAAATCTCCTCTGTAATTTCCTTCAGATCAATTTTTTGAGCCCCATACTTTCTGAAAACTCAGTAAGGTGTCTCTGAATCTTGTTTTCCCCAAGGTGTGTTCCTGGCTTGCCAGGTAGCAGCCTGTGATAGACTGATCTCCATGTTCACCCCTGTGAGACAGACTTTTCCTGCCAACCTTCTAAGTTGTCTTGGGTTGGAAAATTGTTTCACTCTGTCCCTTTGTGAGTTCTGTTGCTCCAGAGTTTGTTTTTGCTGCTCCATTTTATTTGGTGGGTATTTCAGGAGAGTTCAGTCAAGCCCCTGCCCTTACTTTGCCATCTTGGCTCTGCCTTTGAGAGATAATTCATTACCTTATGTGGCAACATGTTCCACCCTTGGAAACTATTATTGGGTGATTTGTCTTGGTTGGCTGTTGTCCTTCATTCTGGAAGAAGACTAAAATGGCATCACTATGCTAGAGTCAATATACAGTGTGTCTGACTGTGGATGATGAAAGCAATACCAGCTCAGAATGTTCTACTACAAGTTGGGCATAAATAGTCCATGTGACCATTTGGGGTGAATTCTCTAAATTTGGGCATCTCGTGTTTCTTTTGAGCTGCTTCAATTCTGCTTTTCTTATAGAGCGCAGCACCTTCTCTGATGAAGGTATGCCATGATGAGTGGTCCTCTGCCTGTATCTCCCATGTCACGCAATCAATTGCAAACTTTTTGAGAGGAACTTTGAAATTGTCCTTGAATTGTTTTTTCTTACCACCATGTCAACACTTTCCATATGTAAGTTGTCTATAAAATACTCTTTTTGGCAAGCATATGGTTTGCATTTGAACAATGGGGACAATCCACTGGAGTTGTGCTCTTTGAAGTAGAGTTTGAATGCTTGACAGTTTAGTTCCAGAAATGATGTCAGTGTCTGGTATCTTGTCCTGTCAAGTGATCTTCAGTATCTTCCTAAGACAATTCAAATAGAAGTGATTCAGTTTCTTGACATGGCACTGGTTTACTGTCTGGGTTTCACAGGCATACAACAATGAGGTCAGAATAATGGCTCTGTAGACCTTTGATTTGGTAGTCAATCTAATATCTCTTTTCTCCCATACTTTCCTTTGAAGACTCCCAAACACTGAGCTAGCTCTAGCAATCCGTAGGTCCACCTCATTATCAATGTGTACATCTCTGGAAAGTGTAAAACCAAGGTAAGTGAACTTATTTACCTCATTTAAAACTTCTCCTCTTGCTGTAACTGATGGTTCCATGGATGGATGGTGTGGTGGCTGATGGAACATTTGTGTTTTCTTGGTGATGATTGTTAGTTCAAAATTAGGTGATTTCTCTTAATGTTAAGATGAAGAAGCATTCCATTTCTTGCTCTTTCTGGTCCCTCTGCCTATCTTCTGTCCTGGACACCCTATTATGAGTTGTCTAACTCCCATTGAGGACTCTACCCTGTCACCAAGCCCATTTCAAATAAGCCATGTAAATACATTGCTCTATGATCAACAAAATTCTACTCTGTCATAATCTCCTCATAACAGTGATTATAAAATCCCAGTTTTCATTATTCAAACCCATTTTCCCCATCCTACTGTCAATCCACCATTGTCAAATTATCTTCTACTTTGTACTCTGCTTAAATTAAAAAAAATATTTATTTTTTTCCCATTCAACATTTTTCATCTTCATGCTCTCACTGAGACATGTCACCCTCCTAATGACCCAGCCTCCCTGACCACACTTTCTACTATCTGTAACATTTTACTCATTTCCCCCACTCTCTGGTCAAGGTAGAGTACTTTGAATACTCCTTATTCTGCATTGCCACTTGTAGACTCTCCATCTTTCTTTATCTTCTAGCCACATATCAGTAGACTTTAATATATATATTGATATTTGTTCAAGATCCTTTCATTCCCAGCTGCTCATCTGGTTTATTTTATTTTACCTCCTCCTCCAATGGATTTTATCTATACACAGGCTTATACCCTTAATATTACCTCCACCCACATATGGACCGTTTCTCTTTTCATGAATTCTAATATTGAATTATCTAATCACAAACTGTTATAATTCCACCTATCCTCAATGTGTTATAGCTCCAGACCTTCTTTTTCATCCTATGATCTTCTATCCCTAGATATTTTTCTTTCCCTGGCCAACACCCTTGCATTAGCAACATTCTCCTCTCTTCCCCATTTTGACTCATTGAACCGGATCAGTTCTAAAACATCTTCTTTTTCATGTCTTGACCTCTTAACTTTTTCCCATCTAGCCCTTCCAGGCTTTAGGCTTGGATTATCCCCATCATCCACTGATTTCATCCCTACTCAAGTGCTACTGAATGAAGCTAAAGAAAACCATGGTGACTAAGTCTATTGCAATATTATTTTATATAGTTCCAACTGAACTATCACTGAAATGAGGTAATCCTTTAAACCTCCCTATTGCACCTACCACGAGGATTTTTGTCACACATTTTTCATATGTCCTCAAAGCTTTCAAAGCTTCCATTACCTTCCATCTGTTCATTGTAGAATCTTGATTCACAATATACTTTAAAAACTGAGGGCAGACCCCAAATTAGAAATTTCAAATGGATTTCCTGTACATATCTTAAGCTGAATGTTTCCAAGCTAAACTAATTATGTATTTTGCTACAAAACCCTCCTCTCTTAACAGCTTCAATATTATTGTCAAGGGTACTGATAGCCTTCCAGGATTCCAACCTCACAATATAAGTGTAACCCTCAACTCCTCATTTTCTTTTCCCACTCCCCATTTAGAATCTTTCTAAATCCTTTAGATTTACCTTTACAACATCTCTCCTATGTTCATTCTCTGTTCTGTTTCTGTCACCAACCTCATTTGCATTTAAACTATTGCTATAGCCTGTTGTAATGGTAATGGGGATTTGAAGATCTTCACTGCCCCTTGTAATGGCAATTAAACAAGTACTTAGCACCTTATTTCAGTTGAGCTTTGCCCATGAAAATATCATCTTTTTTAAGAAACAGAACTTGTGAAACCCACAGTGGGAGGGACTTGCCAAAGACAGGAACAGAAAGGATGTAAGAGGTGGGTGGAATAGGAAGGGGCTATTGACCAGATACAAAGCTGTGCCCAAGCTGAGAGAGAACCAGAACCTCTGTGAGCAAGCAGCATGGAGGCTGAGCAGCTAGCATGAATGAGAGAGGGGCATTTTTGCATAAGTGAGCCTGTTTTGTTTTGAAGGCCTGATGGAGGGAAGGTTTAGGAAGGCTTGGGAAGGTTACTGTTTGCTGCATTGGTTATGTGTACCAACTTCATGGTTACTATGATGAATTTAGCTTTCTGGTTTTGGGATTCGCCTTTGTGATATTTGAATAAATGCTTTGGTTCTGTTCTCCATGTGGAGAGCCTGTTACATTTTGTGATTCACAAGTAGACCAGCATATTAATAGCCACTGTGAGTGCTGTGAATATCACATTGGCATTATACCTGTTCATTGATCTCCCTGCCACAAGCATCTGTTCACTACTATCCATCCTACAGTCAGCTGTCAATGTTCTTCCTTAATGGGCAGATCTGATTATTTCAACTCCCTACTCAATAAACTCCAATGGCTTTCTATTAACTCCTGAATCAAACATAGTATACTCTGTTTGTCTTCTAGGTCATTCATAACCTTCTTTCCTACAGTCTTCTTATATATTCACACACACATACTCAATGAAATTGCCCTCCTTGCTTTTTCTTGCAAAAGGTGAACTTAGTACTGATTTTAGGCAATTTCTGTGGTTGTCCTTCCATACTGATTATCCTCTGCATCTTCATCTCTATTAGTTTCCCTGGATTCCTTCACGTTCTGGATAAAATCCTACCTTCTTAAAAAAAAATCCTTTCCCAATTTCCTTTAATTTTAGTGTGTCCTATGTTCTTACCTTTAATTTGTTGTTTAGATATAGATATATCTTGTTAGTATAGAGTTATTTATTTATTTCTATCCCCCTCCCATTACACTATGATCTCTTTGAGATCAGACAATCTTTTCCTTTTCTTTGTATAGGAATGTTAACAGAGACTTTGTTTATTCCTCTGATTTCTTGCTTACATTATTCAGGTGTATATGCCAATATAAGTTATATAAAGTACTTTTATTCACAACAACTCTGTGATAAAGGGCATAGAATGACTATTAATTTAATTTTCCAGTGGAGAAAACTGAGGCTCACTGAGAAAAGTGCTAATTTACTTTCCTATGATTACATTTCCAGAATGTATAAAAGCTATCTACATTCAGGGATACTGATCTGAAATACAGATATAGATCTTGCTGACTATATAGTCAATAATGGTTAAAGTAGGGGCAGAGTCAAGATGGCAGAGTAGAAGCAGGTCTTCCATGGGGCTCCCACTTCTACTTCCTCCAAATCATGTAAAATGTGACTCTGAACAAACTTTGGAGTTGCAGAATCCACAAAATGACACATAGAAACTGACTTCCCACTGAGAACAGCCAAACAGGCCAGCAGGAAGGGGCCAGCACAGCACTCTGGGAGCCAAGCCCAGCCCCACACCAGCCCAAGGTTTTAGCCTGAGGGTGGCTACAACCAGCCACCAGCTGGAATGACTTCAGATCACCAGCAGCTGTGGCAGTTTCTAGAAATATCAACCAATAAATGCTAAGGACAAAGTGAGAGGTAAGTACAGTAGGCACTTTGTGAACCAAGAGTTCAGGAGTGCCGTCAGACCTTTACACCCTGGAGGGAGAAGTGACTGAGGTGCTGTGGCCATGCAGCCACTGCCACATGGCTGCTTCAAAGCTCCTGGCCTGAAGATTGTAGGGGGACCAAGTGACCAGTCTGAGGGATAATCATTGTAGCTTTAACCTGCTTGGATCTGGATTGCAGCCAAGGGTGGAGGTCCTGGGGTGTGTGACCAGTTTGCCAGAGCATGTGGAGGCTTCAAAAAGGTCACCCAACTAATAGCTCTAGCAGCTGAGAAAACTTCAGTGATTGGGACAAAGCTCCCCCCTCTGGTAGCAGAGTTCTACTGTGGCAAAATGCTCAACATTCAAGTAATTGAGTGGCAACATGAGCAAGGGAAGGAAACAAGGCAAGCACAGCAGGCCGACTTTGTATTCCTTTTTTGGGTATAAAAAGGGTCAGGGCATGGAAGAGGAGGAAGACAGTGAAGTCAGAACTCCTGTACCAGAAGCTTCCAAGAAAAGAATAAGCTGTGTACAGGCCATAGAGGAGCTTAAGAGGGATTTTGAAATCCAAATAAGAGAAGTAGAGGAAACATTGGGAAGAAAAATGAGAATGATGCAAGAAAATTATAAAATGGGAGAAAACAACTTTACTGAAGAAAATGATACTTTAAAAAATAGACTAACAAATGGCAAAGGAGGCTCAAAAAGTCAACGAGGAGAAGAATGCCTTAAAAAGTCAAATTTGCTAGATAGAAAAAGAATCTCAAAAGCTTACTGAACAGAATGATTCCTTCAGAATTAGATTGGAGCAAATGGAAGCTAGTGACTTTATGAGAAATCAAGATATTATTAAACAGATCCAAACAAATGAAAAAAATTGAAAGCAATGTGAAATATCTCATCGGGAAAACCACTGACCTGGAAAATAGATCCAGGAGAGATAATTTAAAAATTATTGGGCTGCCTGAAATCCATGATCAAAAAAAGAATCTAGAAATAATCCTCCAAGAATTTCTCAAGGAAAATTGCCTTGATGTCTTAGAAACAGAGGGCAAAATAGAGGTTAAATGAATCCACTGATCACCTCCTAAAAAAGATCCCAAAAAGATAACTCCTAGGAATATTATAGCAAGTTTCTGGAGTTCCCAGATCAAGGAGAAAATATTACAAGCAGCCAGCAAGAAACAATTTAAATACTGTGGAAACACAATCAGGATAACACAGGATCTGGCAGTTTCTACACTGAGGGATCAAAGGGCTTGGCATATGATATTCCAGAGGTCAAAGGAGCTGAGATTAAAACCAAGAATCACCTACTCAGCAAAACTGAGTATCATGTTTCGGGGGAAAATATGGTTATTCAATTAAATAGAGAACTTTCAAGCATTCTTCATGAAAAAAACCAATGCTGAATAGAAAATTTGACATTCAGATACAAGAAACAAGAGAAGCATGAGAAGGTAAACAGGGAAAAGAAATCATAAAAAACCTATGAAAGTTGAACTACTTACATTCCTACATGGAAAAAAGATAATTATAACTTATGAAACTTTTCTCAGTATGAGAATGTTTAAGGGAATAGAAATGTCTCTCTCTATATATATTTATATATGTGTCTGTGTGTGTATATATATATATATATATACAAACACATATATATATATGCACACATGCATATATGTCTATATAGGAGCGTATATGGATGTATGAAAACATTTTTGAGTGTGTATATATGTATACAAGTATACATACAGAGAGGGCACAGGACCAATTTAATAGGAAGGGATGACACTTAAAAGGGAAATCAAGAGGTGAGAGAGGAATATAATGGGAGGAGAGAGGAAGAGATAGAATGGGCTAAATTATCTCATATAGAAGATTCAAGGGAAAACTGTTGCAGTGGAGGGGAAGAACAGGAAGGCAAAAGGGAATGAGTCAACCATATTCTCAATGAATTTGACTTGGGGAGGCAATGGCATACACACTGAATGGGGTATCTCACCCTTCAGGAGAGTAGAGGGGAGGGGGATGAGGGAATGTAGGACAGGCTGGGGTGGAGGGAAGTTGGAGGCACCCATTTTTGAAAAGGGACAGGATCAAAATAGAGAACAGAACAAGTTTGGGGTTGAATGGGATGTGGGGAAGTATAGTCAGTCTTTCACAATATATCCAATATGGACATTTTTGGCATAGCTACACATGTATAACCTATATTGAATTGTTTGTCTTCCCAGTGGGGGTGGTTGACAAGAGAGGTGGGGAAAGAATCTAGAATTCAAAGGTTTAAAAGTAAATGTTGAAAAATATATTATTATTTTTATTTTACATGTAACTGGAAAGTAGGATATATAGGCACTGGGGCATAGAGACCCACCATGCCCTACTGGAAAATCAGAGGGGGGATGGGGGAAAATATGGGAGAGAGCAGATTGGGGGAGGGGATATTCAGTGGGATCACTGTTTTGGGGCAGTTACTAGGGGAAAAATGGGGAGAAAATTTGTAACTCAAAAACTTGTGGAAATGAATGCTATGAACAAAAAAATAAATAAATGATAAATAAAAAAAAACAAAAAAAAAGGTTAAAGTAGGAAGTTTTTCATCATTTAATTTCCGAAGATTATCTTATACAAATTAGCATTATCCTAACAGAATTGCATGTATTTTTCTGGCTTGTGTAATCTTTCATTATCAGAAAGAACATGATTTAGTGATAAGAAGCCTAGATTTTCAATCAAAGGTTTAGTTTGAATTCTGATATTGCTACGTATTACTTAGGGATTGTGAATAGGTCATTTAATCACAATTTATCCTAGTATCCATAGCTCTAAAATGAAAGAAATAAACTTAACTAAAAGATATGACTACTGATAGAACTTTAAGCTTTGATTTTTGTTGTTAAATCATTTTCCCACCATTTTGTAATGTTCTCTATCTCATTTGGTCAAAAATTCTTCCCTTCTCCATAAATCTGACAGGTAAACTATTCCTTGTTCTCCCAGATTCTTTACAGTATTAGTCTTCATATCTAGATAATGAACGCATTTAGACTTTATTTTTGTACACGCTGTAAGATATTGATCTATGACCAGTTTCTGTTATACCATTTTTTCAGTTTTCTCAGCAGTTTTTGTCAAATAGTGAGTTCTTATCCCAGAAGCTGGAGTCTTTGGGTTTATCAAACAGTAAATTACTATAGTCCTTGACTACTGTGTCTTGTGTACCTAATCTATTCCACTGATTCACTATTTCTCAGCCAATTGCAAGTAGTTTTGATGACTGCTGCTTTATAATACAGATTAAAATCTAGTATGGCTAGGCCACTCTCCCTAGTATTTTTTTTTTCATTAATTCCCTTGATATTCTGGACCTTTTGTTCTTCCAGATGAATTTTGTTACTATTTTGTCTAGCTCCATAAAATACTTTTTGGTAGGTTGGTTGGTATGGCACAAGACTGCTTCTTTATGTGATATTTGTTATTATTTTAATTGTTTTAAAGTAACAGGGTACAATTTGTAGTGATGCTAAAAAAAGTAAGAGCAATGTGGTTTAATCAATTAATTATTTTTTCTTACAGTTTTGTTACTTTATTATTATTATTTTCATGGGTTTATACTTCCAGATTTGTTTTCCCTTTTTACATGAATGCCAGTCTTATAGTAACTTCTTTATAATAAATCTTAATTTAGTAATTTATCTTCTGTGTATATGAAGTCCTATCTTTTCATAAAACAAGAATTCATAGCTATTTAAAAAAAATTCAAAACAACAATTAGATACTCTTTTTCTGCTGCTTCCAACACTTTTTTTTGCTTTTGAATTGAACTGCTAGACATCTCCTAGACATAACCATTTTACCGCCTTTTTCTTTTTCTAGTCTCAGAAATTTTGTAGCCATTGGGTTCAAATGGAACTTGAGTTAGACAGACGATGTCAGACCTCAATTTCTTCTGCCAATTAGAGGCAGAGAATCATTTCCACTTCTGGAATTTTGGAGTCCTTGCTTATAAGGTCCCCATTTGAGTGCCTCAGGCAAGAACCTAAGATGGGAAAATGAGTTAACTGATTTTCCTACCTCTGACATTGTCTTTAATTGACTACTTGTCCCAAAGCTTTAGCTAAAATTTTATCAGTATGATATCATACCGCCAATTGGGAGGAAATCTTCATTTTCCCTTTTAGCTTCTTTTCACCCCTAATTGTTTAATCTGATATTTTTCAAATTTTTCACATTCCTCAGCTTAGATTTTTGCTAACAATTCATTTTTAAAGGGACCAAAATCTTTTTCCATTCTTTATTGAAATTCTAAAGTGTTTTAAGCATTTTAAAAAGAATACAAAGTAGCATATCTTAACTAAATTAATTTAGCTCAGCACATTTATTTAGCACCTTTAATAATAATAGAAAGGAGAAGTAACATTGGATGCTGGGTTGAATTTTGGCTAAGTTCAGAAAAGTTCAACCATAGCATCTGGCAAATTTTGATAAGTAACTTAATATCTAAGCATTCAAGACAACTTATTAACACTCTAAATTACCAGTGAATTTCAGATTGAAAAATGATGGACAGTATTTATACATAGGGGCCCTACATACCAATTATATCACAGGCAAAGACTAAAACAACAAAAACCACATAACTTTAAGTGATTTTGACCTGTAATTTCTTTGATGTGTGGGAAATGCCAGAAGAGAAATTAGTGCCATTGAGACATTGGCAATGTTTGGTAATTTATATTATTAAAGTTTTACATCATTCATACTTTTGGACCTTGCTTATAATGTCACCACTTGAATGCCTCTGTTAAACACCCAATATATGGGGAAATGAGTTACCTGAACTTCCCGGTATTGAAAAACTTAGTGAATTACTTGTCACCCATTCTCTCTCTCTCTCTCTCTCTCTCTCTCTCTCTCTCTCTCTCTCTCT
>NW_027187278.1:5828672-5939449 GCF_028583685.1 Petaurus breviceps papuanus | reverse complement strand
CTCTCTCTCTCTCTCTCTCTCTCTCTCTCTCTCTCTCTCTCTCTCTCACACACACACACACACACACACACACGTATAAGTGCAGATATGTTTATAGAGGTATGTATGTATATGTGTATACACACATACAGACATACACGTTTCTGTGTATGTACTCATTATTTACTACTCTGTATACTTGTGAACAATATCCATTTGAATTCTTCAGAAACTTGAATGTTTCATGTCACAATGACATAAAGCGACATAGTTAATTGTAACTATTGGAGGGGCAGTTGGGTGGTGCAGTAAGTAGAGCACCCACCCTGGAATCAGGAGGACCTGAGTTCAAATTCGGCCTCAGAAACTCAACACTCACTAGCAAAGTTACCTTGGGCAAGTCACTTAACCCCAACTGCCAGGTTTCTCACCTGCAAAAAAAAAAGTATTGGAAATAAAGGTCCTGACTTCCATAGTATGTAAGCAGAATGAAAAAAAAAAACCAGTTTTGCTATTTCCAAATATTTTTTCACCTATTCTCTTCCTGTTCAACTTTGGGTCCTACTCAATATTGGTATTGTTTGTCCCAAATAGAAATGCATGATAATATGTACATCAAAATCCATGTTGAATTTGGGCATTCTTGTTTCACTTCTTATTTTTTTCACCTTTGTGAAGTATTGCCTCTTTTAGGAATGTTGTTGACATTTAAATGAGTGAGCTGAGGTTCATAGAAGAATATGACTTACTCACAAAAAGCAATTGTCTACAGCAGAATTCCAATTTATTGACTACATGTCCAATACTCTTTATGCTGTGCTTATTCTAAGATTGACTTAGTAGATGAATAAAATATGTTCTTGATCTATTAGGAAGAATAGTTAATAATCAACTGTGCATACTTTGTTTACACTTCTCATAAGAAGCGAAGTCTAAAATAACGATATAGTGCGACTTGTAGGCTTAGAGTATCATGTTGTTCCTTAAAAAGATCAATGTATTTCAGGGAGAAATTTTGAGTCATGAAAAGCACTGAAAATCTTCCAATAATAATCTATCCAGTCTGCTTTTTTGCTGTTCAATTCTATATGTGAACCATTATCCTTTTCAGTGTCTGTCTGTGATGTATGTACTGTGATATCAGTTCTTTGCGTCAGCCATCCAACTTCATATCATGCACACATCTATGTAGATAATGGGCAGTCTTCATATACTGGTTTATTTTTCTCTGTATAAAGATTGTTAGGATAAATTCTTTGAAAGAATACATATACTATATATATATATATATATCGCTTTAAAAATGTTCAATTTTGTCTTGTAGAGTATACTGCTATTAGGAACATGTCATTTATAAATGCACATTAAGATTACATCTGATTAAGGAACTTCCCCCCGCTATGTATATTTTATTTTAGTTATTCTTATTGAGAGTAGCAAATATCTTTGCTTAGCATATTTCCTGTTATATGACAGCTGATTAAAATGATCAAAGAATTGCCAAAACAATTTATTTATTTATTTATTAAGTTTTTTTTCTTTTTTTCAAACGCTTTATAAACTTCTGATTTACATCATTCATTTCTGCCAAATTTTGAGTTACAAATTTTCTCCCCATTTTTTCCCTACCCACCCCCACAAAATAGCAGTCCCACAGGATATCCCCTCTTCCAATTGCTCTCTCCCATATTTTCTCCCATGCCCCTTTCAACTTTTTCAGGAGGGCACGGTGGATCTCTATACCCCAGTGCCTGTATATCCTATTTCCCAATTACATGTAAAATAGTATTAATAATAGTATGTATAAAGGTGACCAGGTAGCACAGTGAGTAAGAGCACCAGCCTCAGAGTTGGGATGACCTGGGGATAGAATCTGGGCTCAGATACTTAGCACCACACCCAGAAATAACTGGCCGTGTAACCTTGAGCAAGTTACTTAACCCCAATTCCTTAAAAAAAAAATGATAATAGTGTGTGTGTGTGTGTGTGTGTGTGTGTGTATAAACTTTTGATTTTAAAACTTTGAATTCCAGATTCATTCCCTTCCTCCCTTGTCACCCACCCTTACTGGGAAGATAAGCATTTCAGTATAGGTTGTACATGTGTAGCTAATGCAAAACAATAATATAGTAGATATATTTTCACAGACTGACTATATTTCCCTCCCTCCTATCCCACCTCCCACTTTTTCTATTCTCTACTTTGATTCTGTCCCTTTTCAAAAGTGGGTGTGTCCAAATTCCCTCCCCCCAAGCCTGCCCTCCATTCCATCATCCCCCCTCTCATCCCTTTCCCCCCTTCTCTCCTGTATGGTAAGATACCCTATATTATTCCCTAGCCAAGCCAAATCCAATGAGAAAATGTTTGGCCCATTCCCTTTTGCCTTCCATTTCTTCCCCTCCATTGTAACCATTTTCTCTTGCCTCTTCTATATGAGATAGTTTAACCCATTCTCTCTCTCCCCATTTCCTCACATTATATTCTTCTCTCATCTCTTAATTTCACCTTTTAAGTATCATCCCTTCCTATTAAATTGGTCCTGTGCCCTCTATCTATGTATACCTTATGTATACCTGTAAACATAGACACATTCACATATGTATTCATATGGCCATATACCCTTATATATATATATATATATATATATATATATATATTTCTATACCCTTCAACTACTTTCATCCTGATAAATGTTTCATCATTTACAGGTATTACTTTTCCATGTGGGAATGTTAATATTTCAACTTTGAGAAGTTCCTTATGATTTCTTTTCCCTGTTTACGTTCTCATGCTCATCTTACTTCTCGTATCTGAATGTCAAATTTTCTGTTCAACTATGTTTTTTTCATCAAGAATGTTTGAAAATCCTCTATTGCATTGAATGATCATATTTTCCCCTGAAACATGATACTCAGTTTTGCTGGGTGGGTGATACTTGGTTTTAATCCCAGCTCCTTTTACCTCTTGGAATATCATATTCCAAGCCCTTCGATCCCTCAGAGTAGAAGCTGCAAGATCCTGGGTTATCCTGATTTTTTTTCCACACTATTCAAATTGTTTCTTTCTGGCTGCTTGTAATATTCTCTCCTTAATCTGGGAATTCCAGAACCTGACTATAATATTCCTAGCAATTTTCTTTTTGTGATCTTTTTCAGGAGGTTATTGGTAGATTCTTTCAACCTCTATTTTGCCCTCTGGTTTTAAAATTTCAGGGGAGTTTTCTTTGAGAACTTCCCAGAGGTTGATTTCTAGGTTGTTTCTTTGATCATGGCTTTCAGGTAGTCCAATAATTTTTTTAAGTTATCTCTGTGGAATCTATTTTCCAGGTCAGTGGTTTTTCCCATGAGATATTTTATATTGCATTCTTTTCTTCCATTTGTTTGTATCTGTTTAACAGCAGCTTGATTTCTCACAAAGTCATTAGCTTCCATTTGCTCCAATATAATTCTGAAGCAATGATTCTCCTCATTGAGCTGTTGAGATTCTTTTTCCATCTGGCAAATTCGGCTTTTAAGGCATTCTTCTCCTCATTGCCTTTTTGATCCTCTTTTGCCAATTGAGTTAGTCTATTTTTTAAAGTCAGATTTTCCTCAGTCAGGCTGTTGACTCTCATTTTATAATTTTCTTGCATCGTTTTCATTTCTCTTCCCAATATTTCCTCCACTTCTCTTATCTGCTTCTTTAGGTCCTCTATGGCCTGTAACCAGCTTGTATTTTCCTTTGAAGATTTTGGTGCAGGAGTTCTGACTTCACTGTCTTCCTCTTGTTACATGCTTTGCTCCTTTTTGGCCCCAAAATAGGAGTCTAATATTGGAATCCTCTGTCTGCTTTCTTTCCTTTGCCTGGTCATACCACCCCTCAGTCACCTGACCCCTGCACTTTTTGCCACAGTAGGACTCTGCCACCAGACAGGGGAGCTTTTGTCCCAAATGCTGGAGTTTTCTCTGCTGCCAGAGTATTAGATGGGTGCCCTCTCTGAGGTCTTCACATGCTCTGGCAAGCCAGACACATACCACAGGACCTCCACCCTAGACCGCAAAACCAAGCAGGTTAAAGCAAGAGCAATTACCCCTCAGACTGGTTTCTTGGTCCTTACACACTGCAGACCAGAAGCGGAAGCTACCATGTTGAGCTGGATGGCTGTGCTGGGCATCTCAGAGGCTTCTGGCCCTGGCAGCAAAAGCAGACATACTCCCACTTACTGGGTCCCAAAGTCCAGACTGCACTGACCTCTCACTTCATCCTTCGCATTTATGTATTGATAATTCTGGAAAAGGCCACAGCTGCTGCTGATCTGGAGTCCCTCTGGATGGAGGCTGGTCAGACAGGCACTGGGATTAAAACCTCTAGCTCCTGTGGTCCTGGGCTTGGCCCCCAGATCACGGTGCTGGCCCCTTGCTGCCAACCTGCAGGGCTATACTGAGGGGGAGTTAAGCTTCTTTGTGCCATTTTTGGGTTCTGCAGCTCCAAATTTTGTTCAGAGTCCCCTTTTTACATTGATTGGGGAAGGTGAAAGCCAGAGCCAATTGGAGGTCGCACTTCTACTCCATCACCTTGACTCTGCCCCCTCTCCAAACCAATTTATTTATGCTATCGTGTTAAGAAAATTGTACTGCATGCACATATGATATACATAGTAAACATATTGTAGGAGGGTTTTTAACACTATATTTCACTTTACTAAATGAAATGATTGATTACCTTTTTATGTGGTAAGCATTTGAAATAATCAATTTGGTCAATAAACATTTATTAAGTACCTAAGATATATTAAAAATTAAGCTTTGGGCATACAAAGAAAAGTAAAGATATTCCTTGCTATCTAGGTAGGTGCTCACATTCTAATGAGGGTGGCAATATGCAAAACATGACCTATAAGTAAGCTATAAAGAGAAGAAATTGTAGATTCTTAAGAATCTCTGGAAGATGGAATTTTAGCTGAGAATTGAAGGATGGCAGGGAAGCAAGGAAGCAGAAATTAGGAAGACCATTCTATTAAGGGGAGACTGATAATGAAATATGTCTTGTGCATATAGGTAGAGAAGTGCTAAAATATGAGGGGGAGGGGGCGGGGAATAAGATAGGTTTTCAGATGTAACTAAGTGTGAACTTCTTTTTCTTGCCATTATATGTCTCTCACAATAGAAACAGCAAGTCACAAAATTGTTGTTGATTTTTTTTTCTCTAAAAATTGTCAGCCTTAAGGTTCTCAAATTTGTCTAGTTGCATGGAAAAAAATGAAAATAAAATGTGTCAGACCTCTCACATAATAGAATCCCCAAACCAAGCTTTTATGGAAAAGTTCTAAGGTTTCACTTTTCAATCACAGTAATGGGTATTGTTCAAAAATGGAAAGCAGTAAGACCTTATTGTCATACTAAACAAATTATACATACACTTGCATGTGGAAACAAGTTATAAGTTAAAACTTCAAAAGCTGGCATTCCATCCTAATGGGACATGCCATATGCATCTTAAAGATATATGTGTGAAATCATATTAATCAAGGATTTCATCTAAGGTAGGAGAAGGATGATTTGGTTGAAGGGGGGGAGTGAATCAACCATAGTAAAGGGGAGGGGGGGGGAAGAAAGTTATATATAAGGAAAGGGAAAAAAAAAGTCCAAAAGCCCTTGTGTGAGGGAAGACAAAACAATACTATTGAAATTAGCAAATCAATGCTGCTTTTTTAAAGAACATTGATTTGGTGTGGAAAGTTGTGGCAAACATCCAGCTAGGAAAAAAAAAAACAACAGAGACACTGCTGTTCTTTCCCAGTCAGAGCCTGGAGGGAAATAAATTTTTGCTGTGGGAAGTCCTCTGGGTTGGCAATAGAGGAATATAAATAAAGCCGGAGGTGTCTGGAATCAGTAAAAACCAAAAGCCTATAACCTTGTAATTAATGCAGGTGTGTGTGTGTGTGTGTGTGTGTGTGTGTGTAAATATATATATATATATATATATATATATATATATGTTTACACACACATATTTTAAATTAATTATACACTTACAATCAGCTAGTGACAGTTGTATTTTCGAACTGTAGAGCATTATTTTTTTTTTTTTAAGAAACCAGGGTTAAGTAAGTTGTTCAAGGTTACAAAGCCAATTATTTCTGGGTGTGTGTGCTGAGCCCAGATGGGATCCCCAGGTCATCCTGACACTGGAGCCAATGCTCTTACTTGCTGTGCTACCTGGCCACCCCAAAAGCATTAATTTTCAAGGATGAAGCTGATTATTTTAAAGAGAAGTCAATCACAGTGGGCTGGTTCTTTCATTCTCTATTTAATTAGGCACACCATGATCTTTCCCATTTCCTCCTCCCCCCATTATTTATTTCTTGAAAACAAAGAAGCTTTTTTTTTTTCTGAGAAATTTATTTTCTAGGCATAAAGGTAAAAACAGGAAATGATCAGTCATCCACACTTGCTAACAGTGACACTGGCATCTTAAAAACATTTTCATATTCACATAGAACATTTGTATGCATACATGGGGCTTTATAAATGACAACAAAGATGAAACAATAAAAATTACAAAAACGAGCTGATATACATTATATTTGACACAGTTTCCACTAATGTAATGATTTTTTTAAAGCAATTGGGGTTATGTAACTTGCTCAAGTTTACACGGCCAGTTATTTCTGGGTGTGGTGCTAAGTATCTGAGCCCAGATTCGATCCCAGGTCATCCTGACTCTGGGGCCGGTGCTCTTACTCACTGTGCTACCTGGCTGCTACTAATTTAATCATTTCAATAGACAGGTTGAGGCTTAATCTTCACTGATGCCCTATATATACACAGTGTTCATCCATCACAGAGTTATTCAATGTTAAAAAAAAATAGTGAATAGGGCTAAATAAAATGAATAGGTTACATATTCTTCATATCTTGCATAAAGGTTTCACTTTACTGATTCATTATGACATGGATGTATTTTCTCAAAAGGACCAGATCATCAGGGCCCATGTTGTAAAGATTTATTTGCCATGTTTGAAAATTCACTATTTGTGAATTTTCTGAGGATTAGCCTAGTTAAGCTTTTAGAGGGTCATCACTGATGTTTGGTTTATTGGGTGACCTTTTTGGTCATAATATCTCATGCTGCTAAACTGCTATGTGATGGTTTGCTATCTGTGTAAGTGGAGAGACTATCACATAAATTAAATAGCTACCTGGAAAATTATAATCAGTTTCATAGAATCATATGAAAAACAGTTGTATGTATTTATGTATGTATATACATGTGCAAATAATAATGACAATATTAACAATAATAATTTACATAGCACTTGCTTTGTTCCACACACGGGGGTTAATCACATCACAATTATTTCATTTGCTCTTCTCAACAATCCTGAGTTAGGTATTATTATCCCTGTTTTACAGATGAGGAAACTGAGATAAATAGAGGTTGTCACTTTCCCAGTGTAATATATATGGTGTGCAATTTATCACAGGTGTGTGATAAGCTAGTTTGAAGAGTTTGTGAAAGTCCGAAGTTAAATTTTCAATATAAGCTATTGGAATTTGTGATTTGTGACACCATTTTTTTCCAGTCTAGGTCCTCTGGGGTAACAGCTAGTGTTACTTTTGGGAGAGGCAGCAGAAAGTTGCCAGGCACATACTTTGATACTATTTCCTTGTGTTTTGTATTACCTACTACCTATCTCTAGCCTAATTTCCGTATGAAATGAGAGCTGCAACATAATGGCCCATCTCCTTTTGTAGGCCTGTACCAATCAAGATTGCTTAGCTCTTCCTACGAAAAGTTGTCTTCAAAAGTTACTGGTGATTTGAATTCTGTGATGGTACCTGGTGGTCATCCGACCAAAGTATTTCTGTCCTGGTTTATTTTTGTTTTAATAAACTCCTTTTAATTTTCTCTTCCTGAGTTTTGCCTCTTGTATCTGGGTGAAGATGCAAAAACAGCCTTTTTTTCCCCCTTTAACAATCTGAAAAAGAGCTAATTGATAATCACAAGAGCTCAAAAATTTGAAATGCTGGCAACTAATTAGTCCCTGGCAAAGTGAAATTCTGGATGTTACCATTAATGAATTTAAAATTATATTTAATTTGATTGAATTCTGTCTTTTACTTAAATCATTATATGGTCTCATTTGCAGTGAGATACATTATCCTATTAGTATAATTGTGGTAAATCAGAACTAAATACAAAATGTATTTGCTAACATTAACGCAATATGCTGGAAAATACATGGATTAGGAAAACCTGAGTAAAAAGTCAATCTCAAAAATTTGTTAACTCTGTGATCTTATGCAAGTTAGTTCACATCTGTTTACTTTGGTTTCGTGATCTGTAAAGAGGAAAATGGTGGCAACCACACCCTAAAATTGTGAAGATAATACAATTGTAACATGTTTAGCACAATGTGACCAGTACAAAATGCCAAAAATGATAAAAATGCATGATTTTCTATATAACATAATTTGGAAATGCATTTGATTGAACTGATGTCACCTTACTGATAATGTTTCCTTTCATTTTTTAAATACATGATGTGTGAGAAACAAAATAAGGTTGGTTATATACTTCTAATTTTCTCAAAGCTGACCAAATGAATGTGTCCATTCATGGTAGCTAAAGTTTATGTGAACTGAACACTCTTTGGGGTTGGAGTGAAGTTTAGGAACCCTTCCAACAGGGGCTGATGTCACTCTATCTCATTTGCCTTCTAGATATCAAAAATACCCCACCCCCATTAATACCAGATCACTCCCACCCTTGGGCTATCTAGACAAAAGAATCTGTCTCCACCCAAGTTTGAGTAGAACAAAATGGGCTTTCCTATTTTAGATTACATTACTTACTCTAACTTGGGTGGGAGCAGCCCAGGACAAAGAGAGTGAATGGACTCTCTTTGTCAGTGATATCCTTTGGAAGAAAAATCAAACTTAAAGTCTGGACTTTGGAAGAAGGGGCCTGAGGGAAGCTCAGAATCTCCTAAATATTGGTTACTAGTTACAATTTTTCACACATGTAGGTTTTTTGTGTTTCTAAAATTTTTCTTATATTGTGAAATTTGGGAAATTAGTGTATTAGAAATGCTTTTAGAAAAGTAACTTCTTTTTTAATCTGCATTCTTTTTGATTATGAATTGAACTGTTATAATGTGGTCAAAATCTTTGAAAATTATTAAATATTAGCACCACTGAAGAAATCATTAAAATTTGTGCTGTAAGTGACACAATTGTTTTGGTCTGGCTTGTTTTCTGGGGTATTTCATTTTTTTTATCAATCCCCTAGGATAAGCTTGAGGAAATCTGCATGCACTTGCTTTGATCTGATTTACTAGTCTTTAGTATTACCCACTATTTATCCTCTAGTTATGATGGGGTATAGACTCTGGGAACCCCCTTGAACTCTCCTTGAAACTTTCCACTTGATCTTTTCACCTGAGGTCATAAACCTTCTATCACTGTTATTTCCAAATCTCTGTTGCCCTTAACCTACTTTATCCCTCCATTGTCTATCACCTCTGGATTGCCTCCTGCTATTTCCCACCTTGGATCCCATCAAAATCTCATTCTCTTGATTCCTAGGAATCTGACCTCTAGTCACCCCACTCTCATCAAGATCAACATGGTAAAAAGATACACACATATTTATAATTCCTTTGAGGTGGCAGGGAATGGGAATCTAAAGAGTCACCCATTAATAGAAAATAGATAAACATAGATAATAATAGATAAAAATAGATAAAATTTATGGTACATACATATGATAAAATAATATTGTGTTGCAAAAAAATGAGGGAAAGAATTCCAAAGACAAATGGTAAAGTTACAATGAACTTGATGAACTAAGAAAGTGTAGTGACCAGAACCAAGAGAATAATTTATACAATGGGAAATCATATTAGTAAAAAAAGACCAACCAAGAGAATAAGCAGTAAATACCTATAACTTTCACACATTAACCTCCAAACAACCATAAAATAGCACCCCAAAATAAATTTTAGAACAGCAGAACCAACAAAAAGATGGGATGAAACAACTTTGACCCCAAGAAACTTTGAAACTTTTTCTTGGGTAAAAGGGGAATACATTCTAAGACAAGAAAGTATATTCTAGCACATTCCTAGCAAGCCAGCAGCAAGCCCCACCTCATCAAACCAGTTGGGAGATGCTGAGTCCCAGTGCAGTGGAACAGGCAAATACCAACACCACAACCTGTTCACATGCCTAAGCATAGCCAGGGGCATGGACAGTGTCCAGTTCTGGGAAGATCCAAGTGCTTCAGCATAGCCCTGGGAAAGTAGGTAGACAGCAACCAGATGGTTCCCTAGGCACACAGGTAGCCGCCAGCCTGGTTGCCACCACTTGCCTCAGCAGAGCCATTGGAAAACAGGCAGCATGTTTCAATTGTAGCACTGGGGAAATAGGTGGCTTCAGCCTCAGCACCAGGCACCATGGCTCAGTACTAGGTAAGCTGCCAGACCCTATAGCCTGCAGCAGCTCTCTTAGTACTAGATATGAGGGACCTCAAGGCAACATCAGTGCTGCTCCAGGTAAACAGCCAAGGCCTGCAGTCCCTGGCACTGGAAACCTTAGACAATGCCCCTTCTACTCCAGGAGTAGAGCTCAAATTTAGAAGAATGGGAAAAAAGGATAAAAAATATGAGGGGGAAAAAAAAGAATCTGACCATATTAAGTTATTAAGGTGACAGGGAAGATTAAAACACAAACTCAGAAGAGTACAACAATGTCAAAACACCTATGGACAAAACCCAAAAGAAAAATGGGCACATGCCAAGACAAACCCAGCAACTATATGAACACAATAACAAAACAGATTTTCACACAAATAAAGTCAGATCTAAATAACTGGGGAAAATATCAATTGCTCATGGGCAGCCCAAACTAATATAATAAAAATGATAATTATGTCTAAACTAATTTATTTATTCAGTGTCATATCAATCCAACTATCAATCCCCCCCCCCAAATAAAACAAAACTACTTTAAAGAGCTAGGAAAAAATGAAAAATAAAAGCATTAGGAAGAACAAAAGCTCAAAAATACAAGGGAATTAATGAAAAAAAAATATATATATATATAGGAAGGTGCCCTAGTAATACCAGATCTAAAACTATATTATAAAGCAGTAATCATCAAAACTATCTCATACTAAGAAACAGAGTTCTGAATCAATGGAATAGACTAGGTACCCAAGACACAGTAGTCAATGATAATAGTAACATAGTGTTTACTAATCTTGAAAGGTATTTGGGATAAGAACTCATTGTCTGACAAAACCTCCTGGGAAAATTAGAAAACAATAGCACACAAACTAACCATAGACCAACATTTCATATCTTATACCAAGATTAAGTCAAAATAGGTACATGATTTAAACATAAAGGGTAACACCATAAGTAAATTAGAAAAGCAAGGAATAGTCTACCTGTCAGATCTATGGGAAAGGGAAAAAATGATGCCTAACAAGCAATAAAAATAACTATGTACTGTAAAATAGATAGTTTGGGTTATATTAAAAAAAACGTTTGTGCAAAACAAATCAATGTAAGCAATATTAGAAGGAAAGTAGAAATCTAGAAAACAATCATTATAGCAAGTGTCTATAATAAAAGCTTCATTTCTTAAATATATAGATAACATAATCAAATATATAAGGGTATAAACCATTTCCCAATTGAAAAATGGTTAAAATTTATGAATAGGAGGTTTACAAATGAAGAGCTATCTAGTAGTATATGAAGAAGTGCTCTAAATCACTTTTGATAAGAGAAATGCAAATTAAAACACCTCACACCTCTCAGATTGGCTAATATGACAAAAAAGGAAAATGATAAATGTTGCAGAGGATGTCAGAAAATTGGAACACTAGTGCACTGTGTGTGGAATTGTGAAGACATCCAACCTCTCTGGAGATCAATTTGGAGCATGCTCAAAGGGCAACCAAACTTTTGAATCCCCTTTGAATCAGCAATCTCACAAGTAGGTCTGTATCCCAAAGAAATCATAAAAAAGGGAAAAAAAGACCTACATGTTCAAAATTATTTGTAGTAATATTTTTGTGAGGACAAACTATTGGAACCTGAGGGCATGCCCATCTATTTGGGATTGTCTGAATAAGCTGTGGAATATGAATAAAATATAATGCTATAGTGCAATAGAAAAAATGATGAATAGGCAGATTTCAGGAAGGGAAAAAAAAATACCTGGAACAACTTCTATATAATGATGCAAAGTAAAATGATCAGAATGAGGGAAACAATGTATAAAGTATGAGCCTGGTCAGCTAGGTGGTGCAGTAAATAGAGTACTTGCCCTGGAGTCAGCAGGACCTGAGTTCAAATCCAGCCTCAGACACTTAACACACACACACACACACACACACACACACACACACACACAAAACTAGCCGTGTGACCTTGGGCATGTCAATTAACACCAATTGCCCTACCTTCCCCTCCAAAAAAAAAGCATCAGCAATATTGTGTGATGATCAACTATGAATGACTCAGCTCTTCTCAGCAATACAATGATCTGAGACAAGTACAAAGGATTCAGAAAGCAAAATACTATTCAAATCCAGAGAAAGAACCTATAGACTCTGAATGCATATCAAAGCATGTTTTCTCACTTATTTTATTCTTTTTCATATTTTTCCTTTTTGATCTGTTTCTTCTTTCACTGCTATGAGTTACACAGAAATATGTTTTATATGATAGTGTATGTATAACCTATATTAAATTGCTTATCATTTTTCAGAATAGGGGAGAATAAGGATGGAGGGACGGAGAAAGGGAGGCCTAGTAACTCCATATCTCACTTTTGCTATAAACCGTAATAATAAAAATAATTTGGCATCATTTAAAAAGTAGAGGTCAATTAGTAGAGCAGCTTAGTTATATAGCACATAGACAAACCCCCCAAATCCAGAGTACTGGTTATGAGATCTCACTAACAAATCTTCTAGGAAAACTGGTAGGTATTACACAGAACTTAGATTAAGACAAGTATCTCACACAATAAAATATAATGAGTAGTTACAAATGGATACATGGTAGAGAAATGTAGGGGGATATCCATAAATAAATTAGAAGAACAAGAAAGGAATTTGTTTGCAGATATTTAGGAAGTTCAAAGAAAGAGGATCACAGAAGGTATAATGGATAATTTGGATTATATAATATTAAAAAAAGTTTGTACATGCAAAACTAATGCAGCTAAAATTAAAAGGAGAGTAGGAAATTAGTGATGGAAGAAAATCTTTGTATCAAGTTTTTTTTTTTTTTGTTAAGGTATATAAAGTACTACTTCAAATTGGTAAGAATAACCAATAACTGACAAAAGTATAAAAATATATAGTTATTTAAGGAAGAAATTCTAGCTCTTAATTAGCATATGAAAATATTCTATATTACAAAAAAATTAAATTAAAATAACTCTTAAGTTATAACTCAAATAGATCAGATTAGTAAAACTGACCAAGGAAAAGGGAGATAATTGCTGGAAGTGATGTATGAAAAGAGGAACTCTGACACACTATTGGTAGATAGGAAATTAGTTCATTAACTCTCGAATGTATTCAGGAAGTATGCCTAATGTGTTATTAGGTATACTATAATAGGCATAGTATTAACTATGCATTCCTTTGACTCATTAATTTCATTACTAACCCAATACCTTAAAAATATCAATGAAAGTAGAAATAGATACAAACGTATGAGACACAATCAATAAATTTTTGTGGTGGCAATAACTAGAAACTTTCACTCTATCATTCTGACAACTATCTTTCACACAAAGGAGAAAAAGAAGAATGACATTATGCCTGATATTTCCCTCATATATTCATTTTTTTACAGAAATATTAAATGACTATTCAGAACTAAAGTCATATTCAAAGGTAAGTGAATTGCTATTGAGCACAGATAGGCTTTAAAGTCATTAGCACATAAAAATGTTGATATCTCAATTCCTTACAAATGTGTGCACAGTACAAGATGAATGGATTATTTGAAAGAATAACAATGGTCTGAGAGACTAGAGTGGATTCAGTTTTAATAAGTTAATGTTTAGAAGCACACTTCACAAGAGTCATCACAGTGCTTCATATTACAGTGGAGTGATTATAAAGGCCGCAGTTACAGGTTCCAAAAGTGTTTTCCTTTATAGCATCTGCTTTTACTTACATACAATTGTGTCCCTAAATCTCTTCAGAATTAAATGGCTAACATGTATGTTTTTATGGTATTTTATTTTGGGTAAATTTCCAAGTATGCCTTTTAGCAGTTTTGGGGAAAATTGTTCTAGGAATTT
This sequence comes from Petaurus breviceps papuanus, assembly GCF_028583685.1. Classification (NCBI taxonomy): domain Eukaryota; kingdom Metazoa; phylum Chordata; class Mammalia; order Diprotodontia; family Petauridae; genus Petaurus; species Petaurus breviceps. Next base: position 5,925,152 of record NW_027187278.1, on the reverse strand, counting down.
TATAGGAGTCAAAAAAGGTCATTAGAATTATTCTATAGAGTACAAGAATATTTCAACAATTTATAAACAGAAATAAAACATAAGTGCTGAGTGCATCCCTACTCCAAATAACTGACTCCGTCCTGTTTTATAGCACATAACTTTTAAAGAAATACATTTTTGAAAGAAGTAACATTAGATTTCTAGACAGTTTAAGGACATGACAGATCATAGAAGCTAAAACTTATTTTCAAAAATATAACCTAAGAGCAAGATTTTTTTCAAGGATTTGTTCAAGGTTTTACAGTTCATTTGTTAAAGAATTTGTCAAGAATTCTTTTTTTTTCTTTTGGTAATATATTTAAAAATTATGGAGTCTTCTATGGTTCTTTTTGCCGAGATTTAAGTAGTGATTTAGGACCTAGGGCAAGCAGCATGAAACCAAGCCCTTAAAGCAACTTCATAATGTGATATTTAATAATAATAGTAATTAAGGAATATTTAGTTAAGCAGAAGGGGTAGTTGCTATAGCAGATCAGAGACAGTTGTTATTAATAATATGTAGATCTGATAGTTTCTTATTTTAAATAATTATTCCTGTCAACTTGCTGTTGACCTTGATTTTTTCTGAAGGAATCTTTATTAAACTTGGGTAAACTCTGATTTTAAGTGACTTCAGGTCAAAGCCATAGTTCTCCATTTTGACAGGTCTAAAATCTCTCTAGGGTATTTTGATTAATTCATTTTCTGTTTCTCATTGTTTGTTTAGTTAACATTTTTTGTGTGAGCAGAATGAAGTTCATGTGATCAGCAAGCTGGATGATTAGTTCATTTCTGTCTAACTCCCCAACCTAAAAGCTTCAAAAGAATCAAACACATATGTTTCTATCTAAATAGATAGAAATTAAAGACAACTTGACAAGAATAGTTAATAGAAGTGTGGAATAATATAAAAGACTCATGAAATTAGGGCAGTGAACTAAAATACCTTCCAACTTACCCTCTCTATCCTATTCTTAACACTAAAAACAGCAAATATAAATAGTGGCATACATTTTTATGTCAAGTCACGATTCCCTCATAGTTGTGACTCAATCTAAATCCTCCTTATGTTGACATGCCTATCAATCTACCAAAATTTTGCTTTATAGATCTCAGAAAATAAAATAAAATTTATATGGAGTTAAAAAATGATCAAGAATCTCAAGAGAAATAATAGAAATAATTTGAAAAAACAAGAAATTTAGCAGTACCAGATCTCAAAATGTATTATGAAACAGTTCTTATTAAAACCAATTTGGGGGAGGAGCCAAGATGGCAGAGTAGAAGCACAAACTTGGTGTGGGCTCAGGCTCAAAACAATTCTAATACCTGTAAAAAAAATTACTCTAAATAAATTTTAAAGTTACAGAACCCACAAAGTGACAGAAAGAAACAAATCTATTGCTGAAGACAGCCAGCAGGCCAACAGGAAAGGTCTATCACAGAGTACTTGTAGCCAAGTGCAGACCCACAGGAGCTGCACTGTTCCAGCCAGAAGGAGGTCCTGACCAGTAGCCACCAGAACAGAATTCAGGAGAGTGAATAACCAGTACCTGTGGTAGCTTCCAGACTTCTCAATTCATAAACACCAAAGACACAGGGAACGGTCAGTGTGTAGTTTTCTTGGAACAGGGGTGGACAGAAGAGCATGTTCCACCTACCCCCCCAGGGTGAGAAACAGGTGAAGAAGTACTGGCTGTGCTTTTTGGATGCTTCAGGAGCTCCTGGCCTGCAGACTGTAGGGGGATCAAGCGGCCATTCAGAGGGCAATTGCTCTTGTTTAACATGTTGGATCTGGATCACAGTTTTATGTGGTGGTCCTGGAGTGCATGCCCAGTGATCCAGAGCTTCTGGGTGCAGTAGAGATGGCACCCTCCTTATAGCTTCAGCTGCTGTGAAAACCCCAGCAATTTGAGACAAAGCTCTCTCCATTCTGGAAGCAGGGTTCTCCTATGGCAAAAAGCTCAAAGGTCAAGTAATTAGCTGGCAATATGAGCAAGCACAGGAAGAACAAACAGACCATAGAACCCTTTTTTGGGGACAAAACAGATCAAGGCATTGAGCAGGAAGAAGACAGCAAAGTCAGAACGCCTGCATCAAAAGCCTCCAAGAAAAATATAAACTGGTTACAGACCTTGGAGGAGTGCAAGAAGGATTTTGAAAATCAAGTAAGAGAAGTGGAGGAAAAATTGGGAAGAGAAATGAGAATGATGCAGAAATATCATGAAAAGTGAGTCAAAAGCCTGCTAAAGGAGACCCAAAAATACATTGACGAAAATAACACCTTCAAAATAGAGTAACTCAAATGGCAAAAGAGGCCACAAAAGCCCATGAGGTGAAGAAAGCCTTAAAAAACAAATTTGCCAGATGGAAAAGGAATTTTAAAAAGTCACTGAAGAGAATGACTCCTTAAAAATTAGATTTGAACAACTGGAAGCTAATGACTTTATAAGAAATCAAGATACTATATAACAGATCCAAACAAATGAAAAAATGGAAGGCAATGTGAAATATCTCATTGGAAAAACCTCTGATGTGGAAAATAGATCCAGGGGAGATAATTTTAAAAGTATTGGACTACCTGAAAGCCATAGTAAAAAAAAAAAAAGCCTAGACACCACGCTTCAAGAAATTATCTAGTAAAATTACCCTGATATTGTAGAAACAGAGGGCAAAATAGAAATAGAAAGAATTTACCTATCACTTCTTGAAAAAAGATCCCCAAAGGAAAACTCCTAGCAATAGTATAACCAAATTCCAGAGTTCCCATGTCCAGGAGAAAATTCTGCAAGCAGTCAGGAAGAAAAAAATTGAGTATTGTCGAAACACAATCAGGATAAAACAAGACCTAGTAGCTTCTACATTAAGGGATCTAAGGGCTTGGAATGTCATATTCTGGATGTCAAAGAAGCTAGGACTAAAACCAAGAATCACCTACCCAGCAAAACTGAGTATAATGCTTCAGGGGAAAATATGGTCATGCAATGAAATAGAGGGTTTTCAAGCATTCTTTTTCTTTTCTTTTCTTTTTTGATTTTTGGAGGGAAATTGGGGTTAAGAGACTTGCCAAAGGTCACATGGTTAGTTTTTGTGTCTGAGGCTGGATTAGAACTCAGGTCCTCCTGACTCCAAAGCCAGTGATCTATTCACTGTGCCACCTAGCTGCCCCTTTTTTCAAGCATTCTTGATGAAAAATCAGAGCTGAACAGAAAATTTGACTTCAAATACAAGAAGCAAGAGAAGCATGAGAAGGTGAATAGGAAAAATAAATCATAAGGAACTTACTAAAGTTGATCTATTCACATTCCTACATAGAAAAATGATAAGTGTAACTCATAAGATTTTTCTCAGTGTGAGATAGTTGAAGGGAATATACATATATATATATATACACACACATGTATGCATACATATATGTATGTGTAGGAGGGTGTGCATGTATATAAAAATATATTTGAGTGTGGGCATTTATATTTTCATGTAAACATATACAGAGGGCACAGGATGAGTTGAATATGAAGGGAGCATATCGAAAACAAAATTAAGAGGTGAGAGAGGAATATATTTGGAGAAGAGGAAAGGGAGAGATACATTAGGGTAAAATATTTCATATAAAAGAAGCAAGAGAAAACTGTTACAATGGAGCAGAAGAGCAGGAAGGGGATGGGGCAACCTTATTCTCATTGAATTTGGCTTAAGGAGGGAATAACATACACACTCAATTGGGCTTCTTGCTGTACAGGAAAATAGGAGGGTAGGGGATAAGAGGGTGTATGATAGAAAGGAGGGTAGACTGGGGGAGAGGGTAGTTAGAAGCAAACATTTTTGAAAAGTGATAGGGTCAAAGAAGAAAATAGAATAGGTGAGGGTCAGAACAGAATGTTGGGAAATATAGTTAGTCTTTCACAATATAAAAATTATGGAAATGATTTAGGTAACTACACATGTACAAACTATATTGAATTCCTTATCTTCCCAATGGGGGTAAGGAGGGAAGAAGGGAAAAATCTGAAACTCATAGTTTTAAAAACAAATGTTTAAAAAAAATTTTTACACGAAACTGGGAAATAAGATATATAGGCACTAGGGTATAGACATCCATCTTTCCCTACTAGAAAGTTAGGGGGGTTATTGGGGGATGATATAAGAGAGAACAGACTGAGGGAAGGAGTATTCAGTAGGCTTGCTATTTTGGAGTGGGGCGTAGGGGAAAAACAGGGAGAAAAAAATTGTAACTCAAAATTTTGTGGAAATGAATGTTGAAAACTAAAAAAATTAATTAATTAAAAATAAATTAAAAACAATTTATTATTGGTTAGTAAATAGAAGGATTGATCAAAGGAAAAAAATTAGGTAAGTAACACACATTAGTAAATATATCTAATATACCAGCATTCAATATTCATCAACTCTCAATTTTGGGATGATTACTCAATAACTGACAAAAAAAAACAGCAGCTATTTTGGTGGTAAAAATTGGACAGCAGTATAAAAGCAATTAAATTCAGGCTAAGACCTCAAACCTTACACAAAATTGTAAGGTTATGTAAGGTAAAAACAAAAAACACTTAAGTAAAAATAATAAAAAAAGATACAAGTTTAAATTCTATCTCAAATACTTCTAGCCTTTTAGAACTGGGACAGTCACTTAAATTCTACATGCTTCAGGGTTTTTATTTTTAAAATGGGAAAAATAACAACACCTACCTTCCAGGTTTTTTGTGAGGATAAAATGATATATTTTTAAAGTGATTTGTAAATGTTAAAGGCCTATCTAAATATCTATTTTTATTCTTAATATTATAGGTACATAGTAGGAGGCATAAAATTACAAATTAACAAAAAAGATTGATTCTTGACAGATTAAAAAAAATGAAAGGGGATAAGCCTGAAGTAGTGAGAAAATAAGACTGCAGAAACAGCTGGAGAAGGAGGATTTTCCATGCAAAAGAAAAATAAGACCCAGGCTTTCTCACACACACACACACACACACACACACACACAGAGAAAACCACACCCCTACCCCACACATGGGCAAAAGTTAAATATACAAACAAATATATATATATATATATGTATGTATGTATACTCCTAGGAAAACTAAGATGTTCAGGCATCTGTGCAAAGAGAAAATTAAAAAAAAATGCTTCAGTCTTCAATCAGTATTTATCAATTCTTTTTTAGGGGTAAACAGCATTTTTTATCATGTCCTTTGGGACTGTTGGATATTATTGTTTGATCAGAATAGCTGTCTTTTATTGTTGATTTTTGTTATAATATTTTTTGCTACCGTATACAATGTTCTCCCGACTCTTCACATTTCACTTAAAATCAATTCGTCTCTCCATGTTTTCCCAAAAGCATTTTCATTTTCTCTCAGCAAAATAGTATTCCATCATAATCATATACAACAATTTGTTGAGCCAGTCCTTAACTCATGGATATCCCCTCAGTTTCTAATTTTTTGACACCAGAAAAAAAAGAGTTGTTATACAAGTTTTTCTGATGAAAACCTCATTTTCTCAAATAAATGTATATTTATGGATATATACATATATATACATATATACACATACATACATACATATTTACATATAAGTATATATGTGTATATTATCCAAAAATAGCAAAGCAGGTCAAGTTCATAAAAAAGAACCTTTCTCCAATTGACAAATGATAAAAATATTAATAGTTTTCAGATGCAGTAATCAAAGCCATCTATCAACATCTTAAAATTCTCTAAATCACTATTGACTGGAGAATTGCAAATTAAAACAATATTGAGGTACAACCTTACACCTGTTAGATTAGCCAATAGGACATAAAAGGAATTGAGACATTAATGAACTACTGGTGGAGTTGTGAACTTATTCAACATTGTTGAGAGCAATTTGCAACTATGCCAAGACATTTATAGTAGCTCTTTCCTGGTGGCAGAGAGTTGGAGATTGGGTGGATACCATGAATTGGAGAATACCTGAACAATTTGTTGTATATGATTGTGGTGAAATACTGTTGTTATTTAAGAACTCATGAGCCAGATATTCTCAGAGAAACCTGGAAAGACTTGCATGAGCTGATGTGGAGGGGGATGAGTAGAACCAGGAGAACATTGTGCACAGTAACACCAATATTGTAAGATGATCAATTGTGAATGACAGATATTCTCAGCAACACAATGGACTAAGACAAATTTGCAGGATTTAGGATGAAAAATGCTATTTTGTCCACAAAGAACTGATGGTATCTCAATATGGATCAAAACATGATTTTACTTTATTTTTTATTTTTATTTATTATTTATTTCTCTTTTGGTCTATGTTTTCTTTGCAACATATGACTAAAATGGAAATATGTTTTTCATGAGTATACATATATAACCTACATCAAATTACTTGCCTTATCCATGAGGGGAATGGGAAAAGAGAGGAGAATTTGGAACTCAATTTTAAAAATGAATCTGGAACATTGTTTTACATGTAATTGGGGGAAATGGAATTTTAAATAAAAAAAAGAGTTGCTATAAATATTTTTTCACATATAGGCCTTCTTTATATCTCTTTGAGATACAGACCTAGTAGCAGTGTTTCTAGGTCAATGTACACGTACACTTTTATAGCTCTTTGTATTGATCAGAGTAGCTAAGTTTTTTATTGTTTATTATTGTTAAAATATTATTGCTATTGTATACAATGCTCTCCTGTCTCTTTACGCTTCACTTTACATAATTTCAGATGATTCCCCATGTTGTTCTGAAAGCATTCCCTTTGTTGTTTCATAGTAACAAATTGTTCACTAGCATGGTTCAATGAGTTCACACTTCTACCTATAGTGTATTACTCTATCTATTTTTCTACACTTTTTTCATATCCTCTCCAGCATTTTTCATTTTCCTTTTCTGTTATATTAGGCAACATAATGAGTGTGGAGTGACACCTAATAGTTGTTTTTATGTGAATTTGTCTAATTTGAGTTATTTAGAATAGTTTTTATATGATTATTTATAGTTATTATTCCTTCTGAAAAACTGCTTGTGTTTGCTTATCTTTTGAACATTTATCAAGTGAGAAATGGATATGCACACACATTTTGTGTGTGTGTATGTGTGTGAGTGTGTGTATTCAGGTCATTTCCCTATATATGTGAGAAATGAGACCTTGTTATAGTATTTCACATTTTCCTGCTTTTTAAAAATTTTGGTTGCAGTGGTGTAGTTACTTGGCTGCTTTAAAAGTTTTATTTCATTTTTATACCAGTATGAAGTGTTCTATTGCTTTTTCTATAATCTCTAGGAAATTCACAAAATTCCATTTTTTTTTCACAGAAGGATTTTCTTCAATTATTAAAAAAAATAAATAAACCTCAAGAAAGATCTGTTCCTGTTAAGCACCAAACCTGTAGATGAGCAGTAAAAGGATAATGACTTTGGTCAATCAATGATGGTGAACATCTTTTGGAGAGTGGTCTATGAACAGTGGATGTGAGGGACTAGGAATGAGGAATTGGGAGGGAATAGAAAACAAAAACTAAAGGGAATTACATTAAAATATTTTTTCTTATGTGGAAGAATGTGTTCAAAAACAGGGTCTTTATAATGGATTTAGCTTTGTTTGACTTAGCACCACCAGCGACCACTTTTCTCTGAGCAAATATTCTTACTCTTAATCTATTTGATCTCCAGAGAACAGATGTATTGGTCCCTGGTAGCAGCTATAAATTAAAGTATAAAGAGTGCCATAGTTCTAGAAATAAGATATATTGTCCTTAGGAACATTTTTGGATTATGTTTAGGTTATTGGTGGGGTAAGGGGAGTGGGTATGAAATAAGATGAGCCTCGTGGTTCAGTATATAGACTGAAATTTGTCACATTCCACTGGTCCTTTAATGGATTAATGTTTCTGGAATTGAGGGATGGTGGAAAAAGGCTTTATAAAAAAATAAAGTAAAAATTAAATAATTAAATAATAAAATCAAGAAAAACAAATGTGCCAGTGAAAGGCAGGATGAGATGAAATCTAGCAATCTGTTTATTTAGAAATGGGAGAGAGTGGAGACAGCTCAAATATAGTAAAATGAAAGTGTTCTCACTGATGAAGGAAAAGAAAAAAAAATAGAATGAATATATAAGAGTGTAGCCCTTGGTTGAAAGAATGGATTTCAGAAGACATGTTTTGGTGGTGGATTGAGAGAGGAGTAAAGATAAAGAAAATGTAAAAGGAAACTGTGTTTTTCAAAGTCTGATTTAAAAAAAAGTCTCTTAATCTAACTAAGGTCAGGATTAAAAATTCTGAACTACATGCTTATCTGATAATCATTCAATAAACATTTTTAAGTCCTTACTATTTGCTAGGTACTGTATTTAGGACTAAGAATACAAAGAAAGTTCAAAGAATATTCCTGCATTCAAGGTGCTCACAATCTAAAGGGGAAGGGAACACATGAATGTAACAAATATCATGAATCAAAGAAGGAACATACATAAAATAAACAAGTAAGAAGGAAAAATTGATTTTAATAATTAAAGTAATTCAAGGAACTTGAATCATATAGGCATATGAAAGGAAGAAGACAGCCTATGGAGCTAGATTACAATCAAATTAATGGCAAAAAAAGTTGAGGCAACTAATGTAATGTAATACCAAGCAAAGGCAACTTCCCAGGTTCAAAATACCAGCATAGGTGCTCTCTATTTTATTCAGTAACAAACCCAGAACAGAGAAGATCAAAACATGACATCATTCAAAATACAGCATTTACTAAGTGTGATTAAATCATCTCCAAGGCCTACCCCACCCCAGGACTTTCCAATCATTCAATCAATTACAAAGTCTCTGTTCCAAATACTTCTCCACCCCTAGGCTATACCTTAATTAAGTCCACCACAAAGCCCCTCTTCTCAAATGGAGATTAGTTTCCAAACATAAGTAAAATGCATTCATTTGCTCAACCATAGAACACAAAAAGGTCAAAAGTTCCCCACCCCTGGATCACAATTGAATCTACCCCAGAGTTACATCAAGTTTAAACACAGCACTTAATACCCAAATGGAGGTCTTTTCTTCATCTTGACACGAGGCAAGTTCTCAGCAATCTTAGTTCCTGGAGAGACAAGGCTTAGCAAGGCCATAAGATACATTGCCAGTCCCTTCATGAATTTATCCTCTGTCTGTAGAACAGTCCTAGAACCCCTGAACACATTAGCAAAGCCCTCTCCCAGGATTTCTGTAAACATACAACAAGAAAATCCTTCTTCAGGGCTTCTAAACCAACAGAAAGGCTCCCAGACCCCTGCAACAACAGCACTGTCCTTCACCAGTGGACAGTATTCATTCTGTCTGCCGGACAGTCTCCAGACCCCTGCAACAACAGTACTGTCCCTCACCAGTGGACAGTATTCACTCTCAGTACTGTCCCTCACCAGTGGACAGTATTCACTCTCTGTCTGCAGGACAGTCTCAGGCCTTCTTAACCAAATGCCAGGTTCCAGGACTTCTTCAACAGGACAGTCTTTCACCAGTGGACAAATCTGGCAAAATAACATCAAAACAGACAGACAAAGTACCAGCAAAACAGCCATGTCTCCTCAGTCCTTGGCAGCTCAGGGGGCAGGTCTCAAAAGTCCAGGGCAATTCAAAGCGGCCACCAGCAATCTCTTAGTCTCTCCCTCTACACGAGGTGCTGCTTCCAAAAAGAACTTCCGCCTCTCTCTTGTCTCTCCAAATCTACGTCACCAGCTCCTCCCAGTCAGGACTTTCTTTTCACATCAAAAAGTCCATCCCACAGGTGGGATTAACAAGCTCTGGGTTTTAATACAATCAATTTGAAAACCAAGCCAATACAGGGGAATCTTTAATTGCCATTACTATCACAACAAAGTAATTGCTTAAAAAAAGAAAATCAATCAATCAATCAATACAAGTGCAGGATACATAATTTGAGCACTCATGTTTAAATGGTTAAAATTTACATGATACGAAAAAGAAAATGATAAAAAATGTAATGTGTCCACTTAAAAATATATAAGACAAAAGCACAGAGTGAAGATGAGCCACTACAATAAATTTTATTAAAATAAATTCAAAGAACAGGGATTTTAGTCATATAAGCAAGTTTTTGGTGTTGTGTCATTTCAGTTGTGTCTCACCTTTCATGACTGCATGTGGAGTTTTCTTGGTGAAAATACTAGAGTGGTTTGCCATTTCCTTTTCCAGCTCATTCTACATACACATGAGGAACAAAGGCAAACATAGAAATAGAACAAAATCAGACAACCACTAAGTGTCGGAGGTAATATTTTAACTCAGGTTCTTGACTTTAGTCCTGGTATTTTATCTCTTAAGGTTTGGGGGTTAGGGGTTCTCGAGATCCCAAAATACTGTCACACCAGGTCCTTTCTGAATAAATTCAACTCAAACATTCTTTGTCCCAAAGTAAACAAAGTTTATTAAAGATTTGCCAAAATGGGTACACTCTTAGGGGACTGGGTTTTTTTATTGCTAATGTGGAACAGATCAAATTGATTGAACCTTGAGTCTTTGTAAGCAGGTTAGATTGAACATGGGCACCTTCAGTGAGGTAAGATGGATCTTATATACGCAAAGACTGTGGAAAGGATCTAGGGGGTGATCTAGTAGTCTGAGAGGAGGGGTCTAGGGAGGGTTTTGAGGATGAGTCTAAGGAGGATGTTCATGGCACTGGGGTCAGACTCCATCCAAGGGAATGGAATTGTAATGGAATCAAGGGTGGGAAACAGTGGGAAATAAGAAGACTATGGAGGCCTAGGCTAGTTTAAGGGTAACAGAGATTCAGTCATAGTGATAATGGAAGGATTATGGCCTTAGGTGAATGCCAGATCCAGAAGGAATATTAAAGGGGTTCCTAGATTCTATACCCCATCTTATCCATGGTACAACTTAGCAAGAATCATAATTAAAAGTTTCAAGAAATATAAACAGTGAATTGACATCATGGTTAAAAGAACATAAAGAAACAATATATTAAATATACGTACACCTAAAATGTATGTGTGAGAAGGAGAAAAAAATAAATCAGAAAAAGAAAAATCTAGAAAACCTCTGGATGTAATTAAAAAAAATACAATAAGAAATTCCTCTTAGTTGTGTGACCCTGGGAAAATCTCAGCCTTCCTTGGTCTCAGTTCCTCTCTCTCTCTCTCTCTCTCTCTCTCTCTCTCTCTCTCTCTCTCTATATATATATATATATATATATATATATATATATATATATATAATGAAATAGTAATAAGAGGACTTCACAGATTAATGAAGATAAAATGAAATGTTCATAAAGAAATTTTTCCAATGTTAAATGTTTCAATGATGACTTAATTAAATAACACATCAAAAACATTGAAAAATATTGGAAACTATTATAATACATAAGAAATAAACTTAAATTACTAAAGAAATTATAAACAAATTAAAAATTTGCTCCCTTTGTTTACAAAGGGGTATTTACAAACGTGTAATAGGTAAGAACAATATACAACATCTCAACTGCCCTCCCCCCCAAAATAAACAAATTTGTGACATGGTTGCTCCCTAGTACATATTGAATTTAGGGGGAAAATAGGCTCCAGCATGCCTGGCAAAGAAGTACTTCACAGCTTCTGGTTTCTGGACATCCTTTTCCCCCTTCATGGTGGGAAAAATGATTCTCAGAGCTTCCTCACCCCTACCCCCAGCCAGCCACCTTAGGAAAACATGGAAGGACATTACAGATAATGAGATTACATTGGAAGCTGCCCAGGTTTGGGTAGAGACAGATTCTTCTGCCTAGACAACCCAAAATTGGGAGTAGTTTAGTGCGGTTGGGGCTTGGCAGTGAAAGTGATGTGATAGAAGGGGTGACAGTCCCTATTGAAAAGTTATTGTACCAGGATTAAATGACCTAAGTCACTAACTCAAGACCCTCATTTTAATATACCCCACCTCCCAGTGTGTTGACCAATCAGAGTTGATTGACACCACTTAGGAATACCTAAGCTTCAAAGAGCATATAACTCTGTACCCTAAAATCCCAAATTGAGCCAGTTTGAAACTGTAAATCTCAAGTAATGAATGTAATTAGCTTGCGAGAGAAATAAAAATGTGGACACAAGACTTAAATCCATTGTCTCTTTCTTAGGACAAACTGTTTTGGGGGTTGACAATGGAAATTTTCATTGTCTTTTTCTTGCAGTGTTTCTTGCAAAAGCTTATCTTTTCTTTGTTATTGGTTCCTAATCCAGGACCTGCCATTACAGGGAACTATTAAAACACTGATGAAAAATTCTGAATCTTCTGGCCCTCCAAATATCAAAATGTTCTTCTCTACTCAAATAATAGTGGTAGAGGGAGGCTAAGGCTTATTCACGTCCCAGTGGAGAATTTATATTTATGACACATTCAGCTCAATATATCCTAAATATAGTCCATGATCTGTTCCTATGACACATGCATTATCATTGTCATAGTGATGTGAATTAAATACATGCGAATTGATAAGGTCACCAAAAAAAGAGGGCGTAAAGAAGAGGAAAAAAAAAAACATTGGGATGTCATAGTTAGATGCTTTGATAATGACACAATGGCTCCCCTTCAAAGCTACTTGGTTGATGTGCATGAGGGAGAAGAGAGAGAAACACAATTCTCCCTATATCCCTTCCCCTCCTCCAAAGCTTTGCCTCTGAACTGCTTCAAATCTTGACTCTAAAAATTTACTCCTTGGAATGAGTAGAAAATTTATATTTCCACATATAGCTATATTTACTAAAAGGAGGGAGACAGAGAGAGAGAGAGAGAGACAGACAGACAGACAGACAGACACAGAGAGAGACAGAGAGACAGAGAGAGAGACAGAGAGAGAGAGACAGAGACAGAGAGAGAGAGACAGAGACAGAGAGAGACAGAGAGACAGAGAAAGAGAGAGACAGAGACAGAGAGAGACAGACAGAGACAGAGAGAGAGAGACAGAGACAGAGAGAGAGAGAGAGAGTGAGAAACAGAGCCAGACAGGAAAATTAAATGAGCAGATACTATAAATTTAGCTCACAATAATCTCAAAATTAAAAAAACTAAAAGTTATTATGTACAGTCATGAAAATAAAACTGATAATTGAAAAACCTATTATACCCTGAGACACAAGTATGAGGAATTCAGAAAACTCCAGAAAACTTTTACAATCTAATACACTGTGAAATAAGTGAGTCTAGGAATCAAACATTCACATGCACTATAAAAATGCAAATGAAATTAATAATTAAATTATATAATTATGATGACACATCTTGCTCCTGATAATAGATGTGGCAAAAGACTCCCCTAATTCCCCTGGATTGGAGGGGTCTATGTCGGTGGAATTTCACACAGGATGGCTGGCATGGCTACTTCGTTTAGTTTGGCTAACCTGCTTTTCAGCCTCCCTAACTCTCCTTTGTTATAATGGTAAGATATGTAGTAATGGAATTTTGAAAGGGTACAGTTAAGAAATAACTGTGGTGTAAAAGCAAAAGCATCTAAACAACTTCAGAACCCCCTCCCCCCAAAAAAAAGAAAAAAAAAACAAAAGATGGGGGAAAGTACTTTGTGTAGAGGTTTAGGCACCTTATAAAATTAAATGGTGATAGTACTCTATCCTCAGCAAAAGAGGTTTTCTTCTATACAGGAATGTGAACCTGTTTTTTTTTTTCTCTAAAAATCAGTTGTTTGTCCTGAGAGGATTGTTTCACCAATCAGTGGAATCATGACATTTTGACTTTTTTAATATTCCCAACTCAATTTTGCCTTCTAGATTGTGTTCATACATCAACTGGCTGAGAGGGATTTTGCAGATCTTGATTAGGTAGTAAATTGCCATGACTTGCTTTAATTTAAAACTACCGACTCTGAAAATTTCAACAAGGAACTAAATGAAAAACCACTAAAATATTTCCCTCCTCCCATTATTAACTAATAAGTTTAACAAGTTCTTGTGGGACACAATAGTACAAAATCCTGTGTTCTGTGGCAATATGACTTTATACAAATTCATTTTAAAATGTACTTGCACTCACAAACACACACACACAATGCTGGCTTGGGAAAAAAAATTGGCAGCTTTCTTAATGACATTCATGAGTAGAGGGAATACCTTCTCTTTTGTCCTTTATAGCTTAGAAATAAACAACAAATTCCCTGTTGTGGCATCAGTGTAGAAGCATTGCAGTCCCTCATTAACTGAATAAGACAAATAGATCCTGAAATTTTATGATACATAATTTAAGATGGATATGTTATAACCTATTCAAATTCAGGTTTTCTTCCACATCAAATTATTTTCTTGAAAATATTATTTGTCTTGAACATTTAAACTACTAAAAACACTTTTTGTTATTTAAGTAACTGGTGAAAATGTCTCTTTTTCTTCCACCTGGAACAATAAAATGATCATTGAGGTTTTACACAACTATGGCTTTAAATATCTTTTCACTCCTACATTTGAGGAAACAGTATAATTCAATGAACTCTTACTAATGAATATGATTTTTAATACCATAGCTTACAGCAATCCCATAGCTCTCAGTAAGAATACTTTTCATTCTAATATGCTTTTAATAAACACAGCTGGGCAGTAAATAAAAGTAAAATTTCTTAAGAATTTTGTTTTACTTAATGTGTGTATGTATTTGTGTATATGGGTGTGTATGTGTTTATACACACTCCAAATCAAAATATAGCATTCTAGTTTTATAAGTATTTCTAGTAATTGATAATATAAATATGCACACATTGAATACATATATCCACATATGTAATCTATTTTATTCAGAAAGAAGCGAAAAGCTTATTCTCTTTATGTTAGTTTTATTTATACAGTATAAGGCATTAGGGATAATATATCTCAGGCTAAAATGATGCCAGATTGGGCAGGGTGAGGAGATTTATGTTTGGGTCTTTTATTTCTCAGAGTTATAGGGAGAAAAAAGTTGACCTTCTAAGGTTTCTAATGAAACATGGGAAGATCAGGTTTTGGCATTTTAAAATAGGCTTGCAAATATACAGAGATATTACTTATCTCAAAGAAAACATCTTCACTGAAAGTTCAGTAATGGTGGAACTTACAAAAAGAAAAAAAAAACACCTCTTATTATGCCCAAGCATGCATTTTAATATGCTGTTTTCTTTTCATCTGTGAAACTGGAAACATACTACAAATTGGATTTCTAGAAACTTTAATTTGTATGCTACTCTTTAATGCAGAATTTTGTAAAACTATGAAGAAGCTGTGGACAATATATCTCTTAAAAATCACTTTCTTCTATGAAATTACTTACAATATTCCAATAAAAAAATAGTCAGTCTATGCAGCTTGGATACCCTTATAATTAAATGTTGGAGAAAAGTTTATGGTTTCTTTGTCTACTTTTTAAGATATCATACAAAATATCTACAATGTAGTGCAATGCTGTAAAGAAAAGAGTTTAAGCGTAATCTACTTTATCCTACTAAATTTCATGGGAAAAAAACCTATATTGATAAAGTAAACTTAGATTCTTTTCTTCCCCATAGTTGAAGTTCAGATAATAATGAAAGAAATATTTAAATTATTTTTGAATACCATTTTATATTAAAACAAATGCATCATGCATGATTTTAAGCAACAACAAACTGGCTGTTGAATTAGAGTCATAGTAATTCATAGAGGCCTATAGAAAGTTCTAATATACAGGGGTGGCCAGGTGGCTCAGCGAGTAAGAGCACTGGCTCCAGTGTTGAGATGACCTGGATCAAATCCTGGCCTCAGATACTCACTCAGCACCACACCCAGAAATAACCAGCTGTGTAACCTTGAGCAAGTTACTTAACCCCGATTGCTTTAAAAAAAAAAAGAAAAAAAAAAGTTCTAATATAAGTATTTCTCTAAATTATTCCTAAAAGCAATGGGTTCATCATAAAGAAAAAAGCACCCAAGTTTTTGTCAGCAATATTAAACTTGCCATCTTTTTAAAAATGTCATTAATAAATGGAATTTTCATCTCTTTTTCTCTCATTTTTCCCTCTTTCCTCCCTCTCTCTGCCTTTCCCACCCCTCTCCAACATCAGACCCAACAACAAACAAAACCCTGATCAGTTTTCTCTGACCTTCATGTCCTTAATCTTAACTGAAGACAAATCCTAAGAAAGTAAGAGTTGATGAGACAAACTTAAAATTGAGGAAACCTGCATTCATATTTTTTTATACCATTTCTGTCTTTTCCAGCTTTGTGACTTTGAACAAATCCAAAATTTCAGACTTAGTTTAGTCATATATAAAATGCACACAATTATATTTTCTACTGCCCAGAGTTTTTGTGAGTATTGAAAGAGATACTATTTTAAAACATTTTTCAAACCTTTAAGCATTACAAGGATTCTAACTGTTGTGCAAGTGGTTGTGTTTGTTGTTAATATTATTAAGTTTCTATATCTACAATTATTATATGTTATAAACATTAGATACTCTTGGGAAAACTGTTGTTATTGTGGTTGTCGTTAGTCCTTCATTCTTGAGGAGGACCATGACATCAGGGATATGATGCCAGATAAGTGGCACAGTGGATGGAGAACTGGGATTGAAGTCAAGAAGTAATGAGTTCAAATTTGACCTTAAACACTGACTGGCTATGTGACACTGGGAAAGTCACTTGATCCTCTTTGCCTCAGTTTCCTCATCTATAAAATGAAATTGATAAACAAATGGAAAACTATTCCAATATCTTTGCCAAGAAATACACAAATGGTGTAACGAAGAGATAGACATGACTGAAATGATAAAACAACAATGAAAAAAATAGCTACATTACTAAGGTTAATAAAGAATGGTAGAGACAGATAGAAAGACATATATAAATGCAGAAATACACACAATTATTCCTCCAATTTTTTATGCTTTTTCTCCCCAAAGCAGATCCACATGATGCCAGATCACTAATAATGAAAGTACAAAATCATGTATGTCCAAAATCAATATGTACCTTGATTGATAACCTTACAGAATATGTCTCTTTTTCTAGAAATTATGCCTTATTAGTTGGAAATAAATTTGGTAGTATTTGTATGCCTGACTCATTAATGGCATTCTTTGGGCCATATTGTCCATATTTTATAAAGATGGCTCCTTCTATTGGGAGGTTTTTAATTTTTAATTTACATTTTTAATTGGTGAATTATACTTTGGCATGCCTTGGTATTTTCCTCAAAAAATATTCCCTGTAATAGCTCATTTTAAGGAATATTTTATCTCCTAACATTATAGGAGTAGCATGGATTTTTCTTTTAAATCTGAGTTACTGCAGAGTGATAAATTGAAGAAAGAATTTATTTGAATGAGGGATTCTATTTCCTTATCAGTTTTTCTAAAACCATTATTCTTCTCTGGGGGAAAAAAAAACAAACAAAAAAACTTGTCTTTAAGCACAGTGGAGTATCAGGTTCCAGAATTTTTCCAAAGTTAATTCTACTCATTTTCCACTCACCAGTCTCTAACACTGATTATTTTTTTTTGACACATCCAAATGTGCAAGGGACTTTATGTTCATCCACCCCTGCAGCAGCTATTTCTTAAACTTCAGATTGAAACTTGCACCCTGTTGGCTATTTCTCAAACTCTTGACTCTCTTATTCAGATGCGAATTAAGTGTGTGTGTCTGTAGAGTGGGGGTGGGGAGAGGGTTGGTGGCACCCATGAATGAAGTTTTCAGGCTGTTTCAAAGTTTTGTGATGAAAAACATTTGGTCATTTCAGAGTATATCCTCTCATAATTTTCAAGAGAAAATATTTAATGAAAAAAATGTGTAATTTGTAATTTTTAAAATCATTGTTCAGTTTGAGAATTGGGCTCATGTTTGCACATGAATTGTATGATTTTATGTTGCTGCCTTTTCTTTCACATTATCTATTAGTATTTTAGATTAATGTCTATACAGAAATAAATGTGTGCCAGATAGATTGAATTAATCAGGATATTGCTATGAGAAAAAAAATAAAAAATATATAAAAAGGTTTTTGATATAAGTACTATCTCCATTGATCCAGAGCAACCCAAAGAACAGTCAAAAGGGGTTTGGGAGGGTATCGTTTCTTATTAAAAAATGAATGGACATATTAAGAAGATTAATTGAAGAACTGAGGTTCAAACTAGAAAGAGTAGTGTCTAGGTCTATGATAGCTAATGCTTAACAGACTTTGAAATGTCACTGAATTAATAGACTTTATTTTCATTCAGCACTGGAACATTTTCTAGCCATCTCATTTGGTTCCCTTCTTCCTTTCAGTGATAATCATTATATCTTTCAGAAAGATAGACTTTCTTTGGGGACTAATCAGAAACCTTCCCAAGTCAGAGTGGCAGAGCCTGATAAGAGGATGGTGCTAAGTGTTAATTGCTACCCTTGCAGAAATAGACAATATGGAAGTGGAAAATAAGAACAATTACAATGAACCTTAAATGAACTACATTCAGCTATTGTTTTCCACAAGTCCTTACAAAGCACATGTTCTTATAACACTGACGATGAAATATCCTAGCTTATTAGACAGCCAAATGTTACAGCAATAATGTGATCTCACTGAACACTGTTAAAGAAAAAAAAAACTAATGAAGTTCAGAGCACATCTTTGTCACAACAATCACTTTTGTTTCATGTTATTGCATGCTTCCCTTGCTGGGGTGTCCAATAAGACAAGAGGGAGAGTTTGTAATCCTGCTTTACATATACATTATAATGACAAATATCACCCTTTTGATCTGACAAATAAGTATATCTTCATATCAAGGAAACATTGGATATTCAAAGATGGAATTCTCTTTTCTAATACAAACAAGACTCTGACAAAATATATAATACTTTATTTAAAATATTAGGTTACTTCAGTCAAAATCATATGGACACTAACCATAAGTCTAGAGAACATTGATTCTATTTGGAAATTAACTTTCATCCAAAAGGGGAATAGAGTCTTTGTTTTGAGTGTACCTATTATTGATGCAGAGTCTTGGATAAAATCATGGTGCAGCCCATTTCCCTTATAAACATGAGGAACCTATAACATTGTGTTGAGCAGGGCTTACATAGCCAGTTCCCTGATAGATTAGTTTCAAAATTAGATAAAATCAGACACTTGCTAATCTAACAGTAACAAAAAGAGACTTACTTAACCTTAGTTTTACAAAAATATTCATAGTGAAGATATATGCATATGGGATATTTGTTATAGTTTGTCTCTCATTTCAAAAAGGTCCAATAACATCACAGAGTGATATTTTTACACATGTGAATTTAACTGAGGGAGAGTTGCACAAAGTTATCAGCCTCACCAATGAAGTCATTGAAGTATAGTGACATGACATGACAAAAGTCAGAATAAATAATGATGGCCCAGGAGTAGTTGGCCTTGGTATCTTTGGTGTATCACCAAGGCCTAAGTGCATCATATCACCTGCTTCAACTCCCTTCATGGCCACTGGAACAAATTTTTCTCATCTGCCCATTCTGGCAGGGGAAGTCTTCACATACTATTCACTTGGAATATAACCTTGGTTCAACCAGTGCAGCTACTATATTGGCACTGATCATTCAAATACTCTGGAGATTAAGGTCTGGGAAGGAAACTCTAACTTTTGCTATTTGAGTTGTTTTTGTACTCTATATATCAAGAAGCTGCAGCAATGGTATTATCCTTATTCCCCTGAGCAATAAAAAAATATTCTTATTGAAAAAATAATGCCTTAGTCACTTTTTTGCTTTAAATATTATTATATCCCCCTCCCACATTAAAAAAAAAATTACCATTAATTTTTACAAGATTATTTTGTTGCAAATTTTTATTCCTACTTCCCTCCCCTCCCCTCTTCTGAGAATGGTAGGCAGTTTGATGTAGTTTATACATATAGTAAGAAGTAAAACAGTGACAGCTAAGTGGCACAGTGAATAGAGCACCAGCCCTGGAGTCAGGAGGACCTGAGTTCAAATGTGGCCTCAGCCACTTAACACAAAAACTAGCTTGTGACTTTGGGCAAGTCACTTAACCCCAATTGCCCTGAATTCTGCCTTCCCCCCAAAAAAGATATAAAATATTTTTCCATATTCATCACATTTGTGGAAGAATAAAAAGATGAAAAGAAAAAAAAATCTGATGAAAAAAATCAAGTGAAAAAATATACTTTGATTTGCATTCAGAGTCTATCAGTTCTTCATTTGAATATGGATAACATTTTCCTTTGTGACTCCTTTGTACATGTCTTGGATTATTGTGTTACTGAGAAGACCTGAGTCATTTGATCATAACACAATGTTGCTAAGACTGTGTACAATGTTTTCCTGGTTCTGTTCATTTCACTTTGCACCAGTTTGTACAAGTCTTTCCAAGTTTTTCCCCCAAACTTTTTCTTTTCATTTCTTATTTGATTCATATTCTCAATTGAATTCATAAAGCATAGCTTGAGCAGTCATTCCTCCATTGATGGGCACCCATTCATTTTCCAATATTTATAAATGAGCTGATAAAAGAGTTATATTCTTCAGTGGCTTTTTGTATTTACTTTTAATTTGCCAATTCTGCTTTTAAAACAATTTTCCACATCGTTGAATCTTTTTTTTTTTCAGAATTCTCTTTCATTACTCTCATTTCTTTTCCCAATTTTTCTTTTACCTCTCTGTAATGGCAAGCAAAATGGTGCTTAGCTCCTTGTTTCAGTTTTCCAAGAGTTTTTGAGTCTTGCCTGTGATTTTATCAAATCTTTGTTAGAAACAGAACCTGTGAAGCTCACAGAGGGAGGAACATGCCAAAGACTAGAACAGGAGGGATGTAAGAAGAAGTGTAGAACAGGATGGAGTGAAAGATATTAAAGCTCCAGCATGAGCTGTGACTGACTAGAACTGAGAGGGAGAACACTTGTGGTGTCGGCACTGTGTCCATCTATTCTATCTGTGTTGATTTGTGTTTTATTTGTATACTTTGTGAGAGAGAAGCACTATGTCTGTTGACCTGTGATTGTGACTTTGTAAGACAGAAGCACCCTGTCCATTGAATTGTATTGATTTCACAGGCAGAAAGTGAATTGAGATGATAGTACCAAGAATGTGTGTGAATATTGTTGTAATTCTGCTAATCTTGATGTGTGGAGCTGGACTGGGAGCTGGGAGCTGCCTACCTGTTAATACAGGTGACAGTTGGGTGAATTCAGGCAATAGCTGGGAGCATGGTAGTGGAACCATGGAGTTTAAGAGTCAATCTTGTCTGGAGTTAAGATGAAATCACCATGGCTAACAATATTAAGACAATTTGACATAAGGGTGGGAGACCTTTGTACTTTGTACCCCTTAAAGACCTTAAAGATGATTGCTTCTTACGTATGATTGAG
The DNA here is from genome assembly GCF_028583685.1 of Petaurus breviceps papuanus. Classification (NCBI taxonomy): domain Eukaryota; kingdom Metazoa; phylum Chordata; class Mammalia; order Diprotodontia; family Petauridae; genus Petaurus; species Petaurus breviceps. The sequence continues at coordinate 5,903,747 of NW_027187278.1, read as the reverse complement.
TAAAGGATTTACTGAATGATATCTTTTGTTTAAGACTATGTGACCCCTTTAGTAATAAGTTGTTATGTTATATCATTGTGAATGTTATACTCTGATTTCTGTGAATGTTTTGCTTTAGTTTAATGTTGAATAAACAGAGAGTTCACTGTACTGTGTGATCAGAACCTTAAACTTATTCACAGCAGCAGTCCTCAGGAGAGCTGCTTGTGCCTGGCTTTATACTCTCTTTCTGGATTTTTTCTGCTCATTGTGGAGCTCTTCCATGAGTTATTTCTGGTGTTGAGAATGCTTCCCATTTTTCTTTGGAGTTTTTCCCATAGGTGTTTTGACATTGTTGTCATCTTTTGTGTTTGTGTCTTGGTCTTACCTGTCACTATGATAATTTTCTATGATCAGATTCCATCTTTTTTTTTTTGCTTGTATTTTTAGGGGGCCTTTATCTTTCTTTTAAATTTGTTCTCTGCTCCCAGGGTGGAACGGGCTCCGAATCGGACTTCATGTGTTAGTGACTACAGGCCCAATTTCTTTACCTGTTTCCCTGAGGTCAATGGGGGACCTTCATGTCATTTGCGGTATTAAGGGGGGTGGTGGGAGTGGCTGGTGCTTCTGGGGGCCTGTAGGGATCTGATAGTCTACCTGATACTGAGCTAGGGTCACAGTGGTGGTGTCTGGTATGCTGAGGCCAGGTGGGGTTTTTATTCATCTTCCTGGGGCTACAGTCAAGCATGTGTAATTCTGGCCCCTAAAGAATGCCTGTTTAGTCTGGGCTGTACTGAAGCACCAAGAGGTCCAGTCACTGGAGGATGCCAGCCCTACATGGGCTGCACACATGGTTGTTCTCAGAGCTTAAGGAGACTGACTGCTAATGAACATGGGGGAAGGGAGGTAAGTGTTTGAGTTTGCCTGCTCCACTGCACTGGGGCTCAATGTCTTCCATTGGCATGCAGAGGCAGGACTTGTTTACTAGGATGCTCACTGTCCTAGGATGTGGGACCCCTTTCACTCAAGTGAGATAGAGCTTCCTTTTTTTTTTTCATTTCATAGAATCAGGAGACCTAAAATTTATTCTTTTTTTTAAAACTCACTTAAAGGGGGCAGAGTCAAGACAGCAGAGTAAAAGCAGGAACTTGTTTAATCTCCCACATCAATCACCTCCAATACCTGTAAAATATGACTCTAAACAAATTTTAGAGCTACAGAATGCACAAAATGACAGAGAGAAGCAAATCTCCTGCTGATGGAAGCCTGGCAGGCTGACAGAAAGCATCTATTGCACCAGGATTGAAGCTGAGCACAGTCCCAGGTGAGCTGCATCCAGGCCAGAATCACGATATGGACTATCAGAGCAGACTTCATGACAGTAAATCACCAAGAGCTGAGGCAGTTTCCAGACTTCTCAACCCATCAATGGCAAAGAGAAAATAAAAGGTCAGTAGGGAACTCTTTTGGAACTGGGGGAGAGAAGAGTGCAGTCTGTCCACTATCCCTAGGGTGAGAGGTGGTGAAGGCACAGTGGCAGCAACTGCTGCATGGGGCTGCCTCTAGAGCTCCTGGTCTGCATATCATAAGTGACCAAGAAACCATTCAGAGGGTTATCTCTCCTGCTTTGACCTGGTTGGATCTGGGTCGCATTATTGTGTGGTGGTCCTGGGGTGTGTGACCAGTGTGCCAGAGCTTGTGGTGGCTGTAGAGAAGCTGTCCTCCTCATAGCTCTGACAACATTTGCGAAATCCCCAGTGATTTGTTACACACCTATGTCCACTATGGAAGCAGAGTTCGACCATGGCAAAATGGCAAAGAGTTCAGAGTCAAGTAATTGGCTGGCAAGATGAACAAGAAGAGGAAGTGCAATCAGATGATAGAATCCTTTTTTGGAGACAAAGAGGATCAAAATATGGAACCAGAAGAAGAAAACAAAGTCAGAATTCGGGCATAAAAAGCTTCCAAGACAAACATGAACTGGTTTCAGGCCATGGATGATTTCAAGAAGGATTTTGAAAACCAAGTAAGAGAATTGAAGGAAAAATTGGGAAGAGAAATGAGAATGAAACAGGAAAACCATGAAAAGTGAGTCAACAGCCTGCTGAAGGAGACCCAAAAATACTGAAGAAAATAACACCTTAAAAATAGACTAATTCAAATGGCAAAAGAGGCCCAAAAAGCCAATGAGGAGAATGCCTTAAAAAGTCAAATTGACCAGATGGAAGAGGAATTTCAAAAACTAAGAGAAGAGAATAATGCCTTCAAAATTAGATTAGAGAAAATGGAAGCTAATGACTTTATGAGAAATCAAGATACCATAAAACAGATCTGAACAAATGAAAAAAAAATAGTAGGCAATGTGAAATATCTCATTGGAAATACCACCCACCTGAAAATAGATCCAAGAGAGATAATTTAATAATTACTGGAGTACATGAAATCTATGATCAAAAAAAGATCCTGGGGGCGGCAAGGTAGCACAGTGAGTACTGGCACCGGCCCCAGTGTCCGGATGACCTGGGGATCGAATCCAGGCTCAGACACTTACCACCCACCCAGAAACACCTGGCTATGTAACATTGAGCAAGTTACTTAACCCCAATTGCTTAGGGGTGGCCAAGTGGCTCAGTGAGTAAGAACACTGGCCTCAGTGTCAGGATGACCTAGGGATAGAATCCAGGCTCAGATACTTAGCACCACACCCAGAAATAACTGGCCGTGTAACCTTGAGCACATTACTTAACCCCAATTGCTTTAGCAAACAAACAAAAAAAGATCTTAGACACCTTCCTTCAAGAAATTATCAAGGAAAATTGCCCTGATATTCTAGAACCAGAGGACAAAATAGAAATTGAAAGAATTCACTGATCCTCTTGAAAGAGATCCCCAAAATAAAACTCATAGGAATATTATAGCCAAATTCCGGAGTTCCCAGGTGAAGGAGAAAATATTACAAGCAGTCTGGAAGAAACAATTTGAGTATTGTGGAAACACAATAAGGATAACACAATCCTATGAGCTTATACATTAAGGGATAGAAGGGCTTGAAATACAATATTCTGAAGGTCAAATGAGCTAGTTCTAAACCCAAGTATCACTTACCCAGCAAAACTGAGTATAGTGCTTCAGGGGAAAATATAGTAATTCAATGAAATAGAGGACTTTCACATATTCTTGATGAATAAACCAGAGCAGAACAGAAAATTTGACTTTCAAATGCAAGAAGCAAGGGAAGCATGAAAAGGTAAACCGCAAAAAGAAATCATAAGGAACTATAATAATAAGTTTAACTATTTACATTCCTACATGGAAAAATGATAATTGTAGCTCATGAGACTTCTCAATAGGAGGATAGCTGAAGGTAATATGTATGGGTATATATATATATATATATATATATATATATATATATATATATATATATATATATATATATATATATATATATATACATATGTATAAATACATATATATGTCTGTATAAGAGGGTGTGTGTGTATAAATACATATGTGAGTGTGTATATATGTGTGTACATGTATACATATTTAGAGGACACAGGCTTAGTTAAATAAGAAAGGATGATATCTAAAAAATAAAATTATGAGGTAAGAGAAGAATGTAATGGGAGACAGAGAAAGGGGGAGATAAAATAGGTAAATTATCTCATATAGAAGAGACAAGAGGAAACTGTTACTGTGGAGGCGAAGAGCAGGAAGGTGAAAGGGAATATGTCAACCTTATTCTCATTGAATTTTACTTAAGGAGGGAATAACATATACACTCGATTGGGAATCTTATCCTACAGGAATGTAGGAGGGTAGGGGATAAGAGGAGGGAATGATAAAAGGAGTCCAGATGGGTGGAGAGGCTAGTTAGAAGCAAACACTTTTGAAAAGGGACAGGGTCGTTAGGGGCAGAGTCAAGATGGTGGAGTAGAAGCAGGACCTCTGCTGGGCTCCAGCTTCCATGATCCCCAATCCATGTAAAAGGGGCTCTAAACAAACTTTGGAGCTGCAGAACCCACAAAATGACACAGAGAAGCTGAGGACAGCCCAGCAGGTATGCAAGAATCGGCGAGCACAGCGCTCTGGGAGCTGAGCACAGCCCCATGTCGAGGCTTTATCCCTAGGGTGGGCCTGACAGCCTCTGGCCAGAGGGACTCCAGATCAGCAGCATCTGTGCCCTGTTCCAGATTTATCAACACATAGATGCTAAGGACAAAGTGAGAGGCCAGTGCAGTCTGAACTTTGGGACCCAGTAAGTGGGAGTGCATGGCTTTTGTCCCTGGGGTGAGAAGCCGCAGAGACACCTGCACAGCCAGCCAGTGCCATAATGGCAGCTTCAGCTCCTGGCCTGCAGAGTGTAAGGGGACCAAGCACCAGTCTAACGGGTAATGGCTCTTGCTTTAACCTTCTTGGATCTGGATGGCAGTCTAGGGTGGAGGTCCTGGGGTGTGTGTTCAGCTTGCCAGAGTTTGTGGAGGCCTGAGAGAGGGCATCCATCTAATACCTCCAGGAGCTGAGAAAACCCCAGCATTTGGGATGAAAGCTCCCCTGTCTGGTGGCAGAGTTCCACTGTGGCAAAAAGCCCAGGGTCATTTGACTAAAGGGCAAAAAGACCAGGCAAAGGAAACAAAGCAAACACCAGATTCAACATTACACTCCTATTTTGCAGACAAAAAGTAGCAAAGCATGGAACAGGAGGAAGACAGTGAAGTCAGAACTCCTGCACCAAAAGCTTCATAGGAAAATATGATCTCCTTACAGGCCATAGAGGACCTTAAGAAGCAGATAAGAGAAGTGGAGGAAAAATTGGGAAGAGGAATGAGAACAATGCAAGAAAATAATGAAATGAGAGTCAACAGCCTGACTGAGGAATATAACACCTTAAAAAATAGACTAACTCAAATGGAAAAAGAGGCTCAAAAAGTCAACGTGGAGAAGAATGCCTTAAAAATCTGAATTTGGCAGATGGACAAAGAATCTCAAAAGCTCACTGAGGAGAATCACCCCTTCAGAATTAGATTGCAACAAATGGAAGCTAATGACTTTATGAGAAATCAAGATGCTATTAAAAAGACCCAAACAAATGAAAGAATATAAGGCAATGGGAAATATCTCATGGGAAAAACCACCGTCCTGGAAAATAGATTCAGGAGACATACTTTAAAAATTATTGGACTACCTGAAAGCCATGATCAAAGTAATAAACTAGAAATGATCCTCCAGGAAGTTCTCAAAGAAAACTGCCCTGATGTTTTAGAAACAGAGGGCAAAATAGAGGTTCAAAGAATCCACCAATCACCCCCTGAAAAAGATCCAAAAAAGAAAACTCCTAGGAATATTATAGCCAGGTTCTGGAATTCCCAGATTAAGGAGAGAATATTAGAAGCAGCCCAGAAGAAACAATTTGAATATAGTGGAAACACGATCAGGATAACCCAGGATCTGGTAGCTTCTACACTGAACGATGGAAGGGCTTGTAATATGGTATTCTGGAGGTCAAAGGATCTGGGATTAACACCAAGAGTCACCTACTCAGCAAAACTGAGTATCATGTTTCAGGGGAAAATATGGTCATTCAGTGGAATGACTTTGAAAGTCCTCTGACTTTCAAGCATTCTTGCTGAAAAAAAAAAAACAGAGTTGAATAGAAAATTTGATATTCAGATACAAGAAGCAAAGAAGCAGGAGAAGGTAATTAGGGAAAAGAAATCATAAGGAACTTATCCAAGTTGAACTATTAACATTCCTACATGGAAAAACAATAATTGTAACTTATGAAACTTTTCTCAGGAGTTGAAGGGAATATATATATATATATATATATATATATATATATATATATATATATATATATGGCTATATGTGCATATGGATACATATGTGAATGTGTATATATATATATATGTTTACAGGTATACACAGATAGAGTGCACAGGACCACTTTAACAGAAAAGGATGATACTTAAAAACAGGTGAGAGGGGAATATAATAAGAGGAGATTGGGAGAGACAGAATGGGGTAAACTATCTCATACAGAAGAGGTAAGGGAAAATGGTTACAGTGGAGGGGAAGAATAGGAAGGCAAAAGGGAATGGGTCAACATTATTCCCATTGAATTTGGCTTGAGGAGGGAATGAAATACACACTAAATAGGGGTATCTCACCCTACAGGAGAGTAGGGGGGTAGGGGATGAGAGGGGAATGACGAAGGGGAGGAGAGGCTGGGGAGGGAAGTTGGAAACACTCGCTTTTGAAAACGGATAGGATCAAAGCAGATAATTGAAGAAGTGGGACATGGGATAGGAAGGAGGGAAATATAGTCAGTCTTTTACAATATATCTACTTTGTTATTATTTTGCATTAGCTATACATGTACAACCTATACTGAATTGCGTTATCTTCCTAGTATGGGTGGGTGACAAGGGAAGAAGGGAACGAATCTGCAATTCAAAGTTTTAAAATCAAATCAAATACTCCATATATATGTATATATATATATATATACATATATATATATATATATATGTGTGTGTGTGTGTGTGTGTGTGTGTGTATAATATTTTACATGTAATTGGGAAATTAGATATTCAGGCACTGGGGCATAGAGATCACTGGAAAAGTCAAAGGGGGTATGGGAGAAGATATGGAGAGATCAGATTGCAGGAGGTGATATACTGTGGGACTGCTATTTTGGGGCAGTGGGTAGGGGAAAAATGGGGAGAAAATTTGTAACTCAAAATCTGTTGGAAATGAATGGTGTAAATCAGAAGTCAATAAAGCATTTGCAAAAAAAAGGGGTGTCCAGGTAGCTCATCGAGTAGGAGCACCGGCTCTAGTGTTGGGATGACCTGGAGATCGAATCCGCTCAGACACTCAGCACCACACCCAGAAATAACTGTCCATGTAACCTCAACCCCGATTGCTTAAAAAAGGGGGGCAGAGTCAAAGGAAAAATATGATTAGTGGGGGGCAGTGTAGGATGGAGAGAAATCTAGTTAGTTTTTTACAATACAACTACTATGGAAAAGTTTTGCATAACTACAAATGGACAACTTATATTGAATTGCTTGTCTTCCCAGTTGTGATGGGTGTGAAGGGATGAAGGGAAAGAATCTGGAAATCAAAGTTTTAAAAAGGAATGTTAAAAAATTATATATATATATATATATATATATATATATATATTTTTTTTTTTTCATGCCACTGGGAAATAAGAAAGACACCGGGGTATAGCAATCCATTTTGCCATACTACAAATTTGAGGTGGTTTGGGGGAGAACATAAGAGAGAGCAGATAGGCGGAAGGGGTTATCAGTAGGCTTGCTACCTTGGGATAGGGGTAGGGGAAAGATGGGGAGAAAATTTGTACCTCAAAATCTTATGGAAAGAGTGTTAATAACTAAAAATAAATATATAAATAAAAGATTAATTCTAAAAATAAACTCACTTATTTTTAATTTTCAACAATCACTTCAGTAAGATTTTGATCTCTAAATATTCTTCCCCTCATTCCCCTTCCTCCTTGCCAAGGTGGCATTCATATTAAACATTTTCACATTAGTCTTGTTGTAAAGAAGAATGATAACCAATGGGAGGAACCACAAGAAAGAATAATCAAACAAATAACAAAAAAAAAAAGAGCGGGAACGAATAGTATACTTCAATCTCTATTTAGACTTCACTTCTTTTTCTGGATATGGATAGCATTTTCCATCATCAGTCTTTGGGAGTCATTTTAGACACTTACATTGCTTAGAAGAGATAAGTCTATTAAAAGTTGTTCATCACACAATGCAGCTGTTACTGTGTACAATATTCACCTGGCTCTGCTTACTTCTCTCTGCATCAGTTCATGTAAGTCTTTCCAGGTTTTTCTGACATATTTCTGCTTATTGTTTCTTAAGGAACAATAGTATTCCATTGCATTCATATGCTACAACTTGTTAAACCATTCCCCAAATTATGGGTATTTCCTCACCTTTCAATTCTTGACCATGGCAGAAAGAGTTCCTTTAAATATTTTTGTACATGTGGATCTTTTTCCTTTTTTTATGTTCCCTTTGTGTTACAGATCTAGAAGGGGTTTTGCTGGGCAAAAGGGTATGCAAAGTTTTATAGCCCTTTGGGCATAGTTCCAAATTGCTTTCCAGAGTTCTTGGATCAGTTTGCAATTCCACCAACAATAAATTAGTGTTCCAACTTTTCCTACATCTTCTGCAACATTTATCATTTTCCTGTTTTGTCATGTTAGCCAATCTGATAGGTGTGTTTTGTAGTTTTCTACCTAAGAATTATTTTGATTTTCATTTCTCTTATAAATATTGATTTAGAGCATTTTTCCTATGACTATAGATAGTTTTAATTTCTTCATATGAAAACTGCCTGTTCATATCCTTTGACTATTCCTCCATTGGGGAATGACTTGTATTCTTATAAATTTGACTCAGTTTTTAATATATTTTAGAGATGAAATCTTTATCAGAGACACCTATTAAAAATAGTTTCTCAGCTTTCTGCTACCCTTCTAATCTTGACTCATTGGCTTTGTTTCTTCAAAACTTTTCAATTTAATGAAATCAGTTATCTATTTTGCATGTCATACTATTCTCTGACTCTTGTTTGGTCATAAATTGTTCCATTCTCCATAAATCTTACAAGTAAATCATTCCTTGTTCTCCTAGCTTCCTTATAGCATCAGCCTTTATCTAGATAGCAGGCATAAGATATTGGCTTATGCCTAGTTTGTGCTACGCTATTTTTCAGTTTTCTCAGAATTTTTTTGTTTAATAGTGAGTTCATTTCCAAGATACCGGAATCTTTGGATTTATCAAAGAGATTACTATAGTCATTGACTACTGTCTCTTGTGTACCTAGCCTATTCCACTGATTTAACACTCTATTTCTTAGCTAGTACAACAAAATTTTGATAATTGATGCTTTACAATACAATTTAGTCTGGTATGTCTAGGGGCACCTTTCTTTGAATTTCTTTTCATTAATTCCCTTGATATTCTGGACCTTTTGCTTTTGAGATGTACCTTTCTTGCCAAAACTTTTAATCTCCCAGTATAACATTGGTCTATCCCATCTTTCCACTGGCTCCACTGTTCTAAGATTTGCCCTGTGGTTCTATTTTATTGTTGTTTGGAAGTTAATATGAGAGTGCCACAGTGATCTACCTCTTATTCCAGCATCTTGGCTCCTGGGTAACCAGGAATAAACCAGGTAAGAAGAATAATGCCTTCTAAGGAGAATACACACACACACACACACACACACACACACACACACACACACTGTTCATGAAGTCTTTCCTCATATCCCCTATATGATCACTCTTTTTTATCAAATTTCTTTCAACATTCTGCTCAGACTTCTATGAAAGTTCCTCTTTCACAGTTTTCATTATTATTTTTCTTAGCAATCCTTTGAAATTTTGCATTCCTTAAATGAAAAAATGTTTGTCTTAATTTGGCTGTATGCTCTCAGATATTGAGAGTACGTCAAAAGTGCATCAAACAAAATATGTGCTTAATGCATGCTTTTTTGACTACTGTAATTGGAATAAGCAGTAATGTTTTCTACCCTGAAGAGAATCATAAGAAAGATCATGGTGGTTAGAACCAAAATGGCAGAGCAGAGGCAGCAATTCAGTCTTACTCTCTTAACATTTGATGAAAACAACATTTAATATTTGCTCAAATAGAATTCTGTAGTGTCAGAGCCAAAAAAAAAAAAAAAGCAGAGACAGAGATAATTACAACCAAAGACAACTTCAGAGATCTGCAGGAGAGTTCTGTTACACTAGTGGGGCTTATATGGGAGTGCATGAGGTAGCAGCATCAGTGGTAGGTCTTGCATGCAGCTACAACAGCAGCAGTACGTTAGAAGTCCTCCACCCAAAGATGGTAAGAGGATGGGAGAAGCGATTGAGAAGAGACTTTAGGGGACGTTTTGCTGGCACTGGGTGCAGGAACTTGTGTTATCAACTATTGTCATGTATAGTTATGCTTTTTATTTCCAGGGTGAAGAGGAGTGCTTGAAGTTGGTCACAAGGTAGCAAGGACTGTGGTCACAATGCCAAGGCAGAGAGGAGCACTAGTGCTTATGACTGGAGAGTAGGGGACCTAGTAAGAGTTCCAGAGCTGAGAGGAACACTAGTACTTATAGTTAAAGGAGAAAAGGCACCCTTCCTTTGTAAAGACCAGACCACAAAATAGAACATTGACCACACCTTGAAAGAATTCACAACTTCCAGATTCCCAGAACTAGCTACAGAAATAGTACAAAAAGCCTAAACCTTAGGACTGTTTCCTCAGTCCCAGGTTAGCAGAGCCCAACATTAATGTAAGGTTCAAATTAAAGAAATAGGATACAAAAAAATGAGCAAACAAAATCAAAAAAGAACTTGACCATAAAATGTTATGATGGTGGCAGTGAAAACCAAGATGCAAACTCAAAGGAAGAAAATACTCTGAAAAACCTATGAGAGGCATGAAAGTTCACTGAAGAACAAATTCATTAAAAAGAAAATGTGACAAAACAGTAAGAGAAGAAAAATTGCACTGAGGAAAATAACTCCTTGATAATTAAAATTAAGCAAGTGGAAGTTAGTGACACTGTGAGACATGAAGAAAAAATTAAAGTCAAAAGAATGAAAAAAATTCAGGGAAATGTGAAATTTTTCATCAGAAAAACAACTGACCTGGAAAGGAGGGATAATTTAATAAACACTGGACTACCTGAAAGACATAGTTTAAAAAATGAGCCTACCCAACATACTTCAAGAAACTGTAAAGGAATATTATTTCCACATCTTAGATTTAGATGGTAAAATAGAAATTAAAGTATGCACCAATAAATTTATTTTTTCCAATTTATTTATGTTTAGTTTTTAACATTCATTTCCATAAGATTTTGAGTTACAAATTTTTCTCCCTGTCTTTCCCCTAAAACCCACCCCAGAATAGCTAGCCTACTGAATCCCCCTTTCCCCAATCTATTCTCTCTTTTATACTCCCCCATCACTCCCCTAATTTCCTACTAAGGCAAGATGGACTTCTATACCCAGTGCCTATACATCTTATTTCGCAGCTGCATGCAAGAACAAACAAACAATTATTTTTTAAAATATTTGTTTTTAAAACTTTAAGTTACAAATTATTTTCCTTCTTACCTCCTCACCACCCCACTGGGAAGATAAGCAATTCAATATAGGTTGTACATGTATAGTTACACAAATCATTTTCACAGTAGGTATATAGGGAAAGACTAACATTATTTCCCTCCATCTTATCCTGCTCCCCACTTGTTCTTTTTTTCTCCTTTGACTCCATCCCTTTTCAAAAGTGTTTGCTTCTAACTACCCTCTCCCGCAATCTTCTCTCCCTTCTATCATCCCCCCTCTTATCCCCTTCCCCCTTATTTTCCTGTATGGTAAGATATCCAATTGAGTGTGCATATTGTTCCCTCCTTTATCCAAATTAAATGAGAGTAAGGTTGTCCCATTACCTTTCAACTTCCTGCTCTTTCCCTCCATTTTAACAGTTTTCTCTTGCCTCTTTTATATGACATAATTGATCCTAATCTATCTTTCCCTTTCTCTGTCTCCCAATATATTCCTCTCTCACCTCTTAATTTTATTTTTTAGATATCATCCCTTTATATTCAACTTTTCCTGTGCCCTCTGTCTATGTATCCATGTGCATATATATGCACATGTTCACATATATATTTATACAAACCTACCCCCTCCTATACATACATATATATGTGTATGTATATATATATATATATATATATATATATATTCCCTTCGACTGTCATCATACTGACAAAAGTCTTATGCATTATATTTGTTGTTATGTCATGTAGGAATGTCAATAGTTCAACTTTAACAAGGTCCTTATGATTTATTTTCCTTTTTACCTTCTCATGCTTCTCTTACTTCTTGTCTTTGAAAGTCAAATTTTCTTTTCAGCTCTGTTTTTTTCACCAAGAATGCATGAAAATTCTTTATTTCAATAACCATATTTCCCTCTGAAGCATTATAATTAATTTTGCTGGGTAGGTGATTCTTGATTTTAGTCTTAGCTCCCTTAATGTAGAAACTGCTGGATCTTGTGCTATCCTGATTGTGTTTCCACAATACTCAAATTGTTTCTTCCTGACAGCTTGTAATATTTTCTCCTTGACCTGGGAAATCTGGGATTTGGTTATAATATTCCTAGGAGTTTTCTTTTGGGGATCTTTTTCAAGAAGTTATCAGTGGGTTGTTTAAATTTATATTTTGCTCTCTAATTCTAGAATATCAGGGAAATTTTGCTTGAAAACTTCTTGAAAGATGGTGTCTAGGCCCTTTTTTTGATCATGGCTTTCAGGTAGTCCAATAATTTTAAAATTATCTCTCCTGTATCTATTTTCCAGCTGAGTGTTTTTTTCAATGAGATATTTCGCATTGCCTTCTATTTTTTTTTCATTTTTTGGGATCTGTTTTGTAGTATATTGATTTATCAATTAGCTTCTAATTATTTCAATCTAATTTTGAAGGAGTTATTCTCTTCAGTGAGTTTTTGAAATTCTTTTTCCATGTGGCAAATTTGGCTTTTTAAGGCATTCTTCTCCTCATTAGCTCTTTTTGCCATTTGAATTAGACGATTTTTAAGGTGTTATTTTCTTCAGTCAGGCTGTTGACTCACTTTTCTTGATTTTCTTAAATCATTCTCATTTCTCTTCCCAGTTTTTCCTCCACTTCTCTTACTTGATTTTCAAAATCCTTCTTTAGCTCCTCCATGGCCTGTAACCAATTTGTATTTTTTTTTGAACTTTTGATGTGGGAGTTCTGACTTCACTGTCTTCCTCCTCCATGCCTTGATCCTTTTTGTCCCCCCAAAAGATTCAATATTCTGTTTGTGCTTCCTCTGCTTGCTTATATTTTTTTAAATAAGAAGTTTATTTAAACAACAAGATGTTTGACTTGAAGGGAAAACTGTCTAAGATCAATTTCTTTATAGTAAATTATCCTTACTGAGAGACAGAGATTGCCCTACATGTAACAGCTATGTACAAAAAAGTTATAAAATTGTCCTTGGTTTTACAATGATAAAAGAAAAACATTGAAATTATCCAAGTAAACAAGGTATGCAAAGATTTTTTGTTTGTGGGTTTTTTGTTGTTAAACAGTGAGAGCAAAATAACTTACTGTAATATAAAGATAAAAGTTGAATGAGCATGTCACTAATGGAGAAAAGGGATATTTTAACAGAACCAGTTTGTTTTTTTTTTCCACTCCCGATCTCCATTTGATGTTGATCAAAACATACCATTGGCCATTTAGTTTAAAAAAAAAAATATATATATATATATATATACACGCTTTATGCCTGTGCACATACACCAGTTACTTTATGTACAATAAAGGAATGGGGAAGGGAATCAAAGAAGAGAGAAAACTATACTGCAGTATTCAGGATGTGGATGAACCAAATCTTGGTTTTCTAATTGTGAATGTAATGTTTTCCTTGGGAGCACAGTTCTGGAGTAGAGTTGTAGATTTTCTTTTTAGAAAGCGCCTCCTGTCTGCTGCTGGAATAAATCAATTGCATCTTCATCCTCCATTTCCAACTGTGCAGATGTGCCTGTTTCATTGATTGGTTGGCCATCAAATCAGAATCTGATCTGCCTCATTGACAAACCCTGTCATTCACAATAGGTTTTCATTAGTTTACTAAGTGATGTGTGCCTCTTAATCTGCACCACCGAATTAATTTGGCTGTATGCTCTCGAATCTGCACCACCTCTTAAACTGCACCACCGAACCATCTTGCCCTGCCACCTTCAAATTAATGTGGTCGTTTTTTTCAGTCTCGACTCCTTCCTTTAGCTTTTCTTTGGCTATGGTGAGTCCAGGGGTCTCCTCAGCTGCTGCTTCACAAAAGAGGCACCAGGATGGTCTGCTCCAAGGGAACAAAGGGAGAAGCAGCAGCGGCAGGAGCAGGAAAAGGAGGAGGAGGAGGAGGAAGAAGATGATGGTGGTGATGGTTAGGAAGAGGAGGAGAAAAGAGAGGAGGTGGAGGAGGAAAAGGACAAGGAGGAGGAGGAACTCTGCTTGCTTATATTATGAGTCAGTTACTTGACTTTTGAACTCTTTACATGGTAGAAGTCTTCTTTCAGAATGGAGAGATCTTTGTCCCAAATTGCTAGGATTTTCACAGCTACTGGAGCATTTAGGAAGGTGCCCTCTCTGGAGCCCCCACAGGCTCTGGCACCTGGCTACACACCCCAGGACCTCCACCCAAGATCACAATCTACATACAAGCAGGTCAAAGGAAGAGTGATTACCCTATGAATGGTTGTTTGGTCCCCCTAGAATCTGTATGCCAGGAGCCCATAAGAGAGCCATACAGCAGTGGCTATACCACCTCTCTACCTCTGCTGCTTCTGGCCCCAGGGAAAGTTGGCAGATGATGCTCTTCCATCCACCCCTGTTCCAACAGAATTCTGCACTCACCTTTTACTTTGTCTTTGGTATTTATATATTGAGAAGTCTAGAAACCACCACAGCTGGTAGTGCTTCACTGTCCTGATGTCTGCTTTGGCTGCTGCTATTTGGGGCTGCCCAGGGGTAAAAACCATGACTCAGGAAGGGCTGGGCTTGGCTCCCAGCTTGGTCCAATAGCCCCTTCCTGCTGGCCTCCCAGGCTGCCTTCAGCAGGAGATTTGTTTCTCTTTGTATCTTTGAGAGTTCTGTAGCACTAAAATTTGTTTAGAATAATTTTTTGCATGTATTAGAGGAGGTGGAAGCCAGAGCCATGGGGAAGTCCTTTTTCTACTCCACCATCTTGGTTCTCCCTGCCCACCAATAACTTTCCAAAAGAGATTTCAAAAGGAAAATTTCTGGGAATATTACAGTCAAATACCAGAGCTCTGAAGTCAAGGATCAAGTATTGCAAATGGCAGAAAAAAAATGAAAACAACAACATATAAATATCAGGCAGCCACAAGGTCACATAAAATTTAAAATCTTCCAAATAAAAGATATAGAGACCTTGGGAGATGATTTTCTGGAAGGTAATTGAACAAAGATTATAAGTGAGAATAACCTACCCAGCAAAAAAGAATAAGACATTTTGGGGTGTGGTGAGGTGGTGAACATTTAGCAAAATAGAAAATTTTCAAGCATTTATGATTACAAGATCCATATTAAATAGGAAATTTGACGTTCAAACACATGACTCTAGTGTAGCATAAAAAGGTAAACATAAAAGAGACATCATAAGGGAATCACTAAGGTTCACTACTTTAGATTCCAATATGGGAAGATGATACATGCAATCCCTAAAAACTTTATCATCATTTGGGAAGCTAAAAGAAGTCTACAGAGACAGTACACATGGATATGAGTCAATTATGTTGGTATGATAAGAAATGAAGGGATGAGAAAGAGGGATGCACTGGGAGAAAGGAAAAAGTGAAAGAAAATAAGGAAAATTTTCATACAAAATGAGTCAAGCAAAGAAGAGTTTTAATAGTGAATGGGAAATGGAAGCAGGGGACAGACAAGATTTAAATCTCACTCATTGACATTGGTTTAAAGAGGGGGGAAATATGTATACACACTCCTTTGGGAATAGAAATCAGAGAATTAGGAGCAGAAAGGAATAAGCAAAAATAAAGTTGATTAAACAAAGGGCAGATTAAGGTAGACTGTGCTTAAAAGCAAAACATACTTTTTTTTTTCTTTTTAGGAAGGATAGAGTAAATAGAGAGGATAAGCAGAAGAATACAGAATTTATGGAAATGCATAATATTTGTATTTATGAATTTGAAAGGGATGAATTCACCTACAAATTTTAAACGAGTAGCAAAATTGATTAGAAACCAGAATTCAACAACATTTGTTTATATAAATGACACACTTGAAAAGAGAAAAAAATACATACAGAGAGCTAAAACATGGTAAATTATCCTTTAGCAATATAAAAAAGGCAGAGGTAGCAATCATGATCTCAGACAAAGCAAAAAAAAAGCCTAATTAAAGGAGATAATCAGGAAAACTACATTTTGCTAAAAGGTGCCATAGACATTGAAGTAATATCATTTTTTTACAATGATCCAAGACACTTCTGAAGGACTTATAAGGAAAACTACTGTCCATCTCTAGAGAAAGAACTGATTCAGAACTTTGATCTGAATGAAAATTGAAACATAATTTTTCTTTACTTCCTTTATTTTACTTGTATTTTTGTCTGTTTCCTTTCACAACATGACTAACATGGAAATATATTTTCATTACTGCACACGTATAACCAAATTGACATGTATATGTCTATATGCACATGTATAATCAAATTGCTTGCCTTCACAAATGGGGGTAGACGGAAAGGAGATTATTTGAAACTCAATTTTTAAAATGCATATTAAAAGAATTTTTTTGCATGTAATAGGGGAAAGAAATTATTAAGTCTAAAAGAAAATTAGTTAGAGGGTACCTAGGGATCATTAAGGAGAGTATCTTAATTTTATGGATGATGAAGATGAGAACAAAACATAATTGAGCATTATTCCTAGTCACACAAATAGGAAAAGAACTGATATTACATTGAGCTAGTGAGCTAGAGATAAAAGTTCAACAGGATAAATAATAAAGAGTTTATTTTGGAAATTCACTATTTAGATAAGATAGAAAATGAAAGTAACCTTTGGACAATCACAACCTAAATTATATCCAGCAGAGGCTTAATTGTAAGTATTCCAAAATTACAGGAAGTCAAACCTACTAACACACCTTAATAGGTGTTTTATGTTGTTGTGACACTACGCCACCCCCAAAATAGCCTCTTGATGGCAGTATTCTTAGCAGCTTGCTTTTCTGAAATACATAGAATAGTCCTTAATTGATGAGAAAGGCAACGTGTTATAGTGGAAAAATGGTTGACTTTGATGAATGCATGATGCAGATTCAAATACTATTTTGATATGATATGTAAAACTATAATATTTCACCTTCTCCAGGGGTTATATAACACTTCTGTGAAACAGAGTTGTTGTAAGGACTATATGATGTATTATATGCAAAATGAACATATTTTAAAAATGTAAGTGATATTACCCAAAATGACATTTACATTATATATAACATGCAGCCCACATATATGTATATGCCACACATATGCACAACAGAATGTATACACAATACATATATACATATTCATGTGTGATATATTCATATAGATATATATCTATGTTTCATATATACATATATATAGTGTATTTGTGCATATGTGTGTGTGTGTGTGTGTGCGCCTGGCATACAACCTGTTGCTCATTTCATTGTTGCCTTTACATCTTTGTAAAACCTTTCAGTATTTTTACTCAGCTTTTAAAGTCATCTAGAATGTAGTGTACCTTTCATAGGACGAGGAATTAGAGCAGATGAATAGAGGATAGGATCTGGGAAAAATATTTATTCACAAAGTCATCAGATAGGGGTAAAGAAGAGATAAAATGGTAGGAAGAAAGAAAAAGAACCACAGAAATCAGAAGGTTATTGGAACGAATAGGAAAGAAACAGCAAGGAAGTGTGAATCCGCACATCTCAATTTAATTTAAAATCCATCAGGAAGGAAAATGTGGAAACATGAAAAATCAGGAGGTTTGAAACCTGGGAACAGAGTCACCAAGCAGCAGGTAAAGTGCATAAGCATTATATGCAGACTGGGCTTCAGTTCATAGAGATAATAATTCAATAAACAATGTTGGATTTGTCTTCTAATAAAACAATATGTTTAATAGCATTTCCCCTTAAAGGTAAAAAGGCTGTCTGAACTTGCCAGGGAGAGTACTTAGGGTAACATTTGTTTATGACTTTGCCCTTGCAAGATTCACTAGCTTTCCCATTTTGAGACTGTGCAGATGCATAAATGAAGGGGGGGGGGGAGACTATCTAAAAAAGTAGATGATTGTATATGCATTAAATATTTAACACTTCTGAGTCCATCCGCTCTTCTTAATAGTTTTATGTTAGTCTCTGGGGATAAGGGCCAAAAATTTAAAACATAGCCAAAATTGGATTTCCCTTTTTCCTGTTAAAAGCATTTTTGAAGACTAACTTTGGGAAAATAAGAATTTATAAAATATTGAGTCTTTTTATTTGGCCTTTGTTTCTATCCTGGTATTCTAGTTTATATTAGTTCAGCCCTGTTAGTTCTATTGGTCCATTTATACAAAACATACAGATATATACTAGCAACAAATTTTTGGCAATAATATTAAAAGATTTTTTATAGGGGAAAATCTACAGAAATCAATTATCATTAATATTGTGATTTTTCGTATACTACTTCCTTATTTTTTTATTTTTCTGAAAGGAAAAAAAAAGACTCTAAATTATGTTCTGGTTCTAAAATTTTTATTCTAGATTAACTTTAATAGAAGAAACTTTGTCTCAATTAATTTCCTGGATCATTAAGAACCAGAAAGTCTCAATTTCTTCTATCATTTAATGACAGATTATTTTTACATATTATAGATACAAATGTGAAAATCTATTATTTATTTCCCTACTCTTGATTCAACCATTTTCTCAAACAGTTTTATCTTTGATTAAATTATGAGAGCTAATAAATTGCTTTCTATATTTCACTATCATTTTGATTTCAAATATCTTTGTATTTCACTCAAAACTGGCAAATATTTTCCAAGTGGTTCTCATTGACTCATGACAAAGATTATATGCAAATTAATTACAACAATAATTGAAGGATCTATGTTCCTATCTTTATCCATTGATACAGGTAGTAACCCTCATACTTGTTAGTAGATGTTTTAATTAAGAGATTTAGCCAAACATCACCTTGTGTCTAAACTTTTGGAGATGAACAGTTGCTGTTTTTCATTGGGTTGCTTGTCAGATGGCAGATATGTGGTCCATCTCAGAAGTCTTTCTGTATTTTATGACTTGCTAAACATTGTTTCTGTCTTCTTTGAGAACTGTGGTTGACCAGCACACCACAAAATGTAATCAAAAAATTTAAGAGTTAGTATGAGTACTAGTGCAATTAGCAATCCTTATTTCCCTAATCATCCTCTATCATTAAGTGCATCTTATAAACTAAAAGAATAATGACTGAAAGGGGAAAGAAAGAAATACATAGTGGGGGGGGGGCAAGGGGGATAGAGGAACCAAGAAAAAATGGGTAAAGAAAATGTTCAAATGCAGTGAAAAAAAATATTGTCAAGTAGGCATATCCAGGAAGGGAGAAAAAAATGTATTGTATAGCATGCTAACCAGTCAGACTTGGAGTCAAGGAAGTTTTTATTAAATTATTCCCTCTGACACATTGTAACTGGGGCACACAGAAATCATTTGGTCTTGAAATGTCCCAGGATACTTTTTAAGATCATAAATTACATATGAGTTGCTTATCTGTATCAGCTGCATGAGGGTGATAGAGAGACAGAGACAGAGATAGGGGAGACAGACACAGACACAGAGACAAAGAAAGAGGAAGGAGGGATCCCTAAAAGCTTTGGATAATTTAATGAAATATCAAGAAGCATGTAAGCTCCTTTATGGCCAGAAACTCTCTCACTTTTGCATTTGACAATAATAGGTTTAGTACATGTCTGATAGCAGATACTTAATAAATATTAGATTTTTTGATTGAGCAACTGAATAGGCACAACTAGAATACTAACAGAAAACTGAAAGACAACAAGATTTCAGATATATTTAGAATGATCAAAAATGTACTAAAGGAAGAAATAAGGAATCAAATTAGAACTTGCAATGGAAAACCAGGAAGGAGAATGAAGACTTAGAACAGAAGCCTAACAATTTTAGCACAACAATAGATACCTGTTAGGGAAAAGCCTGGTGGAGCAAAAAAGAGACAGAATTCAGAAATTAATTTATACAACAAAAACTACTAGCACATGTCATAAGGAAGAAAAAAAAAGGAACATGTAAGATAAATACCAGAACACAAATGAGTAAAAGAAAGACTTGGAATAACAGCTCAAAAAACTGGAAATGACTCAAATAAACATATGCTTACATCAACATATTACCCTTTTACCACACTAAATATCAAATGGGTAAATAATCTACATATGAAAATCACATTATGAAAGAATTAGAGAATAATGGAGTACTATATCTTTTACAGTTATGTCTGAGGAACAACTTATAGACGGAGAAGGATAAAAGTAATGAGAAAAGAATAGATGATAATATAAAGATGGTTTTAAAATTTTCTATAAAAATGATTATGCAAAATGAATGGGAATAAAGGACATAATCTGGAAATGTCATCCTTTAATATATCTGATAAAGTCAGATGTCCAAAATCTAGGGAAAACATATCTCAATGTATAATATCAAAAACCATTAACTGAGCAAAAAGTGATAAAATGACATTTTAGAACAAGTATAAAGTATTAATAGCCTCCAGTGAAATTTGAAAATTTCTAATATCAATATAAATGCAATTAAACCAACCCCAAAGTATTATCACAAATTAAAAAAATGCTTACTGTGAAGAAATTCAATTTTGGAGGAAAAGAGATGCAGAAAAAGTAACTCATTACTAGTGATAATATGAAATGATTCAAACATTCTGGAAAACAGTCCACAAATATACAAAAAAAAGGTACTAGTCACTAAAGCGATATTGATAAATGCCACCAGTGGAATTGTATTCTGAGGAGAAAATTGACAAAATGGAAAAAAATATTGACAATATAAATCATTTTTGCTATACTTTTCACTAGCCAGTAGCTTATTTTTGATGTAACCTACATCATGTTCAAAGGGATTTTGATTTATGAATTTTTAACTGTAGACATATAAGAATTAATAAGAAACTAAGTCTTTAAATGACTATTTTTTGTATTCTGTATTGCCTATTGTAATCTCTATTTTGTCATCTCCTGTCCTGGATAAAAAAAGAAACATTTGAATTGGGTATGGATTTCTAATGATATACAGAGTAAAAAATTGAGTAGAGTGACAAGCTTACAGTCAAAAAGACCAGTGTTGGAGTCCTGTATTTTTGACACATCAAGAATGTAACTATGGGCAAGTTTAAGGAAGAAACAAGGTCAATTTTGCAGGATCACAGAGCATATTGAGAGCAATGTGCAGAAAGACTACAGGGTAAGAAAGAAGAACCATTTTTTGAAGTGTTTTAAATGAAAGCAAATTTTATACTTTATCCAGGAATTAATAGAGAAGCACAAAAGTATGTTGAATGGGGGGAGGCAGGGATTGATTAGACTCACACTTTAGGAAAACAAACAAAACAAAAAAAAAAAAACTTTGATATTTAAGGACCGACTGGAGTAAGGAGATTTAAAGCAGAGATGTGGACTACAAGTGGAAGGCTATTCCAATAATCCAGACATGAGGTAAGGAGGGCCTATATCAGTGTGGTGACTGTAGAGAAGGAACATAATTGAGAGATATTGTGAATATACTTGATACTATATTTAATATGGGGTGAGTGAATAAAGGTGAGGAGCCAAAGATG
The DNA here is from genome assembly GCF_028583685.1 of Petaurus breviceps papuanus. Taxonomy (NCBI): domain Eukaryota; kingdom Metazoa; phylum Chordata; class Mammalia; order Diprotodontia; family Petauridae; genus Petaurus; species Petaurus breviceps. Next base: position 5,882,229 of record NW_027187278.1, on the reverse strand, counting down.
ACAAAAATGTTGGGATTCATTTATTAGAAGCTTGTTCATGTCTGACACGATAATAGGGAAGTTCCAGGGGAAAAAAAAAGAGAATTTGGGGGAAGAGAATAATGTGTTATGTTTTGGACAATTTGAATGTGAGTTGTCTATGGCATAACCAGTTTGAGATGTCCAATAATTCTTGATGTGAAAAGAAAATGGTTACATATGATAGACTGGATATGGTTAGACTGGAAAGAGAGATATGAGAATTTTCTGCCTCAAGATTATCATTTTAACATGAAAGTTGATTAAATCACCAAGGGAGATAGTAGAGAGGGAGAAGGGAAGAAGACCAAAAGCAGACCTTGGTAAATGCCTAAGATGAGTGGGCATGACCTGGATGAAGATGCAGTAATGGAGACTGAGGAGGAGTCAAAAAAAATACCAGTGCCATGTAATCCTAGAGAAAAGAGAATTTCTAGGAAAGAGGGTGATTGGCAGTGTTAAGTGCTGTAGAAAAATACAAAAGGAGAATTAAAAAATGGAATATGAGATATGGCAGCTGTTCATGCTGATAATTTTGGAGAGAGCTTTTTTTTTTTCTTTCTTTCTGTTGAATGATGAGTTAAAAGCCAGATTCACTAGTTTACAATAGAGTGAGAAGAGATGAAGTGGAGGCAAGGGTATACATACTTTAATCAAGTGGTTTAGCCATGAAAAGGAAGAATTAGATATAAAAAAAAAGTTGGGGTGGTAAAGATTAAGTGTGTTTTTCCTTTAGCTTAATTTGTTTTTAGTATGGAAAAGATAAGGGCATGTTTTTAAGTAGCAGGTACACCCTTAGGAGACAAAGAGAGAATCAAGATAAGTGAAAGAATGAAGATGAGATCATGGACATCTTACTGGAGAAGACTAAATGGAATGTTATTAAAAGTGTATGTAAAGGTATTTACCTCAGCAAAAAGAGCAGCCACTTCCTTGTGTGAAATGGGCTTGAAGGATGAGATAGTTGGAAGGATATCAGAATGATATGGGATGAGAAAGATATAGAAGCAACTAGGTGTCACAGTTAACAGAGTGCTGGAGTCAGGGAGGTGTCAGTTTCAAATCTGTAGATATTAAGTTGTGGACGCAGTGCCAGCCACTTTAGCACTTTTCGACTCCCCTTTCTTATTTACAAAATAATGATAATAAACACATCTCCCTCCCAGGGTTGTCATGAATATAAGATGAGATATTTGTAAAGGACTTTGAAAACTTTAGAATGGTACATATTGAATGATAGTGTTGTCAATGTTGTTGAACAAGGAGTTCTTAGCAAACAGCATCAAATTGTTTTTGTAAGAATGAAACAAAATCCTCAGATGATAAGGTGGGCAATGGAAGTGGTTATTTGGAGTCAGTTCCTGAAAGAAAATATTTACATTTTTGGTAACACCTCAAAAATTAGCAAATTCTACAAACCATGACTACATGTATTATTCTGTTGATTGTCTGGATTTAAGAAAGTGATGGAGAAACTCTTACTAATGCACGTTAAATTGAAAAGTGCATTATGATTCTTTTTCCCCCAGGGAGTCTGTTGTTAAATGCTTACTAGCATATCCCTGAGTTTGGAGACCATTGAGAGGTATTAGGAGGACTGAAAAGATTTGGAATAACTGGTATGGTAGGTGAGATAAAAAATTGAATAAGGATGGATTAAAGCTGTATTGAAAGCCCAGTTCATCTTAAATTTGTAGTGGATGCAGTATTTTATTTGGCCTCATGGCTCCTCTAGTAGCAAAGACCTTGTTTCAAGGATTTTCAGGAAATTAATATTTAAGAAGCCCTTCACCACATATTATATAAAATGAAAGGGAAGAAAAGGCACAGATTCACTAATGTGAGAGAGGAAGAACTGTATCATGGTAAAGATTTTAGTTGGAGTGTACATTCAGAATGTGGTCTGAGCAGAATTTTTTTCTATCTTGAAGATGAGTTTATTGAGATCAGGCAAACAATGCCAGATGTGGTAGGGAACATCCTTAATCATACTCAGATGTTGTGGGGAAATTTCTTGAATCACTTATCAAAGCCAGGTTTGGATTGAGGAATTTCTTCATTGAGACTTAAAATTGGGTGACAATTTGAGTTGGTATTCAGGAACTCCAGGAATAAGTTTCACTGTGTAATTGCTACTGTTGGATGTCTCATCCAAGCAGGATCCAGCAATGCGTACATGTTTGCCAGGGGGTCAAAACAAGAAAGTTTAGGAGAAAATAAAGACTGAGTACCACTGTTTGTATTTTTATGGTTATTAGGACCACTTATCCTAAATCACTCTACATTGGGGTCTTATTATCAATGACTAGATTAAAAATATATTTTAAAAATCACAATTATAAACAAAACAGTTTTGTTATTTTCTCCAGATGTATTCACCAGCACATTTTTAAAAGTAAATATTTTGGAATATGAGAGTAATGAAAGCTTGTTTTTTATGTTTGTTTGATTTTTTGCTTTTTGGAGGGCAATTGGGGTTAAGTGACTTGTCCAAAATCACACAGCTAGTAAATGTGTCAAGTGTCTGAGGCTGGATTTGAACTCAGGGCCTCGTGACACCAGGGCTGGTGCTTTATTCACTGCAGCACCTGGCTGCCCTAAAGCTTGGGTCTTGACCAAAAAAAAATATGCTTGTCAATAACACAAGAGGACAAGGGACTGGAACAAAGAGATTATTTTAGATTTGAACTAGAGTTTACCAAGAAGTCAAGAAAGTAAAGAGAGGAGAATATAGAGAGTTAAAATGAAATGATCTGGGAAACAGTTAAGTGGTAGATATATGTTTAGGTGATGATCCTTTGAAGGTTAAGGGTCACAAGGTACAATAAAAATGGAATTGTAAACAATCATGTCCACTGGAGGTATTTAGGTGTTCATGAGGATGGACATTCAATTAGTTGACTCAAGATCATTAGCATCACCATTTCTAAAGGAAACTAAGGAAGTATATAAGAAGATCATGGGAATTGATTGGATTGAGGAACTGGGAAGTTAGAATGGACTGAAATGGGGAGAGTATGACATGTTGAGCCTATTAGCCATATAGGAATGAATCCAGGCATAGTATTAGCTAATGATGAGAGGTCTTTTGAGGAGGTAAATGATTAGTCTGTTCAGTGATGTCCATCCTTTTTTTTTAATGCTTTATTAACTTCTGATTTAAATCATTCGTTTACGCCAGATTTTGAGTTACAAATTTTCTCCCCGTTTTTCCCCTACCCAACTCCGCAAATTAGCAGTCCCACAGGATATCCCCTCCTCCAATCTGCTCTCTCCCATATTTTCTCCCATGCCCTTTAGACTCTTCCAGTGGATCTCTATGCCTCAGTGCCTGTATATTTTATTTCCCAATTACATGTAAGATGGTATTAATAATAGTATACACACACACACACACACATATATATATATACATTTGAATATTTGATTTTAAAACTTTTAATTCCAGATTCATTCCCTTCCTTCTTGTCACCCACCCTTACTGGGAAGATAAGCAGTTCATTATTGGTTGTACATGTGTGGCTAATGCAAAACAATAACATTGTAGATATATTGTAAAAGACTGACTATATTTCCCTCCCTCCTATCCCACCTCCCACTTGTTCTATTCTCTACTTTGATCTCATCCTTTTTCAAAAGTGGGTGCTTCCAACTTCCCTCCCCCCCATCCTGCCCTCCCTTCCATCATCCCCCCTCTCATCCCCTTCTCCCCTACTCTCCTGGAGGGTGAGATACCCTATTTAGTGTGTATTTCATTCCCTCCTCAAGCCAAATTCAATGGAAATAAGTTTGACCCATTTGCTTTTGCCTTCCTTTTCTTCCCCTCCATTGAAGCATTTTCCCTTGCCTCTTCTGTATGAGATAGTTTACCCCAATCTGTCTCTCCCCATCTCCTCTCATTATATTCCCCTCACCTCTTAATTTCACCTTTTAAGTATCATCCCTTCCTTTTAAATTGATCCTGTGCCCTCTATATATGTATACCTGTAAATATATATACACATATTCACATTTGTATTGATATGCCCATATACCCTCATATATAGACATATATAATATATATATATACATATGTATGTGTGTATGTATATATGTGTGTGTTTCTAATCCCTTCAACTACTGAGAAAAGTTTCATAAGTTACAATTATTGTTTTTCATGTAGGAATGTTAACAGTTCAACTTTGATAAGTTCCTTATGATTTCTTTTCCCTGTTTACCTTCTCAAGCTTCTCTTTCTTCTTGTATCTCAATGTCAAATTTTCTATTCAACTCTGTTTTTTTCAGCAAGAATGCTTGAAAATCCTGTATTCCACTGAATGACCATATTTTCCCCTGAAACATGATACTCAGTTTTGCTGGGTAGGTGACTCTTGGTTTTCATCACAGCTCCTTTGACCTCCGGAATATCATATTCCAAGCCCTTCAATCCCTCAGTATAGAAGCTACCAGATACTGGGTTATCCTGATTATGTTTCCACAATATTCAAATTGTTTCTTCCTGGCTGCTTGTAATATTTTCTCCTTGATCTGGGAATTCTGAAACCTGGCTATAATATCCCTAGGAGGTTTTTTTTTTTTTGGATCTTTTTCAGGAGGTGATAGGTGGATTCTTTCAACCTCTCTTTTCCCCTCTGGTACTAAAACATCAAGGCAATTTTCTTTGAGAACTTCTTGGAGGATAATTTCTAGGTTCTTACTTTGTTCATGGCTTTCATGTAGTCCAACAGTTTTTAAATTATCTCTCCTGGATCTATTTTCTAGGTCAGTGATTTTTCCCATGAGATATTTCACATTGCCTTCTATTCTTTCATTTGTTTGGATCTGTTTCACAGCATCTTGATTTCTCATAAAGTCATTAGCTTCCATTTGCTTCAATCTAATTCTGAAGCAATGATTCTCCTCATTGAGCTTTTGAGATTCTTTTTCCAACTGGCAAATTCGGCTTTTTAAGACATTCTTTTCCTCGTTGACTTTTTGAGCCTCTTTTGTCATTTGAGTGAGTCTGTTTTTTAAAGTATTATTTTCCTCAGTCAGGCTGTTGACTCTCATTTCATAATTTTCTTGTATTGTTCTCATTCCTCTTCCCAATTTTGTCTCCACTTCTCTTATCTGCTTCTTAAGGTCCTCTATGGCCTGTAACCAGCTTGTATTTTCCTTTGAAGCTTTTGGTGCAAGAGTTCTGACTTCACTGTTTTCCTCCTGTTCCATGCTTTGCTCCTTTTTTTCCCCAAAATAGGAGGGTATTGTTGGAATCTTCTGTCTGCTTTGTTTCCTTTCCCTGATCATTTTGCCCCTCAGTCACATGACCCCTGGTCTTTTTGCCAAAGTAGGACTTTGCCACCAGACAGGGAAGTTTTATCTTAAACGCTGGGGTTTTCTCAGCTGCCTGGAGTTATTAGATGGGGTGCCCTCTCTGAGGTCTCCACATGCTCTGGAAAGCTGGACACACACCCCAGGACCTCCACCCTAGACTGCAATCCATATACAAGAAGGTTAAAGCAAGAGTGATTACCCCTAAGACTGGTTCTTGGTTCCCCTACACTCTGCAGGACAGGAACTGAAGCTGCCACATGGTGCTGGCTGGCTGTACCAGTGTCTCAGTGGCTTCTCACCCTGGGGACAAAAGCCACCACTCCCACTTACTGGTCCCAAATCCAGACTGCACTGACCTCTCACTTTATCCTTTGCATCTATGTGTTGATAAATCTAGAAACTGCCACAGCTGCTGCTAATCTGGAGGGTCTCCTGCCAGTGGCTGGTCAGGCCCAACCTGGGGCTGAAGCCTCAGCGGTGGGCTGCGCTCAGCTCCCAGGATGCTACACTGGATTCCTGCTGTACTTCCAGGCTATCCTCAATGGAAGCTTAGCTTCTCTGTGTCATTTTGTGTGTTCTGCAGTTCCAAAGTTTGTTTAGAGTCCCCTTTTACATGGATCGGTGAAGGTGGAACCTGGAGCTGTGGGGAGGTCGTGCTTCTACCAGATGTCCATCCTTTTGACAGGAGAGATGTATTCTTTGAGATACATGAGGCTTAAATGACAGGAAGGAGAAATTGGTAAAGGTATGGTATGTGTTAGCCTATACAGGAGACTGAGCTGACAGTTAAAGGTTGTTCTGAACTGGGAACTGTCTCAAGGGAACTGGCAAAAGCCTTAAGGCAAATAGAGAAGCCAGAGGTTTGAGACCTGATTTAGGCTTGATGCTGAGACCTCCAGCAATATTTTGGGTGAAGGGAGAAGTCACAGGACAGAGAGTAACACCTAGGTTGATGCTGGGCTCCCTGGGAGGTTGCTGGTGTAAACATAGACACATAATAAGTAGAAGCAAAAACAGTAAAATGAACAAAAAATTAAATACAAGACTTCTAATTCTTTTAACTTCTGCATCCACCACCACGTCATGCTTGAAATGAAAGGTTTGGGACTCTCAATACTTGAGTAAGCCCCTCCCCCCATTTTTTTTTTTCTGGTTACTTTCACATCATTCTTCATGTAAACAAAGAATGTGTTTCAGTATAATCATAACCAGAGTGTGTCTTTCTGTCTCCTTTTGGTTAACCAACTGAACAATTTTTTTTTGCATCATTCATTGTTTATTACATATAGAGCACCTTTAGACTCTCTTCTTGTTGTAAATGTTCATGATGTACAGACAAAGACATTTAAGTAATTTACCATCCTTAGGCCTCTTCAGTTTCTTCATCCTTCACTATATTTTGGAATGTATTTTTTGCTATCTTCTATTGGGACACCATCTCATACCCACTTCAAACTCCCATCAGAACATGAGGTGGCATGGTGGCATAGCACATAGAATAATAACCTTGGCTCCAGGATGAAGACAGGCCGATAAATGCTTACTGTTCACAGGGAAATTAATTTATCTGTTAGTATTAAATGAAACCTTTTAAGGTTATAGATTTCAGACTGTGCCAATGTACATGAGTAAAGGGATTTTACTCATCTTTAAGTTGTGTATTTCATTGAAAAAAAATCCGACACCTATATCTTGTAGTCACACCTTAATTTCACTGAACATTTGTTGACTTAATTTGGTGGATGTTGTTGTTTTCATTACATAATTCCTTTACATAATATTATTCAGAAAACAGTGTATAAGTTTTAATTATCATCATAAATGTCTTCCTTCTTAAATTGTAAGGACTTCAAGGAGAAATGACCACATGTTTCCTTTATTTTGATCTCTATTTTCTCTTGGTATTTAATCAAACCATATCTGTTAACTCCTTTATTTGCTTCAATGACATAAATAGATGAAAAAATACTTCCATTTGAGTAACACACATTTATATATTATATATTCCATTTTAATTGTACAATATCAAAAAAGTCTTAAGGTATTTTGAAAAATTTTTTCAATTTTATGTGAACTTGTTGATCACTAAAAAATGATTACAAATTAAGGGTAGAAACACTTAAATACTGATACATGTTGATGTATTAGCTTTAGGACCTATATCTCAGGGTTGTTGCTAGGATAAAATGAAATAAGATTTATCAAGTGCTTTGCAAACTTTAAGTGTTACATAAATGTTAAATTTTGTTCTTTTTATTATTATTGCCATTATTATTTTTATCCCCTTTTCTGCAAAATTGCTGTTGTCACTAAAGAAGAGGAGGTAAGAATAGGGTAGGATTTGGGGTTCTTTTATCTGTGGGTTAGCATAAAAAATAAACAGGATACTTTTATAAAGATGACCTTCTCCATTCTTAAACATTTTTATCTTTAATAGAAGATATAGTCTAATGCTGGTCCATATTCAAATGTTTTCTAGGATGGTAGAAGCTTTAAGATCTTCCTTTAGAATAGTCTTTGGACTGTCCCAGAATTACTTTAGAATGTTCTTTGAGAAAAGACAATTTAATCCTTTACATCTGTCTTGAATTATTTTATAAATTTATACATGGGAAAAATGAACATTTCTTCATTAGTCTTTGTCAAAAATCAACTTAAATTTCAAAAATGAAATAAAAAAAAACATTAATTAGCAATTTTCCCCAGTACTCTTTGCCAAGTATATTAGCCAGTATTTTCTTTATAGTTTATAATCACAAATTATCACTCAGGCACACACAGTTCCTTTAAAACTTAGCTGATGTTATAAAACTTGAAAAGATCCTCAGGGCAATGTTATTGACTTAATGCATTCCATGCTATGATCATAAATCTGGACAAAGGCCACCTTCACCCAAAGAATATCTTTTGCACAACATCATTCTTTAATTTCCACTGCCATGAGCAGAACAGAGCATTCTGGATGTCTAAAACAGAGATAGAACAAAATGAACATCTGAACCAGAATGATTTCCATTGACCCAAAGATATAAAAATAATTCCTTCACAGGATAATGCACTTATAGTTTGACCAGAATGCTACCCAGCAAAATTGAAGAAAGGAAAGGGCATGAGGAAAAAAAAATCATTTTTCTTTTTTTTTCTTTCTCGTTTTTATTTTTTTGTGAGGTGCTGAAGGAATATTTTGTAAACAATATTTTATGCCAAGGTTTACACTGTTTTTTTTTCCATGTAGGACATTAAGAACAAACAGAAGTACCTTGCAACCTTCCAGGATAGTTATATTCTTCTTTTAGCCCATGAGCAATGTAGTTTTATTTGATTTGTTGCATATTTTTGTGATGAAAGGAAGAACTTAAGTCAAACTGGTCAGATATTTTGAATGACACTAATACTTTTTCAGAGTCTAAGGATAGAAAAACAATGCCTTCAGGCATGTTTCAGCTAAAATATTCAGTCATTTCTATCACTTGGCTTTTTAGGATTTCATTACTCACTTATAATACAGTCCCACATTAAGTAAGGAAAAAGCGCATACATATATGACCCTTATTAATTTGGGGTTTCAAATTGATCCAGTATGTTCATATTTTGATGATATTTGCCAGATTATATTATCCCCAGTATACCCACATGGCAGAATCTATTACACCACATTGATAGTTTTAATTGTTCATGCTCATTAAATTCCCTAATTTAATATTCCTCATACTTTTTGAAGTACTTAAAGGAATAATGGAAAATAGTAGAGTAGTACAACATGTTTATGATTTTTTTCTTTTCTTTATGAAGCAGATATTTCTATGTGACCATGTCTATATCCAAACAGAACTGTGACATGACCAGTTTTATACTTTTAGTCATCTTAATGGTACCCCGAAATCACACTGTTTCAAAGTAGCATTTTTACCCACTCAAGTTGTTTGATTTATATATCCTATATATATATGCATATACACACACACATACTGCCCATTTAGGAGCCTAGGTAAATCATATACTTTCCTTGGTAAAAGTAAATTATAATGTTTATTCTATATGTAGAAATACATGCCTTAATAAAATATTCAATCATTTTAGCTGAAATTCTGTATATCCATTTAACTTTATTACAAACAACAAAAATAACAAAGGAAGATGGAAGAATCTATCCTATTGGACACCACACATCTTGTCAGTAAAAGTACTGGAAAACAAAAAAAAACAAAGAAAATGGATCATTTGATTTAAAAGTAGCAAAAGGAAATATAAGAGCTTACTTTGGAGACTGTCTGCTCTGTTTGAACATCCCCACTCTTCATTTGCTAAATAGTGTATGTGCCTGGTAGATTGTTTCACAATGCTGAGAAGGAAAAAAAAGTATAAATAAATTTTCATCTACTAAATTCCACAATTTCATCCTCTTTTAGAACACTAATAGCTCTGCACCCATTGTGATGTCTGGTGCTTTAGAAGTCTAGTTCTCATCAGTCCTAATGAGTGTGTTGTTATTTTTTTTTCCTAAACCCTCTGATACTGAATACAGAACATAGTTCTTTTTAAGTACATAGTTTGCTCCTTTGCATTTCTGCAGCATGATCTGTTTTCTTCCATTTATCCATGAGTGGAAAATTGTATTTACTGCTTTTTCTGAAGCCACTTCAATTTCATACTTGGGTTTGATTCTTCTCTTCTGTATTCATCTAGTGCACTTAAGCTGTGTTCAATGAATTTGATACATCTAAAATTATTATTATGGAACTCAAGGATGGAACATTACTTATGCTAGGAGAAAAAATATTGACAAGGAAAACACCATAATGTGCATATGTCCACAGGTAGACTGTATACTGCGTCCTCTGAATAAACACATGAATAGATAACACATTTTACTGAAACTATAAAAATATGACAGAGAAAAATTGACATAAAACAAATCATAATTCTTTTCTTCTTATAGCATCTGCTTTCCATTTTGTTTATAGAGCCTAAACTGATACATTTCTTATAATATCTTGAGAATTATGACAGTGCTATCAATAATTCATACTTAACATTAAATAATACTATAAAATCAAGGATAAAGAAATCATCTAAGCATCAAAACGATTCTTCCCACACAAAACACAATTTGACTGATTTATCATGTGCAGATAATATCCCCAAATCCTCAAATGAAGCCATGGTTTCACCTGTAGTTCCATCCAGTGATACAGATCATAACCCATTCATAGCTGCACATGCTGTGTGACTCTTGCTCAAGTTCTTCCAAAAAATTTCATCAGGTTATCACTCAATTAAAGGGTACACTTAATTTTCTCAACATTTCATGGATACTACATTGCAAGGATACACTTACTATCCACCTGCCATCCCTCACTCTTCCGATATGATCAGATTATCTTTTCTTTTGAAACATTTGATGTTTGATAGACAAGTTTGACTATCTATTCCTTTACGTAAGTTTAAGGATGTAATTCAGAACCACTTGGAACCAATGAATTCATGAATATAAATGACTTCTAAAGGAAGAAACTCCTCTATCAATGCAGAGTGGAACTTTCCTTATAATTTATATTCTTATAAGTTTGAGAATGAGAGACAGACAGAGAGAAACAGAAAGACAGAGAGAGACACAGAGTGACAGAGACAGAGAGAGAGAGGCAGAGAGGAATAGAGATAGAGATAGAGAGAGACAGAGAGACAGAGAGATTATAAGGACAGTTGCATAGCAAAGGTCTGCCGAGCATATTCCCCATAGCAAAACTCAGTTAATCTAGTTATATAGTTATTATTATCTTCTAAAGTTACCCTGAAATTAGACTGAAGTTCTCTTCTACCTCTCAGACTTATAGCTAATGAAAAAAATGTTATAAGTAGTTATGTTATCAATGAGATGTTGAATTGAGTTGATTTAGAGAATATGAGGGAGAAAAAGTCTTTGCTACTCAAGAACACTTATTCATTTTATATATACTCCATTCTGTTGTAGGAATTGATCATTTCCATTTCCATTTCTAGGTTATTTTGTTTTGTCCCAAAGTACAATTTTTCTTGAGTAAACATATGGTATTTTAGAGTTCCAGCAGAGTCCAGCATGGTAGAATCTTTTGTAATAAAGTTGCTGTCCTCAAGATAATCCCATCTGGAGTTTGTAGACAGTTTAAGTACAAACGGTCAAAAATTGATATGCACTTGCAGGAAATTTCACTTTAAAATGATTCTCCTCTTTTATATGATGAATTTTTCAAACCAAAGTGACAGCATAGTGACTGTTGAATAAGAACTTAGCCTCAATGTTCTTTGATTTCTTTGTAAAGGCATTATAAACAGGATGAAAATTGACCTACTCTTATGATTTTGGGGATTTTATTTTTGCCTTTTAGAAATGCAGGCTTCCAAGCAGGTGAATAGTTAAGCTATGATTCAGAAAGATAATAACAGAAATGTTACTTCTGAAACCAGTTAGCTTTGTTACCCTAAGCAAGTCACTTTAGCACAATGCCTAGCACATATCAGATGCTTAACAAATGTTTTTTGACTTGACTTTGCGAAGCTCAGATAGTTTAAAAGACAGTTTGAGATCTGCATATGGCAGAGATCTGATAGATTTGTAGCAGTTTTAATTGATTTAAATTTTATTTATAACCATTTATATTAGCATTTCCAAATCCCCAATTTTCCTCACATCATAGATTTAGAGATGAAAAGAAGCTCAGAGGCCATCAAATCCAAGGTCCCCTTTTCATCCCCATCTTTCAATATCTAAATATTAATTTAAAACAAAATATTCTTGATATAAAATGATATAAAATTTATGTTTATTCACAAAGAATAAAAAGTTAACTTGAAATGGCATTATATTCATCATTTATAAGTATGGTTTGTCACAAGGGAAAAATAAAGGTCACTGGTGACATTTTACAAAATGCTACTTTTTGTGAAATCTTCCTAACTTCTGGTGATTAGATCTTCTCATACCTGCTGCCAATTCTTTAATACTATTTTAAGGTATGTTTTTGGTCTGTCTTACTTATTTCTGTATATTTGCAGCCCTAGGAAAAAAAAAGGACAACCTCATACTCTGAAATTATTTCTAACTTTTTATAGTGTGCTTACTTTATGTTTTTCTTCCTCATGCTATCCTAGTCCCCCAGGAATTTTGTGTGCTTCAACAATGAACTTTATTCTCTAAGGTTACCATAAGATCATATTGGAAAACCTTAAACAGATTTACTCAGGGAAGCTTCATGTCATTCAATATGATTCAATAGACTGTAATTGGACAGCTACTCCCTTTATTAGCCTTCAGAAAGTGACTGTTATATAGCAACATGAATATTATTTTTACAAACCTTCCATTTATGGAATTCTTAAATTAACCATGTTTTAAATAATTATTTCTTTAATAGTAACACAATGACAAGATAGCAAAAATGCTTATTTTTGATGTGGTCCAGATTAAAAGAAAACAGATAAAGGATCCCAATTTGAAGGATTCTTTGTTATGCAAAACATCCCAATTTCTGTCTTCAAGCATTTTTTACAAGTTGTTTCTATTTCTTTGGACACTCTTACTCTTCATCTCACCTCTTTGAAAGTTATCACTTTTTAACTCCATGTCTTCCTTCAAGACTTAGTTCAAAATACCATCTTTTGTAGGATTCCTTTCTGGATCACTATAACTGCTAGTGCTTTCACTTCTTAGGTTATCTTCCATCTATTCTGCTTGTTCATTGTACATACATATTAAAATGTAATTGTGCCATGATCTACTCTACCCTATCTCACTTAAAACTAATTTGCTCATAAATAATCCATTTCACCTTTAGGTTTTATATAAAGCACAAAAAGTGAATCAAACTGGCTTAATGTTCCATAAAAATCATGCCCCAGGAGCTATTTTAAAATTATTGATTCAATTGGGAAGATATTAATTAGAACCTTTGGGCCATTCATGACTTTGTAGCACATCGTTGACTAGGAATTCATAAATATAAGAAGTCTCAGCTTTGTACTTGACCACTTCTGCTTTCCTCTCTTTAGCTGAAGGATGACTTTGTAAGATTCAAGAATCCAGAGCAGGGGTAAAGAACCTGTGGCCTTAAGGCCAAATGTGGCCTTCTAAGTCATTAAGATAGATCTTTTGACTTAATCCAAATTTTATAGAACAAATCCTTTTACTTTTATTAATATATCTTTATTGTTTTTTGTACATTTTCCTTTTGAAATTTCAGTTGAACATTTTCCCCAGTTATAGAAAGTTGTTGGTGAGCAGGATGATATATGGAAATGAATTGAAGCATATGTAGCTATTATGTATCTATTAATTAGAGAATACAATGAAAGATTTGTTGACTGAGAATCATGACATCTTACTAAAACTGGCATTGTAGCTTCACTTAATTGATATTACCAAGGTATCTAAAGAACTGTAAATGGAATTGATTTAGATGTCAGTAATTGGCAATTTAAATTAATTGTTTGATGCTAAGAAAGATACAATTGAAAAATGGAAAAGTGCAGTAAAATACCCACACCTTCAGCAACATGCCTGAAAAATTCTTTCTTGCTTTTCAACCACTTACTGCTGTGAATCTACATTCTCTTACCCAACCTCAATCAAGATGTCCTTAAGGGTCACAAATACCTGACACACATCTAGACAATCAACTGAAACTATAGACCTCCATGTTGCAACCAAATATTCAAATGCTTTCCAACAAGACTCAATGAAGTAATTAAAAACATAATTTTAAAATTAACAATCAGTTTTCATATTTTTGGAAATTATTAAGTAGATAGTTAGATTATTATAAAAAATATACATGTTTAAGTATATCTAATTGAAGTTTCTTGAAGGTGGTCTTTTTTGATTATAGCTCAATATTAATGTGATTTTGCAACATAAAAAGTTTCTACACCCCTGGTCCAGAGGATTTTGGATGTCTCATCTTGCCTTTTATATCCTAGTCACATCTTTCAATCAGCTGATGAAAGTGTCTGTATCAGGAATCAATAACCAACATGAACAAATGGAAAATGGAACTCTGGCAATTACCAGGAGTATGAGTTCTTCCTGAGACAAGTATAATCTCTAGAAATGATCTAATTTTTCTTTCATTCTATAGGTACTTGTAAGAAATCACATATGTATATGTAAAAGTGTGTGTTATGTATACGTGCATATGTTTATGTATACAAAAACACACATTCATAATTTCCCACTTGCCTATTAGACTATTGACTCTATAGGGAGAAATGCCTTGTCTTCATAAGCTCAACTCTTGATAGTGCCTGGAAAATAGTAGTATAGTAGATAGTAGAAGTAGTTATAGTAGTAGAATAGTAGTCAGTACTAGTAATAGTAGTAGTAGTAGTAGTAGCAGCAGCAGCAGCAACAACAACAGTAGTAGTTACATTTATAGTAGTAGTAACAATAGCTAATATTTATAAAATGTTTAAAGGTTTAGAAAATGCTTTACTAAAATTATCTCATTTTATCCTCCCAACAACCTAGTGAGTTAGATTATATTATTGCCCAGGACCACACATCTCAGAAGTATCTAGGGCCAGATCTGAACTCAGGTTTTCCTCACCAGAGAAACCTACTCAAACCATTGTACCATTGATGGACACCATTGTACTTAAGGATTATAGGATCAAAGATAGAGAACTGGAATAGAATTGAAAGATTATTCAGCTGTTTTTCAGGTAAGGGAACTCAAGCACACAAGATAAAGTGACTTGCTAACAGTTACACATTTAGTAAAAGAGCTTGGATCTGAATTTAGATCTCCATTCCTCCAAACACAGTATACTATTTACTAGAAGATGTTTCCTTTTCAGGGTCACAAATTTTCAGCAGTTTCATACATTGGCTCTCTCAAAATAAACAGAATATACATACTGACAGTTACCTAAGACTTCTCCTTAGTAACCTGGCCCTTCAACTTTAAGTAATTGTAAAATAAGATCTAAAATTCAAAAGACTTTGAGAAATATAAATGAAAATTAGAGCTGGCACTTGATATGATTGGTGAGTAGCTATTTTTAAAGTGCACATTAAAGAAAAGTCACCTGTAACTAATGGGTTTCCCTAGTGTGAAAGATATAATATTTTTAGTGGGGAAAATGCCACTTAATACTCACTGTAAATGTGTATTTTGTTTCAGAAGAAAGAGCTTTACTTTTCTCCCTTCAACAAACACCTTTCTTTATTATTTTATCTGCTCATTCAGAAGGGCAACATTGCTCAAAATCATGACCTACAACCTCTGACCTTTTCCTCTTTTCTCCACCAGGAAAAACAAAAATAAAATAAAAATAAAAATAAAAAGCACCAAGCCTTTGAACCCAAGCAAAAGAAAATATAATTCCATTTTTTTCCTCAAATCCCTTTGCTTTTGGTTATAGATTTCTAGAAAAAAAGCAATCTACTCCACAGCTTTGTTTTGTTTTGTCTTCAAATATATGGTATATGGTCAGAAACTATAATTTAGAAGTAGCATTATTATAAAAGTACTGTGTTGCAAAATATGTTATCATGTATGTTAAATCTTGAAAACCATAGTATACACAATCTGAAGGCAGAGGGTGGGTGGCAAGATTGCCTCAAAGCATCAAACCATTAATTCACTCACAATTCCACAAGGCATCCCTTTAAACGTATGGTTTCATTACTATATAATTTCTCTGAATAATGTTTTAAGTAGGAAAGTCACAGTAATAATATCAGAGTTTTACCCGGGAGCCCACACTGAAATAAAGTGGCATATATTTGTTCTTGCATTACTCAGACTGTTTGATGAATGGTGGCAATTACCGGAAAGAACAATATTAGTTTTACAGTTATTGTTATTAACTTAAAGTACTAAGAATAAAATCCCATATTTCACTGGATATTCCAATCACCGCCAAAATATGTGACAGAGGAACATTTTATAATCCCTGTATTTTACACTGGCTGCACAACTAGAAATTGGCAGAGTCAAACCATTTATATCTCCTTATTACCAGCTTGCAGGAGCCATTGAGAATATGAGACTAGTGATGGATATTTTTGTGGCAGATGTTGCTTTATTTTTTTTCATTGTATTAAATTTAACATAGAGTGGTTCTGCTACAGTTTATGGAGGCCATGAAAAGATTAGCAATGGAATTACAAGACATACAACTTGCTTACTCTTGTTTTCCATTGACACTACCATATTTATTTATAAATTATAGGCATGAATATTGTGAATATGAGACATGCAATTGGTAAGTGTTTAAGGAAGCAATTGAAGGCAGGGAATTCCCTGCATTAGAGAGATTTAGGGAGGGAAGAGTGTTGATGGAGGGTAGAAGTCTTAGAATTTCCTTTGCTAAATAAACTAATTTCTGGATAATGGTGTCATCAATAAACACAGGTATACAGAAACAACAATATAGAATATGCTTTTCAATGACTTCATTTTTAAGAAAAGAAAACTTCAGTGTAAATTGAGATAAGGAAACAGTAAATATGCCATAGAAAACCTATAGGCACTAGAGTTGAATATAACTGGTTAAGTAAAGTATAACATTTCTCCCCTCAGAATATAAATGGGTACATTGAACAAATGAATTCTTTCAATGTTAAATATATCACTCTTGACCTGTGACTATACTGTGCTCCTCATTTGATGTGGTACCTAATATGGTATATCATTAATGGACTTTCTTAAGTATCTTGACTTTCCCAATATTTCTAATGTTTAATAGCCTATCTCAATACAAATGGAAAAGTGTTTATTAAGTGATTAGTATATTTCAGGGGCTGTCCTAAATCCTAAGAATACAAATAAAATAGTTAAGGCTGTCTATTTCCTTAGAGAATGTATATTCTCTAATAATGAAAAGTAATTCATCCACAGGAATAGTAACTAGTTTTGGCAGTACTGATTTGGTAGTCTGATTATTATTTTTATAAGTAGAGTAGAATAGAGGATGGGAAAGACATATAATGGCATGATATGAAGACAGCTAAGGAGTAGCAAGGCGGACATGTGCCCAACCCTCCTATGGTGAATGCTCGTCAATTGAAAACTCAAGAAAAACCAAGAGGTTAAAGTATTAAGGAATGTGAAGGCTGGAATTCCTCTGTCATTCCAAGAACATGGAAATTTGGGGGAGTTGTTCACTTTGTGGACTAATTGTGTAAGCAGCCAAATGATTCCCCAAAGTCAATTTCCAAATTTCTATGCCAATAAACCTAATCTAATTCAATGAGTATTCATTGTTTATTGTATGCAAGGCATATCTCTTCTAAATGAATCAAAGTTCCCCTAGAAATATAATGTGTGCATAAAAATACTTAAATTAATAACAGAATTAAATATTCAGGGTGTCTCAAAAAACCTGAGGCCTTTGAGATAATTTTTATGTGTTTGTATATACAATATACATAGGTATCCATGTATTTGTGTATATGTCTGTATGGATATGTATGCATATATACATTATGTCCATATATGTATTTAAATAATTTTGTAATTAAACTGGTTAAAATTTTAATATCATGAAAATATATCCTGATAGATTTTCTAAATTTTATATTTCTAATTATTGGGTTAGAATGCTACCATTTATAGCCCTTTGATGATCTAGGCAGGTTATATTAAGGCCGAATACATTATAAACTAATTCTACAACCTTAGTCAACTTACTTTATCTCCCTGCATCTCAATTTCCTTATTAATAAGATATGGTGATTGATTGAATTCCCTAGACGTTTTAATATGCTATGATTCTAGACTCTGAAGTTCAATGAAAGCAACTAAAATAACATTCTTTGTTTTCTTACAGACAATCTTAAGCTAATTAAAACAACAACCACAAAACAATTTGCCACAACATCTATCTTATTCACTCATTAAAAGGGTTGTTTGAAATGACCATTTCACAAAATTCCTGTTTTTATTTGTATACAATGTAGGTGACTGAAATATCTAGTCATATTCAAAGACTTATTTTTAATACCCAATATATGCTGCATAGAAGTCTAGAAGAAAAATAAAATCTCAACAGTTCAAAGATCAAAATGGAAAGTAAAATTGTCATATATCTACCAGTTGGTTATACCATGAAAGAAAAACAAAAAACTTCAGTGATTCCAGTGAATTGATCTAATGTTCTAGTTGTTTAAAATGTGTTCTGATGTAGAAATGAGACAGTCATTGTCATTGAGAAATTATGGTGCTAAAATCTCTCTGAGGTCAAAAGAGATGCTTCTTAAGAATAAGAGAAAATAATTTGTTAAATACATGTGAAAATTGTTTTGTTAAATATACTCATCCACTTTCCTTTCTCTGCTCAATGAAAAGCATTCTCTCTCTCTCTCTCTCTCTCTCTCTCTCTCTCTCTCTCTCTCTCTTTGTTTAAATTCTCTGTGTGTATGTGCATGTGTGATGATAAAATTGAATTTAGAGATGCAACATTCCTCACCTCTCACCTTTGTTTAGTTGAGATAAAATTAAACCTCATCAAATTACTGTTGCACTGAATTTAGCACAAAGGTGTTTTCTTATTGTAATCCCATTTTTAAAAAGTCTGTACTTCTTTACTCTAGCATGCATTAGCAGCAAGCACATTTCTTGTATTTTTACTTGGTATAATCAGTTAAACTTGTCAATTTTCCCACTCCAGTTCCTTATCTGTATCTCATGATGAATTGCACTATAAATCCATGTCAAATGGTGTTTAGTGAACTTAGATAACATTAAGTCCTATTTTGTTTTACTTGTTTTCTTATGCTACTCATATATTATCATTAAAAGTTCCAGAGTAGCACTAACAAAACCAATTGGGTTAGTAATTTCTAAGGGGATTTTTAAACTTATATTTTCATATTTGGTCCCAAAAGAATAATGTACAGAGTCATAATAGCAAGCCTGCATTTATAGCCTCCTTAAATCAATTGCTAATTAATTCCACAAGGTACAAATTGTATTCTCTTTAACATTGAGTTAGCTCAAGTAAGTTTACAAGGTAAAAACTGCATTAGTATTTAACACAGTCTCTTTTCATCGTCCTTTTATTATTCCCTCAAAAGGACTCCATACTCTCTTTGATACATGAGTGTTTTTTTTAATGAAATTTGAAATGAAGATCCACACTATCACTGGTTTTTAATAGAACAAAGTAATAACTTCTTTTCATGGGTAGGAGATGCAAAGGGATCATTACTTTCTGACTTACCTCCTAGTGATAAGCTTTTCAGTATTCATTAGGTTAGTCCTTCCCTCATTCTATTGCTTAAACCAGAACTGAAGCCCTTTTGGTTTTGTGAAACCTGAAAACAAACAACAAATATAACCTCTGAGTATATGCCATTTGATAATGTAAGGCCACCTCTAGGTTAAAATAGGCAAAAGGTACATGAGAAAAGGAATGATGAGGGATGCATGATCTGGTATGGTCATGTGCAAACCATTAGGCATACAACATGCACAGGCCAAGTGATATGCTACTATTCATAAAATTTAAGTATGGGGTACTTGCAAGGTCTGAGTTGCAAGGCTGATATGATCTTCTAGCATAAAGAAGTTGCTGGGGAATGATGAAGAAATCCAGAAGATTGCATGTAGCCTGCTGGGAAATCTGGTCAATATCATTGTTTCTCTATTTAAATCAAGTTATGGGTCATAGAAGTACTTAATATAATATGTATGCAATTAAAATCATTCAATATATTTCCTTAAATTAACTTTTTCCCCTAAAACCCAATTGAGCCTAATCAATTAATCCTATATTTATTAAAAATTTTCAATTCATAATCACTAGGACCCACATTGTCCCTTGATCATAGGGAAGGTGGAAGGAAGTAGGGGAAGTTAAAGTAAAAAGACAAGCCCCTTGTAATGAATCTTGTTCTCATGTTATCAAATAGAGAATAAATGGAGAAGATAAACCTTGGAGACACAGGAGACTGATTTTCAGCATATTGTAATCAATTGAAATCTCCACACAAAATGGATCTTTGTAGTTTTATACTTCTAAGCTACACAACATCTTCAGATTTCTTCAGACTTTAGATTGTGAAATTTATTTTCAGCTTGTTCCGCTTAGTCTTAACATTTATGCAATATCAAAGCCAATCTATCATAATTCCAAAGTTGTTATTTTTGTTTTTCCTGATGTGAAAATATTAGGACATGTTAATACCCTGTGGCTCATTGAGTCTGTGTCATTCAAGGATTGGTAGGAGGAAAATATTTTTATTTGAAAGAGAAAATTTTGAAATCATTTTCTAGTAAAAGGAAGTGCTTATACGAACAAAACAGAGAAACAAGAAAATAACTAATAAAAATGACCCCCTCAAAATGTAATTTAACAGTGAAACCAAAATCTTCATTTCAAATGGTCTATCTAATTTTATTGATATGTTCTTTATATTTCCTTCCTATAAAATATTGAAGAATTAGGAAATTCTGAATTTTTCTTCTTCACTATAGATCATGTTTTCTTAGGAAAGGTTCTGGATAGAGTTAATTTCAGTGTAGTTATGAATCTATTTAGACTTATACAGAATATGCCATTCAGATTGTGTTCTTTAAAGACATCCTCTTTATGGATTTGAAACTTACCTCCAAGATTTTTAAGCGCCTCCTTTTATTACATTGTTTCTGTTGTTATAGATAGGCATATGATTATTCCATAATATTAGAAATCACTTCTTTTGTGTTTCTCAAATTAGGATTATAGAGTTGAAATGATTCTCCAGGCCAAAAGTAAATGTTTCTTTAAAGTGAATCTTTCTGTTCATTTGAAGTCGGTAGATGGCAGACTTGTTCCATGCATGACTCCACCACATTCTTTTATTCTAGAATCATAAAAATATACATAT
Organism: Petaurus breviceps papuanus; assembly: GCF_028583685.1. Classification (NCBI taxonomy): domain Eukaryota; kingdom Metazoa; phylum Chordata; class Mammalia; order Diprotodontia; family Petauridae; genus Petaurus; species Petaurus breviceps. The sequence goes on along the minus strand of NW_027187278.1, from coordinate 5,861,051 downwards.
AATGCTGTTAGATACATCTCTCAGGTAAAAGGAGAGGGAAATGTTTGTTTTGAATTTTTTTATTGGCATAATCATTCATTTTGCAAATCAATGGCTATCTAAACTGAAGATTAATTACATTCAATACTTTCAAAAATTATAAAAGGAAATCCACTTCTATCAACATGATATGTCAAAATTTCTTACTAGCAATAATTAATAGATTATTAGCTCACTCAGATGAAATATTCTAATAAAATTTTAGAATGAATGTAGTCAATGAAGTGTTTTTTTTTTCCCCTTGCACTGTGACACCTTAATGTCAAAACAAGAGGAGATTGAGCAATATTAGGAGGGAAAATGACTTCTTGGAAATTAACTTAAAATACTTCAATTCTCTTAGAAATTAATAGAATTTGTTTGAGATTCAGCTCATGTTGGTAGACAAGCATACAGATTGATAAACAAAAAGAATTTACATGATTTGCATGAGAAAAAGAGCTTAGAGACCTTTTATTCTTCAATGATTCAACATATTGAACCTTATGGTACTACATAGTTGGATGGAACATCTTTTCTGCTGCCTGGGTCATAGGATGACATCACTTGATAGGACACATCAAATCATAAAGCATGACACTTCTCAGCAGGACAGAGAAATCACTCCTGCAGAATGTTTCATGTGACAGGCAGCAAATCATATTGAGATGGATTAAATCACCACTATATGGAAGCTTACTTTAAAAACAAAAAATCATTCTTTTCAACAAAACTTTCCATTTCACATGTGACTTTGAAAGGTGAAATCAGAAACACCATTGTGCTGTATTTCTAACTCAAAAAGAGAGGTTATCTTGCATTCTTCCCCATTTTCAAAAGAAATGGATTTGATAAAAAGGTAGATGGATGCCTGAGGACAATGTCACAATCAAACAGATTTACCATATACAGCACTCCCCTTCTCTAACATGACCATTTTGGAGTCACTATTCTGGGACAAAGTGATGGCCAGGAAATATGTAATAAGGCAAGTTAGAAAAAATTCCCTAAATACATTTTTAGACTCTTGACCAGGCAGTTTAAAATTGTTTATTAGTTACTACCCATTCAAATTTTACTTTTCACAGAAAGTTTGCAATTATATCATATAATCCCAGCTAGTTTATGGCAGCTAATAAATTTATAATAAATTAGGATACTAATAAAGTATAAGAGAAATGAACTCTAAACTGTTAGGAAAGACAAAAGAATCTCTCTCTGTCCTGCTACTGTTTTACCTGGTAATAATTCTAGCTCACCAGTGATTCTCATATTTTGTTCTCTCCATATAGTATATGCATCCCATTTTTTAAATAATAAAGTTTTCTTAATTCTCATTAACTTTTGTTAATCTTTCTCTCCATGATTACCTACCTCTGAAATATCATCTTGCAAGTTGAAAGCTAGATAAGTCAGTATCTCATTTCTAAAAGAATTTCTCTGATGATACAGATATATAATAGGCCAAGAGGAATACACTATTATCTGGTTATTCATCTTTTATTATATTTTATTAATTTAATTCCCCCAAACTGAGGAACAGCTTGTCCATTGAGGTTTCCTATTTACCCATAATAAAAAAAATTCTAGCATACATAACTATTATTTTCTATCCACTCTCTCTGATATAAAATCATTAATTTCCATAACATCTCTCTCATCCATCCCTCTCTCTAATCACACAGCCACAATCCTATTTTAGATCCTCATTAACTAACAGCAGAACTACTCCAAAAGCAATTGAATTGAACTCTTGGCTTCCATTATCTCTCTCTTCCCAATTTATCCTTCATTCAGGTGATAAAACAATCTCCCTAAAACTCAAATCTGACTTTGATTCTTCAGCTCAAAATCATTTAAACACTCCCTTTTACCAGTGGGATTAAATACAAACTCTTCAACTTGTCAGTCAATATTCTTTACAATCTGGCCCCAGGCTATCATTAGATTCCCACTGACCATTATTACCCTTCATACATTCTACCTTTCAGCAGAATCAGCTTCTGAGCTTATGGCTGAACTCACCTTTTAACCTCTATACCTTTGTCCAAGTGTTTCCTAACAATGGGGATTGGCATTTCTGCTTTTGACCATCCCTTGTTTCCTTTAGATCATATTATGTATCATTTGACTAATCAGTCTTCTCAAAGATCATGAGGTATACAAACTAAAATATTTGTTTTTACTGTTATATCTAGCATTGAACATAATATATCATGCCTTTTGTTTGTTTTGTCTCTCCTGTTATTTTATCAGTGTAGAGAACTCCCAGTAAGGAACTTCCCTTACCAATGGAGTTTGGCACATGTTCTACAATCCATAATCTTCAATTCCGCTGTAAGGCACTATGAGTTTACATGACTTTCTGAGGGTGTGTCTAGTTCAAGTAAGAGGCAGAAAGTAAACCTAGGTCTTTCTGTCTCTGAAGTTAGATCTTTCCAATCATACTGTGCTGCTTTGCATAAGTGTTTTTCATAAGCTTGTCTTGTGCAGAGTAGAAAGATATTTAATCAGTGCTTATTGGTTATGAATTGGATTAGTGGTTTCAAACCTTGTGATATGTCCCTTGCTATAGAAGAATTTGGGGGTCACTGAACTATCCTACTTTGAGCAGCATCAACTTTGTTTATGTAGAGTGGCTTTTTCTTTTATGAGGAAAATATTCTCATGATATTCAATGTTATGCATATTCCCAGTAACCACCTGAATTGATTGAAGCTTTAAATGTAACCTCAGGAATAAAATATTCCATGGTTTCAGTTAAAAACATATCAGAGATAACAAGATCTGTAGATTAAATATAAAATATTATATATGCTTAAGAGAAGGCAAAAAGTAAGGCAATTTTCTTTATTAATGTTTTTGTTATTCACTTATTTCTGACTCTTCATTACCCCATTTGAGATTTTCTTAGCAAAGATCCTGGAAGAGTTTTCCATTTCTCTCTCCAGCTCATTTTACAGATGAGGAAACTGAGGGAAACAGGGTTAAGTGACTTGTCCAGGATCACTCAGTTTGTCAGTTTCTGTGGCTAGATTTGAATACATGAAGATGAGCTTACTGACTTCAAACCCAGTACTCAAACACTTTTATTTTTCTTCCATTATAATTTTCATCCTTTTCCAACCTTGACTTATTTTGTTTTTAAGATCCTCACGCTCTTTCTTTTGCTTTACCTCACCCCCTCATTAAACTCCCATTGGACAAGTTTGAATATTAAGGATATAGTGCAATGATTGTTTCCAGCTCAGCACATCAAGTTTCCAAAGAAAATTTAATATAACTAATGGCATGAAATAGCATATAATGGAATATCATATCTGGAGAAACAAAAAAGTAAATGAATTCAACTTATTCAACCATATGTTTCAGCCCCAAATGTAAAATGCAAATGCCTACCCATGAAAACCTTATAGAATGATTTGGGGATGTCTATTGTTTTAGATTCAATGTGGCTATAAGGCTAGATCTTAACAACTATATTGTCAGAACTTTGTTTATATAAAATTGCCTATTTTTTTCTCTTTTCACAATTATTTTTTTGCTTTCAGATTTAGTTTTGACTTCAAAGTCAAATTTTTACAGTTCATCAAAATTTTCTTTCAAATTTATCATACACATTTTACTGTGAACAAATTTTCTCTTTTCACCCTAAAACTGAAATATTCATTCATTCATTCATTCATTCATTCATCTATTCTATGACCAAGTATCAAAGATTTCAGAAAATGAGTTTATGTTATGTTTTACATAAAATCATGAAAATTTAGAGCTAGGAAAGATTTGATGAAAAATAAAGAATAAACCTCTCATTTCAAAGATGAGTAAATTGATACCAGAGAGAAGAAATATCTTGACTTAGGTGATGTAGAATGAAAACAATAGAGTTATGATTAGATCTCTTATCTCTCAACACTTGGGCTGGTACTCTCTATATTCCTAGTATTATTTTACATTTTCCTATTCCTATTTCTTGGATAATCACATATATTATCTTAAACTCCCTAAAGCAAATGACAATTTAAGATGAATTATATATAAGAGAAACATTGTATGGAAGGGCGATGCAGAAAAGTAAAGAAAAACCTGGTCATGGCTACATGTAAACTCACTATGGAAACAACTTTCATGGTCAATTTGTGGGACTATGCCAAAAGACCAGAACCTATGGCTCCTTTATTCACAACCACATTTACTAAGGTTACAGATTTCAAATCCCCTTTTCTTATGGCATTTGCCCTTTTCTAGGGTCTATTCTAACAGACAAAACCTGTTACTAAGTTGAATCCTGTCCTTTATGATGAGACTGTTGAACAGAAGAGCAACATACCAGTGATTCTACTCTCCACCTTTCAATAAAATGCCAAGCTTTCATGCCTCAGGGACACTGATCCCAGTCCACATTTACCCTCTGATAGATTGTGACTAATTGTTATTGCCATCTTCTTCACATAAAAGGTAAAACCTTTTGTTTAGGATAGATTTTATGGAATAGTCTGTATTATTTCAATAACTTTTTTTTTTAACTAACGTATATTTTGAATTTTGCTAAATCTTGAAGAAGCTACAATTTCACATAGTAAAAAATATAAATTGTTTCTAAAATACTTTATCAACAAAAAATGGATTACATAGTTGCTTTTATAAGAAAATTGCTTATAAATCCCACATACCTAAAATGCTGTCTTCCCCTTAGCTTCTTAGGACTCCAAATTTCCTTCAAAGTTCTGCACAAACACCGCTTACTATATGAACTATTTCCTGATCTCATCAATTGCTAATGCCTTCATCCTCAAACTCTCTTAATCTACTTTGCATATATTTCCTAAAAAAATATATATGCATATATGTAATTTCTACCAATAGAATGGAATCTCATCCAGATCAAGGACTATTTCAATGTTACTTTTGATTCACAATGCCTAGTTGGACAGTTAGTATTAATAAAGCTTTTGTGATTGATTGACATTTAAAATTTCTTGCAAACGATTTTCAGCTGAGTAATGTATCTCTCTCTATCTGTGTGTATATCTCTCTCTGTATGTGTATGTAGTCCTAGTTTGTATTTTGTTATGCTTATCTATATGCATGGCTCGATGAATAAAAAGAATAAGGACAAGCAAAAAGATATGTAGCTTATGTTGAGCACAAATTTAAAGAGTTTTATGGTATCACAAGTATGAAGTGTATTTTGTCCCATCAGTATGGAAAGGTCAGTGTACCAAAACAAGACATTAGCTTCTACCAAATAGTGGTGTATGTGTGTATTTGTGTGTGTATACACACACATATACATATACACATACACACAAACTACTATTTCTTTACAGCATTTAGGAGAATGGATGCTACATTGGTATGAATTGAAGGAAAAAAAATCCTTTCTCATTTCCACCTTTCTTCCTAGTTTCCCCCCTCCCATGGGTAATGGTATAAGAGATAATTACTTCTGTCTCCAGAACAACTTATAATAATACAGTAATATTTGTATAGAGAACCACCATTATATAATAAAGAGAAATCAAGCAAGGAAAAGTGGCTGTTCTCTGCAGCTCTGCTCCTAAGCATGGAGACACTTGAAAATCCTAGGTATTGTTATTACCCACAGTGCCATCTTATGACCTACAAGTACCATCTTAAATTATTGTGAGAGATAAATAATTTGCTATTTTGTTCCCCATCTGGTATGTTTCCATGTAAAATGATTTTATACATTTACAACGCTACTTACAAAATAAGGTATGTGTTTATTATGATACTCACTTGATATTCATTGTGTCCAAGACACTGTAGGGTATTCAAAGAAGATAATCTAATTCAAAAGAAGATAATCTATAGGCTCTAATCATAGAGCCTATAAGAGCATTGTAATGTTTTATTATATAATTATTCACCTAATTCTTTTTATACTTAAAAGTGAGCTTTGTTTTTAAAAATGAATATACATATACATGTACATGTAAGTGTGCTTATTCATTTTAATATATACATGTATATGTGTATACTTGTACATATGTTAAATAATAATGATCATTACAATTTTAAAAGTATAACATCAACCTTTAATTTCACTAATAAAACACAGAATTGTTTTAAATACAAAGTCTTCCTAAAAATGTCATTTACTTTATGGAAAGCTAAACTTCCCCCAGATTTATCTGGAAAAGTCTATGATGTCACCAGCTTCACTCCCCCTAGGGATCATATATTCCAAATCCCCTTGCCTATACCTATGGCACGACCATAGTTTTGATTTTTATATTCTTATCCTACTATATTGCTAACTTTATTGATTTTTAAAAGAAATAAAATTTTGGCTTTATAAAATATGGTGGTATTATTTAGTCTGAACGACTGCAACATTTTTAAGGGAAAGATCACAGCTTAAATCTTTCTGTTGAAAGCATATTCTTATCCCCATTTTGAACAGAAACTTTAGCAATAAAACTTACAGGGTTGGATAAAAAAAAACTAAATAGTTACACTGTCAACTCTGAAATCTCTTCTGGTCAAACATGATCTTATTCCTACTATCTTAAAAAGTAGTTTCTGTCTGTCTTCTGAAGTTTTGGTAAGATCAGTTGCAGAGCCAAAAATAGTTTTGGCTTGTTTGTATCCCTCCCCCACCCAAACATTTTAATTAAGGTTTAATCTTTCCCTTTGGTGTTTTTAATACATATTTTTTTTCACACGGAACTGGTTATAATGCCCATAACTTGAAGGAGGGCAGAGATTGACCGTAAGAGGAATAAGGCAGAGAATAAAGAAATGAATATGGGCTCCAAATATAACCTTTAGAAATTGGGTAGTGAGGCATATCTCATCTCTTTCAACAAAAATTAGGACAGCTTTTGAATGTCAAAATATCTTTCAGAAATAGCTAAGCCAATTAATAGACACTTTGAGGTACCAAACATAGTTCTAAACTCAAAAGCACTTCTATATATCCCTGAAAATATTTTCATGGGAGATTTTTTTTTCCAAAACAAACAAACAAACAAACAAAACCTTAGAAGAATGAAAACAAAAGGTGACATTATAGCTCCTAAATAAGGAAGAAAGTATTTGAACACTTCAATATCCATAAGCTACTGTAGAAATCATTGGATTTTAGAGAAAAGTGAGAAGCAATAACATTTAAGTACCCACATTCTGAACATTAAGTGACAACAAGAACTATCCTCAGACTAACAAATTCAACTATAATAATTGTTTTATATTTTGTTTACGAAGATCAAATTTTGTTTTCAACATTCATTTATAACTCAAATTAGTGTGATATTAGACAAAGCAATTGTATCCAGTGTTGATGTCAATCATCTTAAATTTATATAATAATCTTTTCTCTGAATTTGCTGTTCTCCACCTATTATTAATCCCTACCTGTTTGTGCCTAGTTGAGGGTGATGGTTCAGGATCATAACTACAGATCTTAAGAATTTATCAGTGTTTATAACTGTATTTTCTAGGTAGATCATTCCTCTTGGCTCTCATATTTCACCAAGAGCTAATCTCTTTCCCAACGTCAAACAAAACAACTGTCTATTTTTGTCTTTATAACCTCAAACCAACATAGCTCCTTGTAAACAGTAGGCATTTAATAAATGCTTGTTGAATGTTTAAATTGAATGCCTCAGGAAAAAGAATTTAGTATCATCCAGGGCATTTAACAATTTCAAAAGTAACTCTCATAAAGATGAGGTATAATTATTCCTAATCTACCAAAGTGTACATTGAGAATTTCAAAGGTTAAACAACTTTCCTAAGGTCACACAGATTTATTTATTTTTTCCAGGATCTGCTGGAATTATGATAAATGTACTTTACACTGTATTACAATGCTTTATAATGTGACTGAATCACTTACAGCTAGATCTTTGCTGTATTGTACTTGATTTGTATTTATAGGTTCCACCTACTCAAATTGTCATTTTGCCTGGTTTCCTGGCATTTCGGGATTTTTAAAAATAGACTACTCTATAAAATAAAATGTCTCCTATTATGTTTTACCTACTTGATCAGCTTCTTTTTTTAACTTGCAGTATATGAATATCTCATCCTTTAGCTTGGAATGTTTTTCAAATGGTTTGATAATTAAAGGTCACTTCTAAATTAGAGATATATTTGTGCTGCTTGATCGGTAAGATTTTTTTTAATTGAATATGTTATGATTCATCACAAACCACTTATTTATTACAAAGCTGTCATTTCATTAGTATTAAAGAAACACTAAAAATTCAGCTAGGTGAGTTTAAACGATATATTTCATCTTCTCCTCCAACTGCATAATTCATTATTTAAAATGATAAATGTAAGATACTCCTTGAAAATAGATCAAGCAAAATAAGTAAAACTGTTAATTCTTTATTCCACATTGTTTCCCCATTATTAGTAATACCTTTTGCTATTTTTTATTTCCAACAAGAGAAAAAAGCAAAAAAAATAAGATGAGGAGAAGGAAGATTTGCACTAACACCATTTTTTTTCTTTCTTATAATTCTATTAGTGCTATTCAAACCTTAAAATACAACAGTATTACTTAATGGGGTTATTTCATTTTACATGAATACTTCTGCAACACTCAAGGCCATAAAGGATTAAGGGATTTTACATCTTCAGGTCATAGTCATTGATACTAGATAAGCTGCTGTAATTGTTTTATCATAGAAGATCTTCATGAAGGACTCTCCAAGGTCAGCCAAAGACAAAACTCTAGATAGGAACTCTTTTTTTTTTTCTAAAAAGAAACAAGAACTATATTCATATCTTTTTTAAATGCTTTATTAACTTCTTATTTACATCACTCATTTCTGCCAGATTTTGAGTTGCAAATTTTCTCCCAGTTTTTTACCCTACCCACTGCCCCAAAATAGTAGTCACACAGTATATCCCCTCCTCCATTCTGCTCTCTCCCATACCCCATTTGACTTTTCCAATAGGGCATGGTGGATCTTTATGCCCCATTGCCTGTATATCTTATTTCCCAATTACATGTAAAATAGTATTAATAATAGTATATATATATATATATATGTGTGTATATATATATATGTATATATATATATATATATATATATATATATATTTAAACTTTTGATTTTAAAACTTTGAATTCAAGATTCATTACCTTCCTCCCTTGTCACCTACCCTTACTGGGGAAATAAGCAGTTAAGTATAGGTTGTGCATGAGTAGCTAATGCAAAACATTAACAGAGTAGATATATTGTAAAAGACTGATTATATTTCCCTCCCTCCTATCCTAGCTCCAACTTTTCTATTATATACTTTGATCCCATCCCTTTTCAAAAGTGGGCACTTCCAACTTCCCTCTTCCCTGCCTGGAGCCTTCCCTCCCTTCCAAAATCCCCCCTCTTATCCACTTCCCAAATACTCTTCTGTGTAATGTGTGTATTTCATTCCCTCCCAGAGCCAAATTCAACGAGAATAAATTTGACCCATTCCCTTTTGCCTTCCTAATCTTCCCCTCCATTGTAGCCATTTTCCTTTGCATCTTCTACATGAAATAGTTTACCCCATTCTATCTCTTACCATCTCCTCTCATTATATTCCTCTCTCAACTATTAATTTCACCTTTTAAGTATCATCCCTTCCTATTAAATAGGTCCTGTGCCCTCTATCTATGTATACCTGTAAACATATATACACACATTCACATATGATTACATACTCCAGTATATCCTCCAATATAGCCATATATATGCATATGTATATATATATATGTATTTCTATTCCCTTCAAATATTTTAATACTGAGAAAAGTTTCATCAGTTACAATTATCATTTATTTCCTTGTAGGAATGTTAATAGTTCAACTCTGATAAATTCCTTATGATGTATTTTCCCTCTTTACCTTTTCATGCTTCTCTTGCTTAATGTATTTGAATGTCAAATTTTCTATTCAAATCTGTTTTTTTTTCATCAAGAATGCTTGAAAGTTCTCTATTCCACTGAATGACCATATTTTCACCTGAAACATGATACTCAGTTTTGCTTGGTAGGTGATTCTTGGTTTTAATCCCAGATAATTTGCCCTCCGGAATATCATATTACAAGCGCTTCAATCGCTCAGGGTAGAAGCTGTCAGATCCTGAGTTATCCTGATTTTGTTTCCACAATATTCAAAGTGTTTCTTCCGGGCTGCTTCTAATATTCTCTCCTTGATCTGGGAATTCCAGAACCTGGCTATAATATTCCTAGGAGTTTTCTTTTTGGGATCTTTTTTCAGGGGGTGATCAGTGCATTCTTTCAAGCTCTATTTTGCCCTCTAGTCCTAAATAATCAGGGCAGTTTTCCTTGAAAATTATTTGGAGGATGATTTCATTGAAATCCATTGATCATGGCTTTCAGGTAGTCCAATAATTTTTAAATTATCTCTCATGGATCTATTTTCCAGTTCAGTGGTTTTTACAATGAGATATTTCACATTGCCTTCTGTTCTTTCATTTGTTTGCATCTGTTTAAGAGCATCTTAAGTTTGCATAAAGTCATTAGCTTCCATTTGCTCCAATCTAATTCTGAAGGAGTGATTCTCCTCAGTGAGCTTTTGAGATTCTTTTTCCATCAGGGAAGTTTGGCTTTTTAAGGCATTCTTCTCCTCATTGCATTTTTGAGCCTCTTTTGCCACTTGAGTTAGTCTGTTTTTTAAGGTGTTATTTGCCTCAGTCAGGCTATTGACTCTCATTTCATCATTTTCTTGCATTGTTCTCATTTCTCTTCCCAATTTTTCCTCCACTTCTCTTATCTGCTTCTTAAGGTCCTCTATGGCCTCTAGCCAGCTCGTATTTTTCTTTGAAGCTTTTGGTGCAGGAATTTTTTCCCCTGTTCCATGCTATGCTCCTTTTTCTCCCCCAAATAGGAGTCTAATGTTGGATTCTTCTGTTTGCTTTGCTTCCTTTGCCTGGACATGTTGCCACTCAGTCACTTGACCCCTGGGCATTTTGCCACAGTAGGACTCTGCCACCAGACAGGGGAGCTTTCGTCTGAAATGCTGGGGTTTTCTCAGCTGCCACAGGTATTAGTTGCATGCCCTCTCTGAAGCCCCCACACTCTCTGGCAAGCTGGTCACACACCCTAGGACCTCCAACCCAGATGGCAATCCAGATTCAAGCAGGTTAAACCAAGAGCGATTCCCCCTCAGACTGTTTGCTTCGTCCCCCTACACTCTGCAGGCCATGAGCTGAACCTACCACATGCTTGCACTGCAGCTCTCAGTGGCTTCTCACCCCAGGGGCAAAAGCTGCAGCACTTCCAACTACTGGGTACCAAATTCCACACTGCACTGAACTCTCATTTTGTCCTTAGCATCTATGTGTTGATAATTCCAGAAATGGCCACAGTTGCTGTTTATCTGGAGTCCCCCCAGCTAGCAGCTGCGCAGGCCTGCCCTGGGGCTAAAACCAGCTCTTGAGTGGCTGGGCTTGGCTCCCAGACCACTGTGCTGGCCTATTCCTGCCATCCTGCTGGGCTGTCCTCAGGGGGAAGTTAGCTCCTTTGTGTCATTTTGTGGGTTCTCTAGCTCCAAGGTTTGTTCAGAGTCCCCTTTTACAAGGATTGGGGAAGGTGGGAGCAGGAGGTGCTCAGATGTCCTTTTTCTACTTCACCATCTTGACTCCACCCCACATTATACTGATATCTTAAAAATAATACCACATTGCAAAAATCAGTGAGAAAATAAGTGTCTATTAAGTGATACACATTATTTGCCTGACTCTTGTGTGCACTTGGCATTCAAAAATAAATAAATAGTCTATGTCATCAATGAGGTGACATTCTATTGCAAGAGACAATACTTACAAATATAAATGCATGCACAGTGTATGCAAAATAACTACATTATAATTAGAAGTGTAGCCACTAACAGCTAGGAGGATTAGGAAACTCCTCACAGAGAATGCAATTTATTGAGATGAAAAGCCAGGACAAGACTGGGATTAGTATATGTGAAAATACGAAATGTAATTTACTCTTGGGGTTGACATGACTTCTAGGCTAGGTCTGGGCCAGCCAAGTCTATCCTTCTTTCCATTGTGCTATTTTTAATGTCTTTAAAACAATACAAGACAAAACAAAATAATACAAAAATACTTTTTGGGGGTGGTTAGGTGGCGCAGTGAGTAGAACACCAGTCCTGGATTCAGGAGGACCTGAGTTCAAATCTGGTCTCATACACTTAACACAAAAAACCTAGCCATGTGACCTTGGGCAAGTCGCATGACCCTAATTGCCCTAAAATTTCCCCTCCAAACAGCCAAAAAAGCTACTTTTTTTTTCTTAAAATGCCCCCTCGCCCATTCCTTTTATCTTCTGTTTCTCCATAAATCTTGGCTTCATCCTGATGAAATGACATTCTTGGCTACCCCTTTGAGCACCGATTGCACTTCCATTTATGTCTTCTACTCATTGGTTATGATGGGAATATTGGAATAATCCTTATTCCCCCATGCCACTTGCAGACGTCATTATACAACCAACCCTCAACAAACTCTGTTCAGTTGAGTTTCATTTAATCTAAATATTTTATCCTATGGAGTCTAATCATTATATTCTATTGAAACACAGGGAATTATGTTTCAGTTCTCAATGAGCTGCATGCTACCTCATAGTCTATCACTCTGTCTCATCTCCTTCCCTCATCTGTGGAACTTCAATATAGTGAGATTTCTTTAAGTAGCCTAACTTTCCAGTTTCTCAAACTACTCAAATCCAATGATTTATTCTTCCCCTTTGCTTCAGACACAAGATGTTTTTACCCTCTGGATTTTGCTATCATCTCCATAGCTACATCATTTACATATTCAAGAATTCCAAAATTCCTTTTTTTTTTTTTTTTGTAGACCGAGTCTACTTATGTTGACTAGGCTCATAATACAGGATCACAAGATCCACTCATTGATCCTATCCCACAACTTATCCATTTGAAAACTCTGAAGTTCAGCTAGAGGGTTGCCCACCACCATGTTGAGTCTCTTCTTCTGGGTACCATCATGGCCTTTTCTCCTGCTGTGTCTCACAGTGCCTGTGACAATCTCTGTTTCACCATCTACTTTTCCAGGCTAGTTCTGTCTCCTACTTCTTTTCTGGTGGGGTAAAGACAGGGTCCAAATGCAGCCCCTTAGTATATTATGGCTGGAAATGGCTTGTATTTGCAACAACATTATTCAAAGCTCAAAACAAGTTTTCGTTCTTTGTGGATGTTCCAAACTGGCTCTCCTATCTCTTCATCTTTGTATTTTTTACCAGAATTTCCACTGGCTCTCTTTACTTGATCTCTTACCCTACTTCTGTTACTTTTATATCTCTATAATCTGGTGAGAATTTCTCTGGTTTACTCTCTCTACCACCCTCTACTACTTACTGAACATCTTTTTTCCTTAATTCTAGATTGATTGTAGGATTTTCTTTTTGTTCTTAATCTTTGTACTTTTTCTGGTCTTTTAAAGAAATTTATTGATTAGTTTATTTTGTGCATCTTTAAGATTATTTGTTGCTGGATGTACTTCTCTAAGGCATTTCAGATCTTTAACAGAAATTTGAAACTATAAACTAAACATATAAGGATTTAAAGTCTTTGAAAATTGAATAACTAATTCATTCTATTTCAGGGTTGCATTAACTTCTTATATTGATTAATCAATAGAAATTTATTAAGTGCCTATTATATGTTAGGCACTGTAGTAAGTATTAGACATATTAGGTGACAGGTGAAGAAGTGGGTCTAAAAGTAACAAGATAATTTTTTGTCTTGAGTCTGCTTTCTTTCTACTGGCTGTCAAATCCTCCATCCTACAACTTATCCTTTATATATAGTTTCCCTTTTACCAAAAAGCACCACCTGGCAACCTGAAGTATTCTATGTCATATCACCTGTACTTGGAATGAGTCAAAAAGAGCAGGATATTAACTATTCTGCTACATGCTTACAATTGAAGTACTCTCAATTTCCCAGAATGTGAATCCTAATTCTGGATCATGAACCAAGAGAACTGACATCCCACAAAATGAGTTTTTCACAAATCTTTAATAAAAACTTCAAATTAAGAGACCTTTCCAATGGACAACCTATCTCCCATGTATGAAAATCTCTGACTAATTTGAAACACTTGAACATAAATGATTGTAAAGTTGAAAATCGTTTAAACTATTATATCTACCATGAATTGACTCTCCACTAAAATAAACAACAATAAACATCACAAACACCACAACAGCAATAATTTAAAAACTATCTGTGCTATAAGACCATAGTTTTGATTGATTTTCTTCTCTCCAGTTGCTGACTGAGATATAGTATCTAACATGCATTGCTCTTCCCAATAAAATGAGCTTTTAGAAAAGGAAAAAAAATTCATTTAATATAAGTTTTCATATTACTAAATGGCATGCTATATGTATCAGTGCTGAACTAAGCAGCAATGGAATATTTTTATTTTAAGTGTTCTCAAAAGATTTTATGGAAATAAACATGCTTACTTTTCCAAATTACGCTCATGTAATTGGCACAAATAATATTTGTCTCTTAAAGTAGACTCAGTGCCAGCTGCTTCTTCTTTAGGTATCTACTATATTCTCCCTAGCTCTCCTTTTCTCTCTTTACCTGTTATCTCTTATGCTCTTTGTTCCAAGATTGGCATACTCCATCATTCTCATTTGGCTCTTCATGGAGGAAGAGAGTTCAAATAGAAAAGAAAGTATGAAAAAACACAACTAGTCATACACAAATTTCAGAGATTATTTTTCAAATTCTTTTTTTTATAAATTTCGTTTTCTTATCTTACTTTTTTTCTAATGCTTTATAAACTTCTGAGTCACATCATTCATTTCCACCACATTTTGAGTTACAATTTTTCCCCCAGTTTTTCCCCTACCCACCGCCCTAAAATAGTGGTCCCAAAGTATATCCCCTCCTCCAATCTGCTCTGTCCCATATGTTCTCCCATATCCCTTTCGACTTTTCCAGTAGGGCATGGTGGATCTCTATGCCCCAATGCCTGTAGATCTTATTTCCTAATTACATGTAAAATAGTATTTATAATAATATTTATATATTTTTAAACATTTGATTTTAAAACTTTGAATTCCAGATTCCTTCCCATCTTCCCTTGTCACCCACACTTATTGTGATGGTAAGCAATTCAGTATAGGTTGTACATATGTAGCTATGCCAAACATTACCATAGTAGATATGTTGTAAAAGACTGACTATATTTCCTTCCTTTCTATACCACATCACACTTTTTCTATTCTCTACTTTGATCGCACACCTTTTCAAAAGTGGGGGCTTCCAAATTCCCTCCCCCCACACTAACCACCTTTCCATCACCTTCCTCTTATACTCTTCCCCCCTACTCTCTTGTAGGGTGAGATACCCTATTTAGTGTGTATGTCATTCCCTCCCTGAGACAAATTTAATGAGAAAAAAGTTTCGCCTTTTTGCCTTCCTGTTCTTTCCCTCCATTGTAACCATTTTCTCTTGCCTCTTCTATATGAGATAGTATGCCCCATTATTTATCTCCCCATCTTCTCTCATTGTATTCTTCTCTCAACTCTTAATTTCAACTTTTAAGTATCATCCCTTCCTATTAAATTGGTCATGTGCCCTGTATCTATGTATACCTGAAAAATATATACACACATTCACATGTTTTCATATGCCTATATATATATGTATATTTATTTATATTCCCTTCAACTCTTTTCATACTGAGAAAAGTTTTATCAGTTAAAATTATTTTTTTCCATGTAGGAATGTTAATAGTTCAACTTTGATAAATTCCTTATTATTTCTTTTCCCTGTTTCCCTTCTCATGCTTCTCTTGCTTCTTGGATATGAATGTCAAATTTTCTATCCAACTCTGGTTTTTTCATAGAGAATGCTTGACAATCCTCTATTCCACTGAATGACCATATTTTCCCCTAAAACATGATACTCAGTTTTCCTGGGTAGGTGATTCTTGATTTTAATACCAGCTCCTTTGCCATCTTGAATATCATATTCCAAGCCCTTCAATACCTCAGTGTAGAAGCTACCAGATCCTGTGTTATCCTGATTTTGTTTCCACAATGTTGAAAGTTTTTCTTCCTGGCTGTTTGCAATATTCTCTCCTTGACCTGGGAATTCCAGAACCTGGCTATAATATTCCTAGGAGTTTTCTTTTTGGGATCTTTTCGAGGTGATGGTTGGTGGATTATTTCAACCTCTATTTTCCCCTTTGATTCTTAAACATCAGGGCAGTTTTCCTTCAGTATTTCTTGGAGGATGATTTCTAGGTTCTTACTTTGATCATGGCTTTCAGGTAGTCAAGTAATTTTTAGATTATCTCTCCTGGATCTATTTTCCAGGTGAGTGGTTTTTCTCATGAGATATTTCACATTGCCTTCTATTCTTTCATTTGCTTGTATCTTTTTAACAGCATCTTGATTTCTCATAAAGTCATTAGCTTCCATTTGCTCCAATATAATTCTGAAGCAATGATTCTCCTCATTGAGTTTTTGAGATTCTTTTTTTTCCATCTTGCAAATTCAGCTTTTTAAAGCATTCTTCTCCTCATTGCCTTTTTGAGCCTCTTTTGCCATTTGAGTTAGTCTATTTTTTTAAGGTATATTTTCCTCAGTCTTGCTGTTGACTCATTTCATAATTTTCTTGCATCGTTCTCATTTCTCTTCCAAGTTTTTCCTCCACTTCTCTCATCTGCTTCTTTAGTTCTTCTATGGCCTGTAGCCAGCTTGTATTTTTCTTTGAAGCTTTTGTTGTAGGAGTTCTGACTTCATTGTCTTCCTCCTGTTCTTTGCTTCTTTTTGTCCCCCAAATAGGAGTGTTAAGTTGTCATAGTCTATTTTGCTTCCTTTGCCTGCTCATGTCACCACTCAGTCACTTGACCCATGGGCTCTTTACCACAGTAGGACTCTGCCACCAGACATGGGAGCTTCGTCCCAAACACTGGTGTTTTCTCAGCTCCTGAAGGTATTAGTTGTGTGCCTCCACATTCTCTGCATACCCTAGAACCTTCACCCTAGACCACAATCTAGATCCAAGCAGGTTAAAGCAAGAGTGATTACCCCTCATACTGGTTGCCTGGTCCCCCTACACTGTGCAGAGCAAGAGATGAACCTGCCAAGTGGGGGCAGCTTTTTGCCCTGGGCCCAAAGCCGATGCACTCCCAACTACTCGACCCCAAAGTCCACATGCACTGACCTCTCACTTTGTCCTTCGTATCTATATTTTGATAATTCTGGAAATTGCCACAGCTGCTGGTGATCTGGAGTCCCCCTAGCTGGTGGTTGGTCAGGCCTGCCCTGGGGCTAATACCTCGGACTTGTGTGGGGCCCAGTTCAACTCCCAGACCACTGTGCTGGCAGATTCCTGCCTAGCTGTCCTCAGTGGGAGGTTAGCTTCTCTGTTTCAATTTCTTGCTTCTGTAGCTCCAAAGTTTGTTCAGAGACCCCTTTTACATGAATTGTGGAGGTGGAAGACAGAGCCCAGCAGAAGTCCTTTTTCTAATCCACCATTTTGACACTGCCCTTATTTTTCAAATACTTGAATCATGAGAGAATAATAGGTGAATCTCTGACTTCTATGTTATCTCTTTAGCCTATATAAATGTGAATGTAACCAACGGCAATATAAAAATATATGAAAAAAATTATTTTAAACATTTCCTAGTTTGTCCTACATAATTTAAAATACATTCCCTATTTAGAGACATTTTTTTTATTTTTATCATAGAAAATCTTCATTTTTTCCAATAAAGCCAAAATCAGTTTACTCTCAACATTGAACAATTGCTATAAGTTACTACAATTTTCAGTAAAGGGAAAACAGTTAAAATGAAGGACAAAGCTAAATTTTCACATAATTCAAAGAATATTGTTTAAGTGACTTGTAACTTTGTTTTACCTTTCTCAGATAGATGAATCATTATCCTTTGAAAATTACTCTTTTCATTTGAACCACTGATATTTTCCATCTTTAAAGTACTAACCTTATCAGTAAACAGCTTGTCATCCCCTTTTCCCTCTTTGATAACCGATCAGTTTTCTACATGAGAGTGTCTGTATATCTCTATCTGTGAGTTGATATTAATTTTCCAGCTCCAAATCTCACAAGATTTTAATGGCCCTGTTAAGTTTGTGAGTTGCTGTGAGATCCTGATCAGTTGACAGCTGAAGCTCCATATTATTTGAATGTAAATCTCATTCTTTTACTATAAGTTCTATTTTCCCCCAAGAATGATGAATGGTGTGTGGCAATTATCAATAACAATGATGACACTCAAATATTGTACCTGATAAGATAAATGTTTGTTTGAAACAGCTTAATTTTCCAACTTTTATGGCCTATTGACAAAATCATTATTAGATGGAGTACAAATCTCTTCCCAAACACTCATAACATTGGAAATCTACACCTCCCCCCAAAATGTGTGTAACATTTGTTTTCTTCCTTTCCCACCCCATCTCCTTTCTCTTTAGTGGAAAAGAACACCTTTAAATCAAATAGTGGTTAAAGGGACTATGAAAGTTTCCTAGGGAAAGTTACTGAATTATTTGCTACTTGGCTACTCTCAGAGAGAAAACATTGGCTGCTATTCCCAACTGCAATAGCATCATAATGACATTCCTTATCCCTCTGATCTTTTAGTTTATGCTTCTCTAACCTTCTAGTGGAGGGAAAAAAAAAACTCAATCTGGATCCATAGATAATTGGCAAATGGCAAAAGGGAGACTCAATTAGCTCAGATTATTAACACAGACATGCTACATCTGTTCATGGCTGAGTCTGTTTGTCCAGAAATATCTATCACATAAATGATGAAAATAAAGAGCTGGCAGATGTGCATCTCTCCCTACATGACCCTTTCCTCTTTTCTGTCATGCATTTTATTAAGTGTTGGGTTTAAATTAAGGTTATTTTCCCCCTTTACAAAACTATTTAAAGTCAGGATTTCTCACACTTGGAAAATATCTTAGAAAAGACATCTGTACATGTTTATTTGTATTTTCCCACTTGTATTTTATTGTGCTCTGCTAGAGTGATATAGGAATAGGAAACAATCTGTATTCTTGCCATCCTCTTATAACCCTGAAGGAAAACCTGCTGGGATTGGCTGCAGATGGTTTGATCGCAGAAGGAGAATGTACCCCCTCTCAGTTGCTTTTTCTGTATGCATGATCAAGCAACAGTCAATGGTTTCATGTGCCTCATTAGCTGTGGCGACAGGAAGAAGTATGATTCTCCCAAAATACCTGCCCTTCCAAGATGAGGCCAAAATGTTGAAAAGAAGTTATTGAGAAATGGAATCAATGTGAATGTGCTTTCATAACAATTCATCTACAGTTTAAATTTTTGGCTAGTTAGGAATCATATTTACACACAGTAACTTGTCCTTTAATATTCCATGTGGCAGTTGAAATTGAAAGAAAATGGACCCTTTCCTTCAGAAGTAACAAAACAAGGTCTATTGTTGTCTGCTATAGAATGGTACTATCTATTTTTCCCCCAGAAAAAGAAATCAAGATGAGGTAAAATCACTGTTACATTATTAAACCAAATGTTTCCCTTCCTTTTATTCAAGTTCTGCTCTAATACTTAGAAAAAAAAGGTTTATGTCTTTTAAAAATTCAAAAGCAGATAAAAAAAATTAGTTGATAGTTAAGTTGAAATCTTTTAGAAATTTCAATGATAAAAGGGTCATTTATCTGAGGAGTAAGTATAGGGAATGAGTAAGCTCTCATAAAAGAAAACAATAACTGCATCATATTTTTGATAGCGAGAGATGGGAGAGACACAGAGAAAAGAAAACAGAGCTTGACATTATGCTCCTTGGAATTCTTTCAAATTTCATCACAACCTGTCCCCTCATACCCTTATTCCTGTTTAAGAATTAAAAAAAAAAAACCTTCATAGTAGCGAAGTCAGGGCCTTTAAGCACCCTGTCTAAACTGAATACAGACAATAAAGGCCCTTTATGGTAATTGAAAGAATTTGATAATTAGTGCAACTGAGAAGGTACAGCTGGTGAAAAAAATGTAGGAGATATAGGGAAAATATGAACCAGACATAATGAGCATAATAAAGGTTTTCTTAAGAAGAGAAAAGAAAGTCGGTATAATTAACTGAAAATATGTATTTTTAGTACTTTAAAAATTTTGTTTCACAATTCTTTTTAATGTGCATCTATTTCTTATGGTAAATAATTGAAGAAGTCATACTGTTATTTTAATTGTGCTATTTTTTTAAAGAAGAAAGGCAGCTGGGCATAGTGGATAGTGTACAGACTTTAGAGTAAGAAGGAACAGTGTATATGTCCTTCCTCTCACATACACCAAGTCACAGTTCCCTGGGGAAAAGTTCTTTATCCTCTTAGGGTCCCAAAGAATTCTAATATGATAAATAGCAGAGGAGGTATATCAATATGGGAAATTTCTCACTGGGAGCTCATTGTGTCAATGAAATAACAGGTTCAGTAATACTTATGAATATAATCACATTTATGATTATTTATGTATATATGCATATGTATGTACACATGAATGTATGTTTATATGTATATAGATTAATATATCTATATCTCCCAGAGAGATTAAAAAAATGAGACTTAGAAAGAAACAGAAACAGGGAAACACACAGAGAGAATGTATATATTCCATGCTTTCACAATAAATATATCTGGGTTACTATTTTAGTTTACAACTTTTACTTGCCATGATCCAGATTAACTGCTTCCATATAAGCTAGTATTACAATTATTACAGTTGTAATGTGTTGTAAAGCCAAGCACGAGCAGCTTTCCAGAAGAATGCTGCTGCGAACAGGTTTTCAAAGTTCTTTCAGCATGACTCATGGTGGTCTCTCAGATTCCCTGGATCTCCTTCCATTGTCCCAGGTGCTAACTGGATTCACCAAACTGTCACTTGGGTTCAAAGGCAGGCAACTCCCAGCTCCTTGTCCAGCTCTATGTGCAGTTCCTGCTCCACATTGAAGCTCACAGTATCCAGTCCACATTAAATCCTTCACAGTCTCTGTTACTGGGAAGTCAATGCTTAACAAAGCCACAAACAGCCAAAGTACTGACGCCATAGTCATGTTTCCTCTGGCAGCTCCTTAGAAGCTTCAGCTGGCCCTTGGAAGGCTTCAGCAGAAGTTTCAGCTGGTTACCAGAATCAAAATCACTTTGCCCAGGTTCTCAAAATCAAAATCATGAAAATTGATGTTTTCTTCTACAAAATGACTAATACAGAAATGTGTCGCATGATTGCACATATATTACCTATTTTGGATTTCTTACCATCTGTGTAAGAGAGACATGATACTTAAAAAGGAGTGAATATTGAAAAATTTTTTACATATAAATGGGAAAAATTCAAATACTGAAAATACAAAATATATAGTAACTATTTTGAAACATGTATATACATATGTAGTGTAGTCAGGACAACTACATTTTTGTACATTTTTACTGGTAATACTATGGTCTCAATTTGTACCTACCATTTATCTCTGAATTTTTCCAAAATTTGACTCTGGAAATTGTGTGTCATAATCATACAGTCACATAATGTCACTAGAAAAATATTTGTGCTAAAACAGTTAGATGTTTCATGTCAGAAAGAATTTTAAGGTCTTCACAAGCATTTCATAGTTTTCCAAACTGTTTCCTTCTTCCTTTTACAGTATGATCAGTTATCAACCAGAGAACAGCAAATTTTAAATACAATTCTTAAAATATGTCACCAATCCTGAATCACCATGACTTATTTTTTATTTGGTACCTACAGGCATGCTGGCATATGTGGAAGTTAGGTGAATTGATAAAACATCAATTTTCATGCCAAGCTTGGCAGTACTATTTTGGATTGAGGAACTACCCTCAAAATGTAGAAATAGGGTGATTTTTTTTTTTAGCTTTCAAAGGGAGAAGAATAAAAAAGGAAAGTGAGAATTGGAGGTATATATGTATTTTAAGACATTGGTTAACTGATTTAGGTAATGGGACTACAAATTTAGAGTTCTAAGAAGCCCCAAGGGGTGTCTATTATCCCCTCATTTTATAGACAGGGAAAATATGATAGAGAAAGTAGAAGTGACTTTTTAGATGTAACAAAGGTAGCAAATAACAGAGCTTAGATTCAAACCCCTATAGAAAATACTGTTTTTTTTATTTCTGTGTCCCAGAATCATAGCTTGTTCTCTGTGTGAATCTTCACACACACACACACACACACACACACACACATTCACACACACAAACACATGCAGATAGACACACACCATTAGCAGATGACTTTATTTTCATCAAAGGAAGTCCACCTTTGAAAAACACATACTCTCACTTTCTTTCCTCCTCACCTCATTTTCCTGTATACTTTCATGCATTCTTTTCATGCATTTTGATTCTTGCATACATTCTCCTTCCCTCACAACCCTAAGTGCTATCTCATTTCATTTTCACTACACTTATCTACACTCATAATTCCATTGACTTTCCTTGTGAATTTTATTTAATTATGCTACTTCTCTTAGATCTCCTGTCTCTCCAATAATTTTCCAAAGGTTTGTTCATCTATTCATTTAATAAAAGTTCTCAAACATTCTTTGACCCCTATATAACCTTTATAAACTCACACCTCTCTACTTCATTTTATTACTAAACATTGATTAAGAGAAGAGTTTGCATTCACCCTTTCCATTTCATGCCCCCAAGTTCATCAACCACTGGAAATATGATTTCTAACCCAAACATTCTACTAAAAGAACACCTCCCCCACATTCCCCCCCCCCCCCCCCCAACCAGGAGTTCTGGAATCCAAGTTGGCACAGTAAGTAGTAAGCTGCTATAGCTCTCCCTTACTGACCTCTGAAAAAAACTGAAAATAACATTACCAGGAAAAACCGTTCAACAACAATGCCAGTGGAAAGACTGAGTGAAGCAATCTTTTAACTGGGAAAATTTAGATGATTTGTAAGCAGGGTCCATCTCACTCAGGTACAAGGATAGTGCATATAGGAAAGGAAGCATCTGAGTAAACCAGTGTCAAACCACACTACAGCAAATCAGAAGGAGATCCATTCACCCCATGGTGGTGGAACAAACAAATGCCAAAAAACAGGACCCCATGTACCCTACCATAGCCAGAGGAACCAGCAGACACCATGTTCACTGGCACAGCACTGCGCAGACAGATGTCCTCCAAAAGTCAAACCTCCCCTTGCTTCAGGACAGCCCCAGATGGGCAGACATCTGCCAGTAGCCACACTCCCATGTGCTTCAGTGTTGCCCCAGAGGGATGCAGAAAAACCCCAACTGGCCTCAGTACACACCAGATATCACAACTAGAACCCTAGTTTAGCAGCACGTAAGCTGTCAGCCTCCTAGAGCTTCTGACATCCAGCACCTGAAGCCCAGGAGAACAAAGCTAGAGACGAGGCCTCTGACCTCCAGCAGAAGAAGTTTTAGACAGTGTCCCCATGAAACCCAGAAGAAGAATCCAATTTTGAAAGCCTAGAAACATTCAAACAAGATGTGGAAGAAGCAAAAAACTACACATACCATAGGCTGTGTCTATGGAGAGAGGAAAGATCAAAACAAAAACATAGGAGAGGACAACTTTATCTGCATACCTACATTTGGAACCTCAAAGGGTAATATGCATTGCTCTCAAGCTCGAACAGGACTTCTTGGAAGATCTGAAGAAGGATTTTGAAAGTCAAATAAGAGGAGAAGGAAAATTGGGATATGAAATGAGCAGTATGTAAGAGAGACTCAACAATTTTGAAAAAGGAAGGACAAAAATAGACAGAAGAAAAGAACTCTTTAAAAAGTAGATGTGTCCAAATGGAAGCATGGGTACAAAAGCTAAATGAAGAAAGCAATTCCTTAAAAAATTAGTATTGGCAAGTGGAAGCTAACGATTCTATGAGACATCAAGAATCTGTCAAACAAATTCAAAAGAATGAAAAAATTGAAGAAAATGCAAAATACCTCATTGGAAAAACAACTGACCTGGAAAAATAGATCCAGGAGAGATAATTTAAGTAGCATTGGCCTGCTCAAAGCCATGTATAAAAAAGGAGTCTGGACAGCATTTTTTATCAAGGAAAACTGCACTGATATCCTAGAAACAGAGGGTAAAATCATCATTGAAAGAATCTACAAATCAGCTCCTGGAGGAGATTCCAATATGAAATTTCCAAGGAATATTATAGCCCAATTCCAGAATTATTGGAGAAAATACTTCAGGTAGCCAGAATGAAACAATTTAAGTATCTCAGAACCTCAGTCAGGATTTTACATTTTCCTGCAGCTTCTGCATTAGAATATTGGAGGACTTGGAACATGATATTCCAGATATATTCCATGATATTCCAAAAAAGCTTGTATTAAAACAAAGAGTCAACTTCCCAGCAAAATTGAGCACAATCTTTCAGGGGAGAACAAGGATATTCAATGAAATAGGGGACTTTGAAACTTTCTAACAGATAAACAGAAAATTTAGTCTTTGAGTACAAGACTCAAGAGACGCATAAAAATATAAAGAGAAATGGAAAAAAAAATGTTAACCTTTTTTCATCCATACATGGAAAGATGATATTAATAACTCTTGAGTACTATATTACAACATTTAGAAGGGCTACACAATGATGGTGTGATTGTAGGGTGACTTTGACATGATTATAAAAATAATAATTAAAAGGTGAAAAAAGGGATAGTACTGGGAGAGGAGGAAAGGAAGAAACAGAAAAAGGTAAATTTAAACACATGAAGAGGCAAAAGAGACCTATCACAATAGAAAGAAAGAAGGGGGGATCTTACTGTCAACTGATTTGGCTCCAAGAGGTAATAACATACACACTCAATTAGGTATTGAAATCAAATTTACACTATAGGAACTAGGAAGATAAAGGGAAAAGAAGAAGGAGAGGGTGATAGAAGGGAGGGCAGACAGAGGGAGTCAGTGGTCAGAAGCAAAACACTAGTGAGGAGAGAGAGAGAAAAACATAAATTTGGGGAAAATATGATGGAAAGACACAGTTATCATAACTGTGAATGTGAATAGGATGAACTGTCCCATAACACTGAAAGAGATAGCAGAGTGAATTAAAAACCATAATCCTACAATATGTTGTTTACAAGAAAGACATTTGAAGCAGAAAGATACACATATAGGTAAAAAGGCTATAGTAAAATATATTATACTTCAACTGAAGTACAAAAAGGAGGGAAAGCAATCCAGATTTCATACAAAGTAAAAGCAAAAATAGATCCAATTAAAAGAGATGAGTAAGGAAACTACATCCTGCTAAAAGGTACCATAGACAAAGTAATAACAATACTAAACATATATTCACCAAGTCGTATAATATCCAAATCCTTGGAGGAGAAGGTAAGGGAATTACAGGAAGAAATAGACAGCAAAATTATACTAATGGAGGATGTCAAAGTACCCCTCCAAGAATTAGATAAATCTCACCACAAAATAAACAGAAGAGAAGTTAATGAAGGGAATAGAATTTTAGAAAAGTTAGATATGGTAGACCTCTGGAGAAAATTAAATGGAGATAGAAAAGAATATAACATTTTTACATGACACATAACATCTACACAAAAAGGTGACCACATATTAGGGCATAAAAAATCACAATCGAATCTAGAAAGCCAGAAATATTAAATGCATGTTTTTCAGATCTTAATGTAAAAAATTACATATGATAAAGGGCCATGGAAAGGTAGACAAATTTTTTATTGGAAACTAAATAAGCCAATCCCAAAGAATGCATGGGTTAAACAACAAATCATGGAAACAATCAATAATCACATTCAAGAGAATGACAGTAATGAGACAACATACCAAAATTTATAGAATGCAGGGAAAACAGTTCTCAGGGAAAATTTTATATCCCTTAATGGTTACATGAATAAAATAGAGAAAGAGGAGATCAGTGAATTTGGCATGCACCTACAAAAGCTAGAAAAGGAACAAGTTAAAAATTCCCAATTAAATACCAAACTGAAAATGCTAAAAACCAAAGGAGAGATAAATAAAATTAGAATCAAGAAAAAAATATTGAATTAATAAATAAAACAAAAATTTGGTTTTATGGAAAAAAAGTGATGTAAGACAATCCTTTGGTTAATTTGTTTTGTTTTGTTTTGTTTTTTAAAGAAAGCCAAATTACCAGTATTCCAAAATTAAAAGGGTGAATTGGTGAAGCTATTTTGCCCAAATGTGTGCCAATAAAAAAGACAATCTAAATGGGATGGATGAAAGTTTAGAAAAATATAAATTGCCTAGACAAACAGAAGAGGAAAGAAAATACTTAAATTACCCAATTTGAGAAAAAAATAAATTGAAGCAATCAAAGAACTCCCTCAGTAAAAATCTCCAAAGGTCAAATGTATTTAGATGTGAATTTTATAAAATATTTAAAAAACAATTAATTCCAATACTATATAAAATAATTGGAAAAAAACATACAAACAAGTTGTTCACCCAAATGATTTTAACGATACAAATATGGTGCTCTGATACCTAAAACAGAAAGAGCCAAAACATAGAAAGAAAATTATAGGCCAATTTCCCTAATGAATGGGGATGTAAAAATTTTAAATAAAATATTAGAAAAGAGATTATAGCAATTTATCATGAGAATAATACACAATTACCAGATGGGATTTCTACCAGAACTGTAGAACTTGTTCAAATTAGGAAAACTATCAGCATAATTTACCACACCAGTAAAAACTAAGAGAAATCATCATAATTATTTCAATAAATGCCCAAAAAGCTTTTGACAAAATACAGTCAACATTCTTATTAAAAACACCAGAGAGCATAGGAATCAAATGGAGTTTTCCTTAAAATGACAAGTAGCATCTATCTAAAACCATAAGCGAACATTAGATGTAATGGGGATCAGCTAGAAGCATTTCCAATAAGATCAGGGGTGTAACAAGGATGTTCATTATCACGATTGCAATTCAATATCTTATTGCTTTAGCAATAAGAGAAGAAACAGAAATTGAAGGAATTAGAATAGTCAAAGAAGGAACAAAGCTAACACTCTTTGCAGATGATAGGATGGTATATTTAGAGAAACCTAGAGAATCAAATAAAAGCTACTTAAAATAATTGCAAACTTTAGCTAAGTTGCAGAGCATAAAATTTTAACCAAATAAATCATCAGCATTTCTAAATATTACTAACAAACTCCAACAGCAAGAGATAGAAAGAGAAATTCCATTTAAAGTAACTGTAGATGATATTAAATATTTGGGAGTTTACTTGCTGAGACGAACCCAGGAACTGTATGAACACAATTACAAAAGACTTTTAATACAAATAAAGTCAAATCTAAGTAATTGGACAAATATCAATCACTCATGGGTTGTCCAAGCTAATATATTTGAAAAACAACACTATCAAAATTAATTTACCAATTCAGTGTCATACCAATAAAATTATCAATAAACATTTTATAAAGGAAACAATATTCATCTGGAAGAACAAAAGTTCCATCATGTCAAAGGAATTGATGAAAAAATTATGTAAGAGAAGATGGCCTAGTCATACCACATCTGAAAGTATTGTACAGCAATAATCATCAAAACTATTTGGTATTGGTAAGAAATATATTGGTGGATCAGTGGAATAAATTAGGTACACAAGACACAGACATCAATGATTACTGGAATCTATTGTTTGATAAGGCCAAAGTCTCCAGCTTCTGATATAAGAACTCCTTATTTGACAATGACTGCTTGGAAAACTGCAAGATAGTGTGGCAGATATGAGTCAAGGACTAACGTATTACACTGTATACCAAGGTAAAGGATAAAATGGTTACATGATTTAGACATAAGGGATGAAACTGTAAGCAAATTAGGAGAGCAAGGAATAGTTAACTTGTCAGAAATATGGAGAATGGCATAATGTATGCCCAAACAAGATATATAGAACATTAGGTAAAACAAAATGGATAATTTTTGCTAAACTAAATTGAAAAGAGTTTTTTTTTTTGGCGGGGTGGACTTTTTTTTTTGTTTGTTTTTTGCACAAAGCCAATGCATCCAAGAAGAGAAGAGAAGCAGAAAACTGAGAAACATTCTTTAGGATTAGGATATCATGGCAGTTTTCCTTGACAATCTTTATAGTTGGTGTCTCTGAAGAAGGCCATCTTTATAAAATATATAGAGCATTGGATCAATTAAAAAAATACAAGACACTCCCCAATTGATAAATGTTCAAAGGATATGAACAGGCAGTTTTCAGATGAAGAAATTAAAGCTGTATATAGTCATATGAAAAAATACTTTACATCATTATTGATAAGAGAAATGCAAATTAAAACAACTCTGAGGTATCCTACCTATCAGATTGGCTGATATGACAAAACAGGAATAGGATAAATTTTGGAGAACATGTGAGAAAATCAGAACACTCTTTCACTTTTTTTGATACAGTTGTCAATTGACTCAATCATTCTGGAGAGCAAATTGGAACTACATCCAAAAGGCTATGAAACTGTGTATATGCTTTGATATAGTAATAAAATTTCTAGGTCTATATCCCAAAGAGATGATAACAGTAGGAAAAGGACCCACATGTACAAAATATTTATAGCAGGTCTTTTTGTGATGACCAAAAATTGGAAATTGAGGGGATGCCCATCAATTGGGGAATGGATGAACAAGTTGTGTTACATGAATATAATGAAGTACTATTGTTCCCTAAGAAATGATGAACAGGAACAATTTGGAAAGACTTACGTGAACTGATCCTGAGTGAAGTGAACAGAACCAGGAGAACATTGTACACAGTAACACCAACATTGTGTGATGACCAACTTTGATACACTTAGTTTCCCTCAGCAATGTAATGATTTAAGATAATTCCAAAATAGTAAAGATGGAAAATTAAAGAACTATGGAGTCTGAATGGAGATCTAAACATACTATTTTCTCTCTTTTTGTTGCTTTTTTTTTCTTTTTTGTGGTTATTCCCTTTGGTTCTGATTCTTCTTTACAATACTACTAAAGTGGAAATATGTTTACTATGATTCTATATGTATAGACTATATCAGAGTGCATATCTCCTTAGGGTGGGATCAGAGAAGGGAGGGAAAAATAGAGTTCAAACTCTTATAAAAGTGATTGTTGTAAACTAAAAATAAATAAATACATTTAAAAAAAGATAAAATCCCAAGTCAACTCCTTTCAACTTGGCACTGTTGTCATCTTCAGCCAATTCATCTTTTATCAAATTCTGTGTATAATTTTAAAGTATTGGTGTTAAATTCATTCTCTGATTATACAAAAAAAATCCCTCTTTCCACAAGACGGTCTTTTATATCTAGATAAGATAAACCATTTTGCCCTCTAATTATTTGTTGATACAAATCATTACAGAAATGGAAGTAAGCTCAAATGATATCTAGTCTAAAGTGTACCTAGTCATGGATTGGCTCTTGTAGCAGCAAGCACCCCAAGCGTCCTCAGGGTTTGCAGATACCACAGGTTCTTGGATCTGCTTTGTTAAAGGAAAGCAACTCAAAATGGGTTAACAAGCTTACTTTAATCAGTCAGACATATATCGTTTACCTTGTTCAGGAGAAAAGGTCAGCACCCTGAACCTCAAAGTATACAGGCATAATTATCAAGACAGAAACATCAAGTAGACAGATTTCCAAACTGTCCAACCATTACATCCATACCCAGTCAGCATCTGGGTTTCCACATCCTGGGTTTTTCAAAGCCGGGGGACTCTCAACAACGGCTTCCCAGAATTCAGATCAAATCACAGAACACTTCTCAAAGTGAGTCTCAAAAACAAAGCTACACATCAGGGCTTATACAGCCTTCTCCTGGCTCAGAGAATGTAACAACCTTATTGACTCACTGGCCAATCAAGAAGTATCTACTGAAAAACAAGCCTCCCCCACCCCAGGCTTCAGGTGCACATTAGCCTAGGGGCAGGGAAGATCTTTAAAATTTACATTCTTATTACAGCTCTACATTACTATTAAGTGCTTATACTGTCATTTATTGTCTCAGAAAATAGTCCATTTCATTTTTCACAGTTCAGATTTTTAGGGTTCCTTTTAAATGTTAAATAGAAGTCAATCTATCTATAAGATAATCAAGTCAAACAATTTCTGCTCTCCATGTGCTTATTTTCTATCAGGATACACAACACATATAAATCAAAACATACAATATAAATGTAGTGTAGATGGAAGGCAACAGTATGGCATGGTATTATCAGCTGGAGGATCCAGGAAATCCCAGTTGAATTAGGAGATGCTACATCTCAATATTAAAGGAAGTCAATAATTCCAAGACCCAGAGGTTGGGAAGAAAAGTATTTCATGCAAGGACAATAGGTAGTGCAAAATCATCGAGCTGGGAAATTGAGGTCTGTTAAAAGCAGGAAATAAGTCTTTACAGTTGGAATGAAAAGTACATAAATCTCAATATCATTTAAGAAAACAGGAAAGTCTAATTGTCCTCTATTATTACACTACAAATATTAAAAATGACTACCATGGTACCCACTATAGCTTATGTCTTCAATTTTCCATATGAAGAAAAAATACTTTTGCAGTTCCTTCAACTGGTCTTAAGATATTCTCTTTCCTTCCCATACTTTACAAAGAATACTGAATCCATTGCAGTTACTCAAAATCATTGCTATGATATGACAACCAGAACAAAACAAATAAATATATTCTGACCAAGGCAGAAAGTACCAGATTTTAGGAAGATCATTTCTTTGGTTCTAAATAACAGGTTTCTCCTCAAGCAACTAAGACTGCATTAGTCTTTGAGATTTGCTGTGTTAGACATTTGATCCTTATTGAGTTTTCTCTCCATTAGAAACTCTATAATATTTTTACAAATTGTTATCTCAGAAACATCCCCTTATTATATATTTTTTTCTTTCCTTTGGAGGGGGGAAAGCCAGGCCAATTGGTGTTAAATTACTTGACCAAGGTCACATGGATAGTAAGTGTTAAGTGTCTGACTCTGGATTTGAATTCATGTCCTTCTAAATCCAGGACTGGTGCTCTATTCACTATACCACCTAGTCACCCATATATTATTTTTTCAAGGTAAATATAAAGGCAGTTCTTCATATTTCTCAAGGACACCTTTACTGTTGTCTAGCAAGTAAATGGCATTGCTATTACTACATAATTTATCATTTGTATCTATAATAATGTCTATCATGACATGATCAATAATCAAAGTCATTAATGACTTTAAAAATTTACTGCTGATTAATATATTAGCTAATAAATATAAATTTTGTGGAATCATTAAAATGTCACGAAGAGGATATTTTAAGTCATGAATTGCATAGTTCAATGAAATCAAATCTAAACTTGAAGTTGCATGTAACCATGTAGCTAAAGTGTGAGAATTTGAACACAGTTCTCAAAATGTCAAGTCCTATACTCTTTATAACTTTCCCTGTCAAAGAAGGAAAAAAATGGCGCATTTCTTGCCTTCATGGAGCCTATGATCTAAATATATAATGAAAATATTTTAAGGAAAGAATCAGGGTAGAATAAAACCATATTACTTTCAATCAGAACATAACCTTGCACTTCCTAACCATAACATGATTGACTTTTATCCAGCTAAAATATAAAGGTAACTTTGTATCCTACTGATATATGCATAGTGTGGTGAGGTATTATTGAAGGAAAGATAAACGATTTTCATGAATTACTTTAGTACATAATCACATTTGAAGTCTGCAGCTATATATTAATGGATTAATTTTCTGAAAATTATACTCCTTTATACTGAGGTTTTATGGGAAAAATAATATTAGTGATAACAACTGATAGTATTTAATTCTCTAAGTTCTGAAACAGTTGATGGGCTAAAACGAAAAAGGGAATTTCCCTGCATTAATGTAATCACAGTTCTAGTCAAGTAAAATGATTCCCAAATTGCAGAGGCAGAGTAAACTGGAAGCAGTGTTTTCAGCTTTTCAAAGTGGTAAATTGTGGGAATTTATTGTCCTTAGTAAAGATATTATCATTGGAGAAATTTTAGAATCTGTGTGGCTTATTTAATAGAGGATCAGCAAGATAATCAGGGAGTCTTCGATTCAAGCCCTGCCTCTAACTGATAATAGCTGTGTGGCTATTGACAAGATATGTACTCTCTCAGTGTCCAGGAAATTCTGAGTAAATATCTAATGATATACAGGAAAAAGAACATTCACTTTGAAATCAGATCCATTCATATCCTGTCTCTGACACTTCTGCTCTGTGTGACATTAGGAAAGTCACAACTTGTCTGAGTCTCATTTTTCTGGAGAGACAGAGAGAGA